>NC_068399.1:4982771-5582771 GCF_023724105.1 Carassius gibelio | reverse complement strand
ATTATTAGCAGTGTTTTTTGCATCTCAAATATAGACACATTTTTAGAACAGGTCGACACACCCATTGTTAGACCGGAGACCATAGAAATCCGGTGGGGGGAGAATTAACTGGGAAAACATGGCTTTTCAGGGACAATACAGTGACAGTGTAGATCAGGAGATCATGGAAATTCAAGCCTTGCAAATAAAAGACACACTTCTTAGTTTAAACGATAAAGGATTCAACCTTAAATGGAAGAACAACGAAATCATATCCTGGTTTTTGGCCGATGGCAAAAAATTGCCATCTAAAGCAAAACAATAAAAATAAAATAAAAATCACGACTGCCATCATCTACCTTTTTAAAAAAAAATGACCGAGACAATAGCTGAAAACTAACGCGCGATAAGAATCAAAGAAATTGAAAAGGCGCGCTCTGAAGAATTGCAAAATTTAAGAGCAGAGGTCGAGGCATTTACATTCGAAAGACAAGGTTGGGCAAGACAGAGTGAGATGATGTCCATAAAAATCGGAGAACTTCAAAAGAAACTCCAAAACGACAATAATTACATATCAGCTCTTGAAGACTGCTGTGATAATGCAGGCTTCCCAGTAGCTGCAGTTAAGCAAGCGGCAAGTAGAAAGTTTTGACTATGATTAGGACAGCGTTCAGAGACACGGAAAACAAAACCAGTTAAGTCCGAAAAAAACCAGAGCAAAACTCAGTGAAAAACCATCAAAATCAGTTCGAGTTGCTGTACTCAAAACCATGACTAATGCAAACGGTGATATAACCACGATTAGCCGTCCATTATCATGCAACAAATGTTCAAAACACGAACAAATCGTGGGAATGATGTCCAAAAAAGGACCATTTCAACCATATTGGGACACAATGATGTTACAGGCAACAGTGTATAAGTTAGAAACTAGGGATGTATGGCAAATCGCACTCTTAACCATTCCTGAAGAACTCACAGCTAAATTAACCACTCAAATGAAATCTGGAGATGTAATCAAGCAAAACAATAACGAAACTGATGAGATTATATTTGAGAGATTAAAGCAGGCGCTGCTAGACCTCAGGGGACCAACACAAGCAGATTGGAGCAAAATATTAGAAATCAAACAAGCAAGCAACGAGTCGTTTGAGACATAAGTTGAGCGTTTATGGGTAACTTTCAAGGAACATGCAGGCCTAGAAAACGCAAGCCGTGATCACGAGCCGCTATTACAGCTTCTAAAGAATCATGGTGTATTAAATGGTGTAGATCCATCCGAAAACACATTTAGAGCAATAGTCGAATGGGGATCCAGAATAGGACCTAGATGGAAATCAAAACCCGATGCCGTAGCATCTGCACAGTGAATTAATTTGTCCTTCTCCCTTCTGTCAGCCAATCAAAAATCTCAAACCAAACTTTGCCATTATTGCAAAAGGGATAATCACCTTGTTAAGAATTGCAGGAAAAGAGATCTAGACCTTAGAGGACAGCAAAAATGGAGTAAACAGGACCCCATCTCATGGCGATACAGAACTACTAAGACAATTTCATCGCTGAATCCAAGAGAAATAATAGTCCAAATGGTAAAACTAGCAACATGAGCGGAAATATAGAAAACCATAATTCAAAATAGGGAAAAGTGGCCTCCGTTGCAGTAGGGAGTATAGTCAATAGCGGAAACCGAATCAAAATAAGAGCTAATCTACGAGGCCTGTTGGCTAACATACTTATTGATTCTGGTGCTTCTTGCTCCTATACAGATATTCCACTACCTTTGACAAACAAAACGATTCCGATCAAAGGCATCGGCGACACATTAATGATTGCAACCCAAACTCAACCAATTCTACTTGACTTGGGCATTGTAGTCCTTGAGGAACCATTCTGGTATCTACCAGATAATAGTGAAGGGACTGTGTTGGGAATGGACATTATGCAGAAACATGGTTTTGTGATTAATGGTTTTGAAAAACAGATTGAATTGAAAACTAGCAAAACCGTAAAGAAAAGTTTCCCAAAAAAACAATGCCAAAATCATGTCCATATCCACTTGACCCCATTCAACAACTGATAAACAAACAACGACATTTGGGCTACACATGAACATGACTGCGGTCTGATAGACTATGTTGTGTCTCTTGAGGGGGAGCCCCCTCCCCCACAAAAACAATACCGCATCAAACCAGAGGCAGAGTCAGCTGTGCATGAGATTGTGAAACAACTTGAAATCAGGGGAATAGTTAGGCGATGTAGCTCAATAACAAACTCCCCGTGTCTACCTGTACAAAAATCGAAATGGTAAATGGCGCCTTTGCATTGACTATCAATGTCTTAATAAAGTTTTGCCCAAGGCTACACCTATCGTTACAAATCTATCAACCTTACTGTCACAGATTTCCACTAATGCGTTGTGGTTTACAGTGCTCAACATAAAGAACGGTTTCTGGTCCATCAAAGTCAGGCGCGAAGATCAGTGGAAATTGGCCTTCACTATGAACCAATACAGTATAAATGGGAAAGAATGCCACAAGGCCTGCACAACAGCCCTGCAATTTTTCACAGAGCATTATAAAAGATTCGCTAAATCCATTGACAGGGACAGGAAATGTGATTATGTTGATGAAAAACTCGTCGCGACTGAAGGATCATTTGATGATAATTTGCAATTGGTTGACAAACTGCTGTTGACACTCGGTAAAGCTGGCTTCAAATTGAAACAAAGAAAAAGGCCCAAATTGCACAAAAGAAGTCCAGTACCTGGGCTATACATTCACGCCAAGCCACCGAGTGTTAACAGATGACAGACGAAAATGCATTGCCGAACTGCCCTGCCCATACACATTAAATGCGTTACAGAAGGTTTTGGGAACAGCAAACTACTTGAGAGATTTCATTCCAGATTTTGCTAACATCGTTATGCCATTGTACTCTCTCTTAAAAGGTAAATCAAAGCCCTCTGACGTTCTTGAATGGACAGAGGAGCACGAAAAAGCTTTTAAAAATTTAAAAGAACAGTTATGCTCCACACCAGCCCTAGGTTTGCCCAGCCCTTCGAAAGCTTTCCACTTACAAGTTGATGTGAATGAGAATGCCCGGAGTGGCGTTCTAGCTCAAGATCATGGGGGGAAATGGAGACCGATAGCATATTACAGCAGAAAAAAAATAAATAAAAAATAATTCACCAGTCGAACAAGGATTTGACCCATCCACACTGCACGTGTTGGCGGTTCATTGGATGTTGACAACAACAGAACCTATTGTAGGTTTTCAGCCTGTTGTTGTGCATACAGTGCACACGCCAGTACAAATGTTGTTACAGGGCCGAATCAAAGTTTGTATCAACACAGAGATTAGCAAGATGGCTAGCAGATATACAGGCCCAGGTGTAACCAGTAGTACAGTTATAAAACAACTGAATTTTCTAGATTTTGCGCTTCTACACAACTGGTCCAGGCAAAGCAGTGCCACCTGACAGTTCAGGCAAAACAGGTAGTAAATTTTTCTTAATTTATCAAACTTTTATCTACATAATTCATCCAGGCAAAGCAGCCGCCCTCTAACGGTCCAGGCATAGCAGCCACCCTCAGCATAGAAATGAGTGAAGCTCAATACATTTACTCCATCTTCTACACCATTGTCAATCTTCCACTCTGTAAGAACTTCCCGGTACATCTGACAGACTTCTCCACAGAAAAAAAAGCAAAATTCCAGTTGCAATGACTTTATGAGAAGGGGGTTTGTTCAACTAGGCATGCCCTCCATTGTCAATTGGAGTTCTGGCTATATTTAAAGTACATCCTGGTGCAGGGCATAAGGTTCAATTTCACTTGACTCATTTGTTTGTGCTAGTACAGTAGTTATAGGCAGTAGAGCAAGCCGGTTGTATATGAACATAGTCAATGTTTATTTTTAATTATTATATACATTTATTAAGGTTTCGTTATCTGACTTAATTTTAGACAGTTCACCCATAGAAAACTCTACATCCACAAACAACTAATGAGTGCTATATTCAGCAATTTTTCTTGGTGTAGTAATATTTTTTTTCTCCCTCACCCAAACACTTAAATGTCATCAAACTTTCATGCTTTATTTTTTTTTTCTCCAAAGACTAAACTTATCTCTTAATCTTAGATGGAAGACAAACCAAAAAACACTGCCCCCAGTCAGTAGTTGGCTACATACATAACCTCAGTAAAATGAAACAAGGATCAAAACGACCGTACTTTGAAGCTGAAATACAACAGAAACACAAAGTTCAGAAAACTACTGTTCAAACCTGAACTCCATACTCTGTTTGAAGCAATAAACAATGATAGGTAAGACTTAAAAAAAAAAAGTCCATTCCATCTTCACAATGTTCATCTGCAGCCATCACTGCTTACTGAAGGGGAACATGACATCTTCACCCACAAGTCAACCATGTCCTGATTAAGCCACCTTGACTACACCTATAATCCACACATTTCCTCCAAAGAAAAAGACCTGCCAGTCTCAGAAATACTGAAAATGTACACTTCATACCAGAAAGTACAAAAAGTTCAAATACATTCCCTCTGCCCCAAATGCAGGTTAATGTTATGGCAAAAGGTAATGCTGCAGAAGAGTCAAGGGCACAAGATTGTTCGGAATGGAACCTTTCTCCTCAATGCCACCTACACCATTTCAGACAAAACTGTATCCATTAACTTGACCGTGTGGCAACACGATGATGAGCACAATGTTACCATTGGACAATTTTAGACAACAACAACAACAACAACAACAACAACAACAACAACAACTGCTAACCAAAATAAAGTATTTTTTTTTTTTAAATTCAGCATATGGTGGGCCGCATTTGAATTCGAGGAGTTGCGCTAACACTATATACCACAAGCAATTGTTGAAGGTAGGTCTGGTGTAGGTGTTAGGAGGCCTGGGGTAGTACCAAGATCACACCAGAAAGACCAGAACGTGACTGCACTGCTGGTTTAGGCTGGTGGACAAAAGACTGCAAGACCCCAGTGAGACCGGTGTGATACCCAACACCCCTGAGCGAAAACATCTAAGACAATCAACTGGTGAGTATGGAGGAATCGAATTAAATTATTATTATTATTATTATTATTATTATTATTATTATTATTATTAATAGTAGTATTGGTTTTATTTTTATTAATATTATTATTATTATTATTATTATTATTATTATTATTATTATTATTATTATTATTATTGTACAGAATCAGAAGACACGGGTCTGGAACAAACTTTTTGTTCAAGCATGGGACGGATGTGATCTGAACGCCCCATCTGATGTGGATCAAGAGAAGAATTTAAATCAACCCACAGAAACCGTTGAAAACGTCACAGATTCAGACGGTGATGCAGACAAGCTCCCTTCAAACCAAGGAGTACAAAAACCAACATCACAATGATGCAAACAAAGAAATGTTGAACTTTCTGAACACTGTTGTCAAGAACCAAGAAAGAATTATAGAGGACCATCCGAAGGCCCGGGTTAGATCAAGCGCGTTTTAATCAGACAGTGACAAAACTACAAAAACACAGGATGCTCAGAAAAAAAGAACATGCGCAGACAGCCAGTGATCAGGAAACGACTAACTCTGTTAACTGATCTGCTGGAACTTTTTAAATAACGGTGTTGGTGAGTCCTATTTTCTGTACTCTTTATTTTGTACTCTTTTTGTACTCTTGTAATCTTTTTAATTTGTGTGTATTGTTTTAGTCACAAGTGTGGTTTTAATGATAAAAATTTTTTTTCTACATTTAGTTGTGTGGGTTGCATGTTGTCAATATTTAATAAATTAGGATTATAAATTAATTTTAATTTAAATAAATTGTTTTAGAAACAAGTTATTAAAACAACAGGCATGTCACGATTTTTGTATACACCACCACATTTAATTGCAAAGAATTTGTGGCTGAAGGTTCTGATTGTGTGGATCGTATCATTAAGAAATTCAGACGACCATGTTATAATAATTACACATGGATTGCACATAATGCATCCGGATTTGACAATTTCATTCTTTTGGAATACTTCACTAAGATGGGGACACCTCCTAAAATTACAATGCAAGGCCTTCGTCTATTCCTTATGTGCGATGATGCATTCAAACAGATTTATCGATAGTTACAGCGTTATACCCATGCGTCTAGCCAGCACACCTACTGCTTTTAATCTGACCAATGCCGAGAAGGGTTATTTCCCACATCAATTCAACTGTGTGGAAAATGATTTGTATGTCGGACCATACCTAGCCAAAGATTTTTATGGATATGCGACTGTGTCGAACAAAGGCAGAACAGAGTTCGATGCATGGTAGAGTACCATCTCTGACAGTGTTTGATTAAAAAAAATAATAATAATAATAAACGGTGTATGGAAAAAACTATGTCGTCTTGCTGAGGAATGCATGTATGAAGTATCATAATGAATTGATTCTGTGTACAGGTCTGGACCCATTTAATTACACTGCTCTGTCATACACCTGCATGGCCATCTATAAAATGCACTACCTCCCAAAAGACACAATAGCATTGACACACAACAGCGCATATATTGATCAGAACAAAACATACTCAAACATATCAATTGAATGATTTGAACATATTAGCAAATCACGTTCAGTAGTTGTTCAACGCGCTAAAATCACGACGAGGTGTCATTCAGCAAGTATTATGTGGACTGTTTTCATATCGATGGCACAAATAAAAAAGCATTAGAGTTTGCTGGGTGTTTTCTTCATGGCTGTGAATGTTGTTATAACCCCAATGATTTAAATCCGTTATTGAAGGTGCCTTATGGCCTTCTCAAAAGACAGTTTGATGACAACATTGAAATTTTACAGTATGCATACAATCTACATACCGAGATTCAGTGTGAATGTAGCTGGACCCGTGCTAAACAATCTGATGCTGACGTGATTGCATTCATGTCCACCTACAGACATCCTGAGAGACTGAAAGACTCAGGAATCGAAAAGTTCACACACACACACACACACACACACACACAAACAAACACGTTATCGATCGGATACTTAGCGGTGCTTATGAGCAGTGCTTGTGCAAGGCCCAGCAAATGCCCCATTTTTTTCACAAATAGTAAGGCTGACAGGATGTTTAGCTTCTAGGCGATAGCATCACTCCTCATCAGACAGAATTAGTCTTTACTCCATAATTCTGATCATATTTTACCTCTATAGTTATATCTGCAATTTTTTTTTTTAGACCGGTCCATAATGACCCTTATCGTATCAAACACTGAGCATCTTATTATTCTCACCATCTATATGTACACATCTCAGCGGTGGGACGTACACATCACCAACTGTCACAGCTGTGATTCCTCCACCATGCTCTCCATTAGCTTGATTTGTAGATTCTATAGTGACCCTGGGGTTTAACCCTAATATAACAGCTAGCTTCCCACAAGACGTCCATGACATTTTTAGAGGGACTTTTAGAAAGAGTTTTTACCTGATTGTAGCCGAGGGTCATCCCGGGAGATAAAGTTGTGTTTATTTCTCGAATCAGAAATAACCTGTCCTCGTAATAACCCGTCTGTAGTGTGTTACATAGTTTTGATTTTAAAGAGCCAGTAAGATGAAAATTCTAAGCTTCACATCACTGTTTATAAATCCTGTACATGTTTAAATCAATCCAAGGTTAAAAAACATTGTCATTTTGTCAAAATATAATTTTAAAATTACTTCAATTCTCAGAGATCCCCAAACGGTTCGCACGAAGCGGTTCAAAAGATTCAGTTTTTCTTAAACCCCACCTTTCGGTAGCATACTGTGTTCTGATTGGTCAACTGACATAGTTTTGATTGGTTGTTCCGCACACAACTTCACGGTAAACTATGCGTTAGCATCTTTTTGGGGTGAATTATGTCTTATTCCTCTCATCGCGAAGCAAACAGTAAAATAAAAAACTTTTGCTGCGTGACAATATATGCACAGTCTTCCTCTGGAAGTGTGTACAATGATTTGGGGAATTTAAATTAAATCAAACTGACCTCCCATTCTCCTTTTAGACTTATAGTTCTCGCCAGCGTGAGTAGTCCCATCATACACTTAATCTCCAATCATGATGATTTATGTACGTACAGTCGGCGTTGACTGACAGATAGTGATATGACAAAAGTGTATATGGTCAGTTTGGATTGATTTATGACTATATGGCCTGTCTGTCAAAGCGGTTGCCATGTCACTGGGTCCTGTCACCCTTGATTGACATGACAGAGGTGTGTGTAAATCAAAAGATCAAACATGTCTCAGATTTGATTTGTGTTGCATTTATTACTGGATATATGATGGTTGTATCTGTAACCAGAGCTGTGGGGGTTTCTGTGGAGTTCCTTCCTGGCCTGTTACTCACTTCCAATCATGAGGTGTTTGGGTTCTTCCTGGAAAAAAAAAATGGCTGAGTATAAGTGACTGTATTGACACCTTGACAGGATCATATGTTGATACCTAGACACCAACAGTGTGGCTATGACTGGTCTACATCCACCTCTGAACAGGAGGAGGATGTCTGGAGTCTTTCCAGGTGAGAATTTTATTTTTATTTTAGGAAATGCAGAGCACCGGTTATGAGACCATTGTGAACGAAATCAAAGCACTGAACACGGGCAGTATGATTCAACTATCGTTTCTTTATTTATTAAAAACATACCGTTATGTATAACGAACGCATGTTTATGTTCATTCTTTTTTTCATTATTCCCACTGACAGCGCAACCTAACGTTGCGTTCGAGGTGTCCGGGATTAGGCCTGACATCACACCCGCACCCGGTAAGTTCTGTTTATAATTTATATTATGTTGAAAAAATAAATTGTACTTGTGCTAGGCTTTGTGTTTATGTTCTTTTTTTCATCTTTCTCATTCAAACAGCGAGAGCCGTGAGAGATACGCTAACTGAAAACAGGGGATCGCTCTGTGGGTTTTTTTTTTTTTAATCAATATATAGATCTATAAAAGATTTCTCTTACAATGTCATTAGAAAAAAGACTAAATAAAACTTTGTGTCTGTGCTAGCTTGTTTAAGACGACTTGTTAACCGCTACCCGACCGTTACAACTGCTGATCGACATGAAACAGCAAACAGTGCTAGACACGGGCCATCGTTCGGAAGAAGAGTGGTTGTGTCTGCTCAGATCCATGCACCACCGCAAATATCTACTAATTCTGCACCTATTGGTATGTATTAATAATTTTTATTATATTTGTATCACAAACTTGAAGAAAAAAAATTATGCTTGTTCTTTCCACTCTAGATTGTACGGGGAGTTTGGCTAACAGTATACCTAAAGCAATTGCTGATGGTAGTTCTGATGCGGGTGTTAGGAGACCTAGGGTAGTATCGAGATCACGCCAGGAACACCAGAACATGACTGCTCAGCAGGTAAAGGGCCGATGGACAAAATACTGCAGGCCCCTGTGATACCTAACATCCCTGAGCGAAAACGTCCAAGACAATCAACTTGTGAGTAAAGAGGAATGAAATTAAATCATTATTATTATTATTATTATTATTATTATTATTATTATTATTACTACTAGTATTGGTATTAATTATAATCAATATTGTACAGAATCAGAAGACAAGGAGTTCTGGAACGAACATTTTGTTCAAGCATGGGATGGATGTGATATGAACGCCCCATCTAATGTGGATCAAGACAAGAATTTAAATCAACCAACAGACACAGTTGAAAACGTCGCAGATTTAGATGATGATGCAGACAAGCTTCCTTCAAACCAGGAGGAATACAAG
Organism: Carassius gibelio; assembly: GCF_023724105.1. Lineage (NCBI taxonomy): Eukaryota > Metazoa > Chordata > Actinopteri > Cypriniformes > Cyprinidae > Carassius > Carassius gibelio. The sequence goes on along the minus strand of NC_068399.1, from coordinate 5,572,995 downwards.
AACCAACAGCTGAACGACGCAAACAAAGACATTTTGAACACTATTGTCAAGAACCAAGAAAGAATTATAGAGGACCAAGCACGTCTTAATCAGGCTATTGTCAAGAACCAACAGCAGAACGACGCAAACAAAGACATTTTGAACAATGTTGTCAAGGACCAGCAGAAACACGGGATCATCCTTAAACAAATTGTTGCGTTACTAAAACGTCATGATGGCGGACATGCTCAGACAGCCTGTGATCAGGAAATGACTGTAATGCTGTTAACCGAACTGCTGGAGCTTTTTAAATAGCTGTATTGGTGAGTCCTATTTTCTTCACCCAGTTTTTCCTAAGTGTGTATTGTTTTTGTCACAAGTGTTTATAGATGTGATTTTATGATTAGATTTTTTTCCCTTATTCTAGGTTTAGTTGTGTGTAGTGTATTTTGTGAATATTTTTAAAATAAATTAGAGTTAGAAATGGCTGCAAAACGTTGTTGGGAGTCATGTGATGGTGAACAAGATCCTCCGTTAAGGTGCAATAGGGATAATAATTTCTAAAATCAACAAAACACTACAGAAAAGCTAAAGTTGTGTTGATTTCTCTAATCAGAAATAGGACATCTTTGTAATAACCTGTCTTTAGTGTGATACATAGCTTTGATATGGTTTGAGCTCCATTGTTGATGTGAATCTTAATCCCTTCACCAACGGCATAATTTTCAGACTTTTTCCCCCCCCATCATCTTCCTGTGTGACAACATATGCACAGTCTTCCTCTGGAAATGTGTACCATGATTTGGAGAATTCAAATTCGGTCAAACTGACCTCCCATTCACCTTTTAGGCTTATAGTTCTTGCCAGCGTGGTTATAGAACTAGAAATAGTATTTTCTGGATAAACAGCTAGCGACGCATTACATGGGAGTGTCAAGTAAAAACCACCCTCAGACATGATTGTTTTTAAATGAATGCGTACACATCTATGTGCGTTTTCATTTTATGGCATCTGCACATCTTTCTCATTCACCCATGTGTTGAATTTTGAAGGCCATCCTAACCACTGGATCAGATCCTTTGTTGACCTGCCTTCTCGCCTCCTGTCCAATTTTTTTTTCTATTTTAAACGTTTTGTTTGTACACAGATATTTTTTGCAATTCCTCCTCATAAAAAACACCATCGATAACATCTCCATCATAATCACAGAGTCTATGTACGGGGGGGGATCTCACGGGATGCAGGTTTTTACAGTGAAAAACTGTGTAGCTTTTCTCATATCCTTTTGCAAATGGACCCCTTATTTTAGAGATTCTTACTGTGTCACCAATCTTATACTTAAATATAGATTTGACTTTGTGTGAACCCATAATCCCATATAGGTTATGTAGCACCACCGATACGTTTTCTTTGCAAACATCTATCGGTCTCATCTTGATGCTTCTGTGATAGCTTGCGTTGTATCCATCTTTGAGATCTTGAAGTATGTTGACATACCATCTGGAGATTGTAGCTGCTAAATATCGAAACATTCGGGCCTTATAGCAACGGGGAAATCACTCAATAATGCTAGCTTTTAACTCTGTGACTGTTGCAAAATGTACTTTCCCATTACGTTTTGGAAATGTTTATTAAACTTTTCCTTTATCTGTTTGTAACTTCTAAGGTATTCTCCCCTCCTTCAATATGGATTAAAAAGCTTTAGCCACTTCAACATCACAACATAAGTGAATTGGTTTATTTATCAAACATTGTCAATGTACTAAAGAAACTTTACACACATTACAATTTTTTTCCTCAATCAAGTAGTCAACCAGTGTTTCAATTATCTCACAAACATTAGTCTGATCATTTCTTGAAATCAGCACCACACATATGTACACAGGCATAAAACGTCAGCAATTCTTATACTTTTACCACATTCAGTCATTAGATCCAGTATTTTTCTGATAGTTACAGAAATCGGTTCACAGGCATTAATACACATAACATCGGTCCACTCATTTGACATTGTTCTTACAATTTCCATTTGTTTCTTGAGGTTTGTAAAACGTTTGGCATTAACATCACATCCATTTACTGTCAAGGATACATCATGATTGTTGTCAATGATCTTGTACAGCAAGTTGGTCATTTTACATCTAATCCGCTGCTTAAATATTCATTTCATCAGAACATTAACACACCATCCGTTCCCCATGGCCTTGTTACACTTGTTCAGTATGTGCAACGCCCTTCCAGCAGTCTACCTAGCCACACATGCTCACGGATCTTTGTCTTGTAATTGCAGCAGAAAATGTAAACCCAGTCATCAGGTAACTTTTTACTGTGATCCGCAACCACTCTAAATCTTGTGTCAGGAACTATGCCATCCCATTCTGCAATGTACAGCGGATCGTCACCACAGTCATTCAAATCTCTCCAGACGCAGTTGTAGAATAACCACCAGTCTTTGGCAGGGAAAATCAGACAGGGCTCCTGCGTTGTAAAATTGTCTTCAATATCCATAGCATATATCCAGTAATAAAATGCAACACAAGTCAAATCTGAGACATGTTTGATCTTTTGATTTACACACACCTCTGTCATGTCAATCAAGGGTGACAGGACCCAGTGACATGGCAACAGCTTTGACAGACAGGCCATATAGTCATAAATCAATCCAAACTGACCATATACAATTGTCATATCACTACCTGTCAGTCAATGCTGACAGTAGGGTCATAAATCATCATGATTGGAGATTAAGTGTATGATAGGACCACTAGCGTGGTTCTAGAACTAGAAACCCCTGCCCTGCCCCTTTGGTGTTGAACTAATACATCTTAAATCTAGAGTCATTTCTTCCTTCAAACAAAAGTCAAGTCCACATACATGATGTCCATCTACAACCATCATGTCTAACTGAAGGTGTTCGTAACGTCCTATACACCCACAAATCCACCATGTCTTGTTTAACCCCTTACTAGTCATGCCCCATTTTTTGGCATGGAGACAGAAAATGACATACCCAAAATAAAAAGGTTTCTGCTCATGATTCTTTCTGACTAGATACATAAATCAACCTTTGTTCACAAAGCTGACACTTCAAAGTTTACTGTTCAGGAATCAGAATCACTCAGACTGTTATGATAAGAGATATAGAAGGTCAAACATAAAAACAAAAATATTAGAAAAATTGTTGATGCACGATGAGCTTAGAGATACAGCGTAGCTAAAGCCACAATTCTTTTCAAAACTTCATTAGAAATTTCATAATCTAATCTGTATAAGTATTTTCTAAGGCCATGTCATGTGTTTTTAGAGAAGGCTAATCAGATTGATTTATGGCACTTGCCGTCTCTGTAAGATCTCACATGTAAACACTCCTGTGTTCTCTGTATGTGTTTTTGGCTCTGAAAACTGCCCGATTCATGGTTGTATCTACTCTGCTGACTGAATATGAATGAGTGGTGAATTTCTATTCAAAATTTGGCATAATACGGATTTATTATTTTGCACTCCTGACATAAATTACAGTTACTGTCACTGCAACAATGTTTTAAATCAAAACATTGGTCAAATATCGAAGCTAGAGTCTTTAAACTTTGAACTGATGCACAGTTTGTCCAGATCAAGTAAGAGAGTGATGTTTAACGTGCTGTGAAAGTGAAACTATAAAAAACTGGGGCTGTCGCAGATCCTTGCAAGCAAAGGGGTTAAGCATCAACAATGTGTGGTTAACCTGTGGATTCGTGATGGTATATTTAAAGCTGCAAAAGTATCCAGAAATTCACTCCAACCCTATCGCCGATGCTTGAACACAAAGGGGTTAAGTCAGCTTGACTACATCTACAATCCAAATATTTCCTCCAAAAGAAAAAGACTTTAGAAATCCTCAAAATTAACACGTCACACCATCAAGTACAAACTTTTTAAAAACGAATTCAAGTTGAATGAATCTGAAGTTGACAATACAAATCTTATGAATTCCCCCCTTCCAAGTGCTTGAAAATAAATGTGGTTGTCACTCCATTTAAAGCCTGCTTCTCCCATTGCACTATGCTTAAATTCATTAATCTCTAATGGTCTTATTTATATCAATTCACTTCCCTTGACAATTAAACCCAGAACCTAAAATGATGGTTTCCAGAAAATAAATGGAAATCAACAACTCAGCAAAAGATCTGTTATGAACAAACATGACCACAACTAAACTCTGAAGTGTCTCAAAGTTAAGGAAACATTTGTCATGATACAACTGTTGGACTGTTAGCATAGGAATGTGCAAGGCAATGCTAATGCATTTGGTCTTGGCACAACAGATCCGCTACACTGCTACATCAGTACAATTACAGACAACTGTTACTGCCAGTACATCCACAGACCCTGCCATGACATATCAATGAATTGTAAAACTGTATTGTAGTGTATTACAAATAAGTTCTGGGCGATAACATTGGGAGGTAAGGGATTTCAAACTATTACGGACTACATCTGCTATAACACTTTGAACAGCAGATTCATCTAGTGCACTTTGCATTGTAGATGAAAGGATTGAATGTTTTTTATAATTTAGGTTTTCATTAATAAGCTTATGGTATGTGGGCTTCTATTTTTTGGGAGCCTTACTTCAACTTTAATTCATAACACATACAACAGCATCTAAAATTATATTAGTATAATTAATTTAATTAGTTTTCATGCTACTGAGGTAGCACTAGTCATTCTTATTCTTGCATCAGTTTTTACCATATTCATAAACATGACAAATACATCTCGCACTGAGCTACAGTCCTTTACTGTTCCTTATTCTGTCACTAAATAAATCCAGATTAAAGTAAAACACTGTAAAAATGCCAACACATCTTAAAACATCATATGAATGACATTTCTACAATAGTCTGTAATCCAATCATAACAGAATCATTAAACTAATTACCCCCTTATCACAGCAACCATTGAACCTAACGAGAATAGGCTGAACCAAATAAACTGGAGCTTTAAAAGCCACAAACATCTATCAGCCACTATAACCGTTTGGACAAAAAGTAGTATTTTTGACAATGCCATTTTGGTGTTGAGGTGTAACAGGTAGTTCAGTCATAAAAAACTGAATTTTAGTATTTACTCATTTATCAAGGTCTAATTTTGCTCTTCTACACAACTCATCCAGGCCAAGCAGCCCCATTTTGGCTCTGCAGGTAGAGCAAGCCCCACTTGGGTGTCCAAACAAAGCAGGTAAGGAGTCCACAAACTTGTTTTTATTTATTTTTTAGGTTTTCATTGTCAATTTTAAACCTCTCCACAGTTCTTCCAGACACTAAAGACCCAATTTGGGTGTCCAGTCAAAGCAGCCTCCATTTGCTTATCCACAAAAAACATCCACTTTTTGGCTTTCCAGACAAAGCAGGTAATGCATTCACTAAAGACTGAACTGTCCTATACTTGTTTAGTTTTCCTCTGTTTAATCTTGGTCTTCTGCACAATTCAGCTCAAGCATCTTCAGCAATCCCTCAATCTTCAGGAGAAAGGTTCAATCACGTTCAAAGTTTTGTCTTCTGCAGACCTGCCTTGACATTCTCAACATACTCTGGTTCCCTAAAGGTAAGGTTATTAATTATTTTTAAACTGTAATACCAAAACACTTAAAATGTCCTCAACACATAATGGTTTTTGAAACTAAACTTCTCGCTTAAAAATCTTAGATGGAAGGCAAACCAAAAAACACTGCCCCTCAGTCAGTAGCTGGCTAGATCCACAACCATTCTTTGAAGCAGAAATTTAAACCGAGTACAAAAAGTTATGATCTTTAAACCGGAACTCAGTTTGAAGCTGTAAACAATTATAGGTAAGACACTTTATACAACTCAATACCCATCGCTTTGCATCTGTTAATCTGGTTCATCTTTAATCTTAATAACTTTTTCTTAAAACAAGTCCAGTCCATTTGCAACCATCACAAGTTACTGAAGGAGCACATGGCATCTTCTACAGCCACAAGTCCAGCCTCAATACCAGCCAAATCATCACCGACAAAACTGCATCGATTGACTTGAGTATGGAATAAGGACTCAACAGCAGCAACATTAACACTGGACAATGGTATTTATTCTCTGAAGATTGTCCACTAGTTAAAAGAAACATTCGTTTCCACCACAAAAGACACTGAAATAGCTCACTTCTACTGAAGAAACCGGTCCAGTAGACAACACCACTACCCAGAACTTCACTGCAGATATAGGTTGATTCAAGCACTGAAATTTTCCACATTTGTCCACAACACCTCAACCCCTCCAACAACATCCACTGCAACCTTTTCAGTCTTTCAACCCACAGAGTCCACCCCCCTCCCCCTCCCCCTCCCCCTCCCCCTCTCCCTCTCCCTCTCCCCTTACATGATGCATACAAGGATGTGTGCACATACACGAACATCTGCAAAAGTGCATATGTACTTTTATACACCACCACCACCAGGTCTGCCTACCAACAGTGAGGTTCTGAGAAGTGGTCTCTCAAAAAAGGGGGTAAGGGGAAGAAACAAATCTAAATGTGTTTGTTTTCCTTAAATTCTCTAAACCATCTTTGCTTTAAGGTTTATCAATTTCAATTGCCTAAATTGTTCATGAGGTTTATCCAACCAGCTTGTTCTTGTGGTGTTTCTATGTTCATTATCACCGTATCTCGATGAATAAAAATGTAAAACATCACATTGCAAGTCTTGAATTTTCATTTTCAGTCAACTTTACCATCTGCTCCCTTTACCTTGGTTCATGTTTAATCTGAATATATTCTCTTTATTCATATTAGTTAACATGTAAAACTATTAATTTTGACCATCACACTGGCTACGTTTACTTGCACAATTTTGGTTCAGTCAGAGTGAATTAATTACGATTGATGAATCTGATTGTAGGGTTTATATGAACGCTAAATAAAGTGATCGGGTTGATGTGCGTGTTTGTGTCACAAGCTTCAAATCGGAATAGTTTTTTTTTTTTTAGACATGCGCACACTGCTCAAATAGTGGAAGTGAGATACAGATAATATTGAGTTTCTCACGGTTTGCACATAACCACTCTCCTACATGGTTTCTTTGTTTTTAAAAGCAGAATTATTATATACACCTTAAATGGATAAACCGCTGTGCTGCTCAAATTTATCATGCAAAAAAAAAAAAAGAGAAAAAAAGCCCCTCCTTGTGCTGCCTGTGGATGAGTATCCAAAACAAGGCTGTCCTGCTCCACTTCACAGTTGCAGAGTGAAAGGAAAGTTTTAAAATGACACATTTATAAAAGCACTTTATTCAAAAAAGGAAGAGCTGCTCGTTCCATGCGTCATTACATTATTTCTGCGTCATTGCACGAGTAGTCCCTTCAGTTTCATGGTTCAATCTGATCAAGTGTTTACATGCGCGATCAATCGTATTAGAAGAGGAATAAACCACTCCCTTCAATCAGATCGAAATTTCATTCGGATCAAGCTCAATCGGATCGATTAAAACATTTATATGACTTTTTCAATTCGACTGAGCAATCAATCAATCCGATTACAAAACGGATTATTTGAGTGCATGTAAACGTACCCACTGACATATGATATGAATCGAATCCGAAAACAATTCCTCTACATCCTAGGTGAAGCATCTTTAAAAAGTGGTGTGTAAAGTTGCATTACTTCAATTCCTTAATTCAATAACTAATGTTTGATTTCATTGTAATTTTTGTGAATCAGCCATTTGTCATGTTCATTCAGTTTCTGCTGTTTTTCAACTTCTTAACTGATCGGTTTTCCTAATTTACATTCCATTTCTTTCCACGCTACCAAAAATTCACCCTTTTGCTTATAACTTCTGAACAGTCTGTCTGTCTGCCGGTCTTAGTTCATGCTAAATCTGTGCACGGATCGGCTGAAGCATGTGGCTGCCATTTTGAAATATGACATTGTTAAATACAAGTTGCAATATCTTTTGAACCATTTGACATCCGTACAAAAATCTGTAGAGATCATCAACACTATGTCCCAGAGGTGCCTCAGAAGTTTGAATTAGTTTACGTAACTTTCCACATTAAGCTGCTTAAAATGCCAAACTATTGTGTGACCTCATTTTCACACCTTAACCTCTCCTCTGCAGCCGGTCAAACATATCTCGACGGACTCTGAACCTCTAAGGTCATGGGTTCGAATCCAGGGTGGTTAATGTTGCTTCTGTTCCAGAAATTGGATTTTCCGTGTTGGTATTGAATCAAAAACTTGTTTTTGGTCTTTCTCATCTGAACTACTGTTCAATTTCTAATGTCTCCATTTCTGAATCGGTTTTCATAATATACATGCAGTTTCTCTTCCCACTCTGCTCTGGGGTACAGGCCTTCTGTGGCTTGGCCATGATATATATTTGATAATTATACCCTTTGATAATGCACATACCCTTGAGAAAATAGCTAAACACCAGGATAATCCTTGTTTTTCAATTGCTCTAAGTGATCTTATCCATGCAGCATGGGCTAAGGCAGACAAACTCATTTAAACTCTGCATTTTAGGCAGGTTCACAACAAGGTGTACAGAAGCAGTTAGTCTAAATCTGATTGTTTTCTTGATAAAACTACAGAAAACCTGACAAACCATAGGAAGTTGGGGAAGAATATTACACTTTTAACTGGTAACAAAACATTTACAGAGCTTTTCCCCTCCTTGCATGAAAGACTCTACTAGGATTACAGATAGAAAGCAAATACTTAGTTTTAACAGTCACTTTATTGCATCACGGTCTTTTCCAAGAAGTTAAATTCTTTAGGTCATGCCAAATCTGTGCATGTAAATTGAGTCAGGATCTGCTGAAGCATGTGGCTGCCATTTTGAAATATGACTTTGTTGAATGAACAGCTTTCATCTGTCACTCACTGATCTGGAACGTGGATTAAGGATCTAAAATCACCACAAAAAAAAGAAGAAAAAAAAAGAAAACTTTTATCATCAAAACAAAAGTCAATCAACTTCTATTTCTCAAAATTGTATGTATTAGTCTTGTTGATCCTAAACACTACAGAAGTAGTAGATTCCAACCCTTGAAAACTGCATAATTTTTAAAAAGAATATTACTGATATTTTGCTCTCCATTTTCTCTAGTGCATTCTTTAACATTTTTCTCTCTGATACATGCTACTGGCAACACGCAAAGAAACATGAGACTGACTGCAAATTATATACTAAACATGATGAGGGATAGACAGGTGCTGGGAATCAATTAATAATCAAACTAACGAGGACAATCAGGAACATGACCAAATAAGGACAAACGGCAAAACACGACACAGAACAGTCCAGAATCCTGATATGGGTGGAAAGTCGAGCAAAGCATTTGTGTCTGTGCGTTATCCCGATGGTAGCTCTTACCGTTGGCCCCGAAAACCCCGAAATCTAAAACAACGAAACAAACATATTCATGTTACAAAAAATATGTCTAAAATGTTTTCTTGCAATGAAACCCAGGCAAAATTCTTCATTAATACGGAAAAGCTTCCACTCAACTCTTTTCTAACCTATTAATTAGTAAATGTCTTCATTAAGTAAAATAAAATGCCATTTAAGGACTTAAAGCGAAAGTCCCCCAAACATGCCGAATGGCCGCTGAATGTGTGGAGGACTACACGCTACACGTTTGGTGGATGTTCATAAGAGCCCTATATAGAGGACGTTCTGGGGACCTTGAAGTGGATAAATCTGTTGTGTAGCCTAGCCTATTTGTAAATGCAAATGTCATTCTCGATGTCTGCATTTTCCATAACGACTTTGACATTTCCATACCTAAAATACATATTTTACAGTCTCCATTATGCAGAGTGATCATAAACAGCTAAAAATGCTTTCATTGGCCGTCCTTCACAAAACTTAACATCTAGTGCAGTTTTATCATAGGTAGAATGCAAAATGTTTCAATACAAACCTTTCAGAAATATTTAATTTGTGCAATATTCCAAACCTTTGATCCAAAGGGAGAAAATCAACCCCCTGCAACAGTTTAAAATCAGCCCAATTCCATGCAAAAAAATATTTAAAAAGTCCAAAAATAGGACATTTTTATGATATTTGATGTTGTTGTGCTTACTGCTTACTTGAAGACAAATTTTGTTAATTAAATGTAACTTTTGGTACTCGCGCATTTGTATTTTTCATAGGGAACAATACAATTGTTTCCAAGGACTTTGATAATTCTCTTGTGCCCTTTCATGACTCTAAAATGTAGTTTTAAGTTGAAAAACTTGCATGGTTCCCTCAGACTTTCTGATTTATATCATGCACTACATGGTCTTGTGGCTTTTATTACAAGCAGAATCACAGAAGGAAAAAGAAACAAGAACTTCCAACAGTTGTTGGTCCCCATTGACTTCCATAATATGGAGGAAACTATGGAAATCAATGGGGTCTAGAAACTGTTTGATTACCAGGATTCTTTAAAGTATCATAAGAAAGAAACTCGTTGGCAATTCAATGGCAAATTTTTGTAAGAAATATGCATGTTCATTGATGTAATATGGTTATTATGCTGGTTATTATGTTTGATTGAAGTTAAGCTGTGAAATATACCTGCCGGTGTAGGGCAATAACTTGTATTATTGAATATATAACATACTCTGTTACGGATATAACCTCGGTTCCCTGAGATACGGAACAAGTACTGCGTATGTGGAAAACCTCCTTTTTTTCCTCGATACTTAAGCCTTTTTTAAATAATGCAGTGCAACTGCACTGCCATTGGTTTAATCTGTAAACTTTTTTAAACCAAAGACAGCGCTGCGGCGATGTAGCGCACCAAAGTCCGCCAAAATGGGCGGGGCGAATGGCTATATAAGCAGGCAAAATTGCCATAGGAAATCAGGTCATACGGCTGAAGCGAAGACACTGAATCCGCAGCCTCGTGGCACAGCATATAATGGAGTACTCGTTCCGTATCTCAGGGAACTGAGATTACATTCGTAAACAAGTACATTCCCTTTCGATACTTCACTCATACTGCGTATGGGGAACAAATTCAACCACTTTGTGCCATGGTAGGGAACAACAAAAATCGTATATCTTGAACACCTTGGGGTGCAGGGGATAAGTGAGAGAGCTGGAGCCATCGAACCCTTAACGCTACACTGCCTAAGAGGGAGCTAGCTTCCTGGAGGTGGCATGATGACGGCGTCTGATAGAGGCCATCGTATCAAACCGAAATAACCCGAGCGTGCAAGGTCGGGATATCCAGGTTTTAGAATCTGACAAAAGTGGACGGCAAGGACCACCTCACAGATGTCCTTGATAGAGACACCTCTAGACCAGGCCCAAGAAGGGGCCATCCCTCTAGTGGAGTGGGCTCTTACTCCTATGGGGCACTCAAGGCCCATGGAAGAGTAACATATAGCGATAGCGTCAACTATCCAGCACGAGAGGCGTTGCTTTGAAGACCTCTTAGTGCTTTAACCACCAGTGATGCGCGGGGTTGATCCAAAATGAGCGGGTGCCTGTGGTCACCAGCGGTTGCCCACGGTTACGAGTCATCCAAAAATATTTGTAATGATATTCAGGTCGCGGTCGGTCTGGTCGTTTGAAATAAAGATGCAAATTAAACCTTTTTAATTAATATAGTACTAGACACAATTTTTTTATAAATAGGCCTACACTTTATTGGCTGAATAACTCGCACAAAGATGACGCACAAGCTCAGTCGGGACATAGAGATGGAAGCGGAACGAGAAAAGGTGAAGACGCTGTTTTTGGTAAAATATGATTTTGATGACTTCATTAAGTTTTGTTTTATAGAAAACTCTTTTTAACCCTCTGCAGTCCATTAATGCGTATATGCGTTATGAGTCATTTTCTCCTGATAACCCCGAAAATAACTTAAATTACACTTTCAGTTTTGATCGTACAGATAAGATCAATACATCAATCTAATCTGTAAAGGATCTACTTTTTTTTAATACAGACATAATAACAACAGAACTTTGTGCACTTATAAAATAAAGATAACAAACAAGGAGTGCTGTCTGCAGCCTTTGTCTGCGCTGATCTTCATTTACAAACACGTCATTAAAATGAACTGTAACTCCATGAACACTCAACGAAGAGACATGAGAGAGATATCTATAGAAAGCTTGACATGTCTCCTTTTAAACTAAACAAATGCTGCCAAAAACAGATATTCTGTGATTAAGTAATACATATGAAAACAACGCAATGTCCGTTTTTCACGTCTACCCTCATATCTAATTTGACCATGCTCCCGCGCTGAGGTGCTATTCAGATTCAAACTGAAGCGTGAGGCTTGAATACGCCCACACAGACGAAAAAGCAGCAAGACTGTTCTTCAAGTACTTTTATTTTACTGTTTGCTTCACAATGAGAGGAATAAAACATAATTAACCCCGAAAAGATGTGATGTGGTTGAGGAACTGCTTTATTCAGCAGAAATCATAAACATGAGTAAAGTCTCTTTTTATTTATGTATATACTTGTGCTAGTTTTCACATAATCTGTAAACATTTTACTAGTTAGACTTTTTCCAAAGATTTTTTCCAAAATATAATTCCTGACTAAATGTATAATCAAGTGTAACATTATGAAGTTTTAGTAACAATATACAATACTATACCATTCAAAAGCTTGATGTAAATAGTATAAATGTAACAAATAAATGTAACTGTAACAAATGTAATAATGCTGTTCTTTCTATTTATCCCCCCTAATAAACCTGAAAAAATATTCTCAGCTCTTTTCAACATTAATAATAATAATAATGTTAATGATGATAATAATAATAAATGTTTTTTTTGTAGAAAATCAGATTAAGATAAAGATTTTCATTTTGTATAAATTGTATCTTAATTTTGATCAATGTTTTATCAATCAATTGCCCGTATTTTATAAATTAGAAGCAGATATATAGCAGACAATGTAATGAGGCGCCGGCACGATCACTTGCATGTGAACTGGAGGGCGCCGAAACTCAGCTTGTGCCTCACAGATTTGAGAAATATACGCTATACATTACACGGAATGAGCGAGTAGAGCGTAATATATGGAGAAATTGTTCTCCGCTCACGAGCTCTGATCAGAACAAACCCAAGCCTCACTGTCTGCTGAACAGAAACATCAAAATAGACATAGCCAGACTAGACTATTTTAGAAAAAATTATGAGCTTATTGACGTTTTTTTTTTTTTATAATTCTTGACAAAATTAGAATATATTAAGGATTTTTTTTGTTTGTTTGTTTTTTTAGTTTTCTTTTTTTTGCCTAATTCCTGCGTCTATAGCCCAATGACGATATGATGAGCATTACATGCAGGGACCATACATGCAGAGCCCAGAGTTCTGGTCGTGGATGCCAGATTGTCCTTTTCGCCTGAGAGAGGGGGTCCTGCCTGAAGGGGATCGGCCATGGGCATTTCATCAAAAGCCTGAACAGCTCCGAGGACCAAACTTGGCTCCTCCAGAGTGGGGCCACCAGGAGGACTCTGTGTCTGTCATCTGGGGATGGAGCATCCAATTGTCCGAAGTGACATTGCTCCATGAAAGCATGTCTGCTCCCAGATTCGTCTCACCAGGTATATGCATCACCTTGAGCGACCGCAGTCTGGGTAATGCCTATTCCAAGAGGCACTTTGCCAGTGCCCAGAGGCGGCTGGATGAAAGGCCGCCTTGGTGATTCATGTAGGACATCACTGTCATGTTGTCCGACTCTACTAGGACATAGGACATGGCACTGCTAGACAGGCCTGGTTGACCCTGATGCGAAAGCAGCCGTGCCACCAAGCATGAGGTGGGTCCCGAAGTTTCAGCCAGTATTGCAGAGGCCGCATTCATAGGAGGCAGAGCTGTAAAGCTGGGGAAGGTGGAGGCCATCAGCCCTAGCATCCTCTGGAAGAATTTCAGAGGGAAACAGGCTTTGTTCCTGACGGAGGTCGCAAGGTGCTGAAGTACCAGAGCACACTCTGGTGATATTACCGCCCTCATATGAACTAAGTCAGGAGCAGTGGCAAAATTGACCCTGCGTCCTAGGCACTCTGAGTGGCTCAGGAGCATGGATCTGTGGTGGTCTAGCTCGGTTTGCGACTGTGCTAGAAAGAGCCAGTCGTCGAGATAGTTCAGAACATGGATTTCCATCTGTCTCAGAGGAGAAAGCGCCTCGTTCATGCAATTCATGAAAGTGCGGGGAGCTAGGGACAGCCCAAAGGGAAGGACTGTATATTGGTAAGCCACACCCTCGAATGCGAATCTCAAGAATCGTCTGTGATGGGGGACTATCTGGATGTGAAAGTAAACGTCTTTCAGGTCCAGCAAGAAGAACCAGTCCTCGGGGGTAAATCTGCGTGAGAATCTGCTTTAATGTCAACATCCTGAGCTTCCATATCATGAGGGAGAGGTTCAGGAGTCTGAGATCTAAGATGGGTCTGAGACGCCATCTTTTTTGGGGACAAGGAAATAATGGTTGTAGAACACCGATCCGCTTTCAGAGGGAGGAACTATCTCTATGGCTCCCTATCTTAGCAGCATCATCACTTTGGTGCAGAGGACCTGAGCGTCGTCCAGCTCTACCAAAGTGGGAATAACCCCCTGGAAACACAGGGGTCTTCGGGCGAACTGCAGTGAGAAGCCGTGTTTTATTATCCCCAACACCCACTTGTACACTCCGGGGATGGCCTGCCAGGCCTCGGCCAGCATGACAAGAGGTTGGATAATGTCGGATGGCAGGCCGCTGACTAGGGGCCTGAACATTGCTGAGTGTGGAAGAGGAAAACTGCTCTCTCTTTGAAAATGTGAAATTTTTATTGCGTTCCTCATAATAATGGTGGTTTGCGTGGATGCAACAACAGTGGGGCCAGGTCGCATAGCAGGCAGTCGAGAGAGCTTCAGGGGTTGTCTGGCCGCAGCTGGACTTTCCCCGTTCCTCTTTCTCCCCAAGGAGGATTTAGTGGATGTCAGGTCCGGCACAATCCTTTGCCGGGTGCCCTGACGTCTAGGCCATTTAGAGCGCTTAGCGGGGAGAGCTGGGTGCTGCTCCTTAGGGGGCACCGCCTGGGAGGTAGAAGGGACAGGCTTGCTTTGGTGCTGAGTCAACGCAGTCCTGGGGGGAATTGGGGCAGAGCTGGAGCGCTTGGGCAGGAAGTGTCTTATGGCTTGGGATGACTTGCTTTTCCACCCCACAGCCGTGGGGAGCAGAGGTGAGCAGCCATGGCCTCATCCAGGGGCGGCAGTTGCTCGTAGCCCTTCTCCTGATAGCCTGTCTACTGAGGTGAGAGCTGCGGAGGAGGAAGTACATAGGTGGGCCGAGTAGGGGGCACACCATGGCTTGGTCAGCGTGGGCTTTACCCAGGCAGAAGACGCACTCACAATGGCCATCGTCATTAAAACTGCGTTAGAAATCGCTCTTTCAGAGTGGTGAAAACCGCTGGAAATTGCTCTTCTGTGATCGGCAGATGGCGGCAGGAGATTGCTGAGAAGTGGCCGGAAGCGAGAAGCGGCTGCCCGAGATCGGCGCTGAAGAGCGGCTGTCTTCAAGAGCACCAGTGCTTGCAGGCAGTCAGCGGTCTCAGCTGATCCGCTGTGGTGCCTCTTCAACGGCAAGAGCTCGTTCCTGCGAAGGCATTCAGCCGTCACTGAAGGAGTTAGATCTGATTTCCTATGGCGATTTGCCTGCTTATATAGCCATTCGCCCCCGCCCATTTTGGCGGCCTTTGGCGCACTGCATCGCCATAGGCTCCTGTCATTGGTTTAAAAAAAGTTTACAGATTAAACCAGTGGCAGTACAGTTAGGAACAAACAAGAGGGTGTTTTAAAAAAAATTTGGCTGAACCCTTTAATGAAACATTTTATTTACAGACAAAGTGAAAGTGACGTGACATTCAGCCAAGTATAGTGACCCATACTCAGAATTCCTGCTCTGCATTTAACCCATCCAAATCGAACCCATGACCTCTCGGGGTCAGAACCAATGCCTTAGCAGAATTAGCCACATTAGTTGATGCACAAAATATGTAAATGTGGTCCAAGGGCTATCCATTTTCCCAGTATCACCAATAGACTGACAGGGCTGGAACCCATATCATTCCAATTTCAGTCAATATCATATGTAATACATTTTTTTAATATCTTATTTCTGTCATTTCTCCCCTGTATATCACATCTGGGTGGTATACATTGAATTTCAATTCAACTCAGTTATGCTTTTGTTGTTTAAATTTGAAAATACTAGATTCTCTAATATATTATTCTGTTTTCTTTTTATTAATTAACATTATACAATTAACAAAAGCAAAAAAGGCCTCTAACAAACCAATAAAATAACCATGCTAACATATGAAATAAACAGATTAATTTACTTAAATCAAGCAGAATAGATAAATAATAAATGTAACCAAATCGGTAACAACAAAAAACTTAAATATATGGCAGTGAATTGAAAACTCAAGTTCAAAAACACAAATTAGTTCACTCAAATGTCCTAAACTCAATCAAAACCCAGCTGCCTTTCAATGATTAAAATTACCATAAATAAAATAAATACACTCTTGCAGGCCTGATTCGATGCTTGGGTACGTTGAGGCACACAAACAATTTGCCCCTTCGCTCAATGAGCAAACAAAATAATCTACTGTCTCTCCAGCGTCAGACGTCCTGTGACGCAGTTTCAAACTTCCAACTCAAAATTTCTGTCCCTGAGAAGAGAATGAAGATCAGTGATCATATCCAACATTGCCAGAGGAACCACTGAGAATTTCTGTGACGCTATCTGGGATGTTCCTGGTCTCAGACTGGTAAGAGATGCCATCAACGGCAGTTTTTCACGACCGCGAACAGTCGCTCAGGTAAAAGTTTAGTGTAAACGAATCAACTACGCAGTTCTGTTATCCAATGATACGAGGAGAAATTTCTATCTCCTCTCCTCAACGTTATACTCAACCTAAATCAGTTTTCTTGTCTATAACTTACACAGGCTAATACCTTTACAAACTAGATAAACTAGGACGTTTTCTCTATTCGCTTCCTGACGCTCATTCCCTCTTCTCTCCCAGTTTTTCTTCTCTCCCGCCTTTGTAGTCTTCAATCACATCTCAGACCAATCAGTAAGTACTTTTAACGTAACAGTTTAACATTCATTCTTGCCTTTTCCTAATCAAAATAAAGTTATTCAAATATTTGAGAAAACGGCATACATAAAACACAAATAATAAATATTAGAAAATAAAATTAAAGAAATATTAACCAAGCACTTGATTAAGCTTCCACTGGGCTTCACCTACATACAATGCACTTACACAATGATAAATATTTGCTGAAGGATGGACACATACTGTGAGGAGATACACTCCAGACTCTGAAGAATGTCTTTCCATTGTGTAATAATCCTATAATTATCCATCATGGTAATCTTCACTGCTTGTCACTTAAATTATAAAATATTTCATGATAGTTCATGAAAACATTCATGGATCTGTAAATCCAGACAGTTTTCAGTCCTGCAGTAATTATGATATGTAACTTGTATTCTTAGTTTCTGTCGGAGACTGCCATCTAGTGGACATTTTATCATCTGTGGCCTTGCAGACTTGCAGATACACCCTTTTTGCACACGTCTCTCTACTTTCAACTCCTCAGTTCACGGAAACTGAAACTTAAGAGCAGCTGAGCTGTCCTGTGTTTGTTTCTCTGTATTTGTGCAGTAAAATGGCAGAAGCCAGATTTTCTCAGGATGAGTTCTTGTGTGCAGTGTGTCTGGATCTCCTGAAGGATCCTGTGACTACTTCCTGTGGACACAGTTACTGTAAGATCTGTATTACAGGCTGCTGGGATCAGGAGGATCAGAAGAGAGTCTACAGCTGTCCTCAGTGCAGACAGACCTTCAGCCCACGACCTGATTTAGCTAGAAACACCATGCTGGCTGAAGTGGTGGAGAAACTGAAGAAGACCAGGCTCTCTGCTGACTGTGACGCTGGAGCTGGAGATGTTCAGTGTGATGTCTGCACCGACACAAAGTACAAAGCCGTCAAGTCTTGTCTGGTGTGTCTGAACTCTTACTGTCAGAATCACCTTGAGCAGCATGAGACTTTCTTTAAAGGAAAGAGACACAATTTGACTGAAGCCACTGTACGACTGCAGGAGATGATCTGCCAGAAACACGAGAAGCTCCTTGAGGTTTTCTGTCGCACTGACCAGAAGTGTATTTGTGTGCTGTGTATGGATGAACATAAAAACCATGACACTGAGTCAGCGGCAGCACAGAGGGCAGAGAAACAGGTATGATCTTAAAACTGTAGTTCACTCAAAAACTTGTCGTGCCAAACTTGTATGACATTGTTTTTGCTCCTAAGGAACACAAAAGAAGGTTCTCTCTTCTCTATGCACACATGAATGTGTGACATCACTGGCGAACAACCAATCACGAGCCTCGGTTTCCTCTCATATTTTTAGATGCATTTTGTCCATAGAAATACGTTATTCAGTGCTGTAATTTGATATGACCGGCTGCATGTGTACGTGCACTGTGGGCAGACCGACTAATTGATGATAAGAATGGTTTACGATGATTTTCATCATTGATGATAATCGATTTTATTGATTAGTTGTTGCAGCCCCAATTGTAACCTTATAATGTAAAAGGGCTTCCTATAGTTTAAAACAGTGGTTCTCAACCCGTGGCCCGTCACGAATTCAAATGCGGCCCGCACCGTATGCTGAATTAAAAAAAAAAAAAAAAACTTTCAGATTTACAATTAATTGTATATTTTACATTAAAAAATTTAGGCTACTAATGAAATATAAGCTATATCCTAATGTTTTTATGTGTTTTTTTTTTTCATATATTATTTTCAGACATGATCAGACCTACTCACATAACGTCACGCATTTAACGAACACATACAAGCGCGCACTTTGGCAGAATTCAATTCAAATAGTCATCAACAGCCATTAGGTAAATTGCCTTTAAGGTAAAATTGAGCATCAGAAATGACAAATTAGTTTTTAAGGGAGAAAAAAAGAAATGTGAAAAATGCCAGCGAATGAACATGTACAAACAAGAATAGTCGCAGTATCAGTATTGAAGGAGAAGTGCTGGATTTTATGTTTGCCCCGCAACTCACTTGAAGAAGGTCAGGCAAATAGAAACACCATATACTATGTAGCAATCCTTAATTGAATAAATGTGGCAAAACATCTCTGGAGAAAACCTCATATTATTCAATTCGAAAGTGCTTCCATATTTGGATCAACATAGGCTACATGTGAATGCACGTTTTCAGCATGCGCTTTCGGAAGTATAAATTGAAGAAGTCTGCGTCCGCGCTGAGATTGGTTTGTATTGGTGACGTGATATGTAAATTATATGTGTGTATTGGTGCCGTAATATGTAAATTATATGCGTGCGGCCCGCGAGACTTGCACTTGGAGTCTTGGACCATAGTGCGGCCCGCTGGAAAAAAAGGTTGAGAACCACTGGATTAAAGCATAAACTGAGGTTGATTTTTATCAAGAAAAACTTAATTATAACTATAATAATGTAATCATAAAATAATGTATCCAAATAAAGAGCAACTTGCTCAGTAAATCACTTACAAAAAAAAAAAAAAGTTGAGTTTTCCCCCTGCTATACTGAAATCATACCGAGCTAGGGCTGCCCCCAAATAGTCGACTAATCGTTAGTCGATATGAAGAGAGCTTGGTCGAATACATTTTGATTAGGTGGTTAGTCAAAAAAAAAATCACGTGAAAAAATTATGCAATCAGGTGCTGACATCAAAGCAATGAGAGATTAACGAGATCTCGTGTTTCGCGGTATACCAAAGCGCACTTGATGAGGAGCAGCATGCAAGAGAAGGATGAACTAAAAATGTACTTGGCAGATAAAACAAAGGTCGATTCGGGACCATTGGCATGGTGGCAAAAAAAAAAAAACCATCTATATCCAAAGCTCGCTAAAGCAGCTAAACGCCTCCACTGTATCCCTTCCACATCCACTCCATCAGAGCGCATCTTTTCAAAGGCCGGCTTCATTGTGAACAAGTCAAGAAGCTCCTTTCTTCCCAAAATGTAGACAAGCTGTTGTTCCTCTCACATAATATGAAAAAAATTAAATCGAATTGAAAGCTTAGGTAAGAATGCTTAATTTCCTTTTTGTAGCGTTTCTGTTTGCTATCTGTTAGGCTATAAAAAACGGGTATTTTTATAACGGTTAGGCTATACAAATAAATAAATACATATTATTTTTATTTATTCGTTTTCATATAATGCAGAAGTTGTTTTTTTTATTCTGTAAGAAAAATTAGTCTGATGTTCGCAATCTGTTGTTTCACTTCTAGACTCGTCGTCTTAATGGCAGTTTGCCGCTTTGCTCTGATATTTTTGATTATTAGTGTTCTTTAAGTTATTTGTTTCCACATTTTGTCTTAAATATAGTTGTTCTAAACAATTTAATCAAATACTTAGGCTGTTAATTTGTTTTGGCGTTATGCAATGTGCCATGTGCATTTATTAAATTGTTAGTTTTCGTTGATTTTCCTTTTGAACAATATACAAATTATATTAATTTTCCACTGTAATTTTATACCAAACAGCATTTTTGCTACAGTATTTATTTGTTTTGTGTTTTTGTTTTCGCCTTGTTTTGTACTAGGCCTAAGTTACTAATACGTTTATTTAATTTATTTTAAAGAACAAATTTTATTTTATTTTATTCAAAACTGTTTTTTTTTTTTTGACATGTTACTGTTACAGTTTGTATTTTTGATAATAAATTATTTAAATGCACAGGCAGTCTGATTGCTGTTTTTATGTTATAATTAGCCTATAACGTTCAGGCCACTGATTTTTGTGTCCATAAGCACTGTATACTTTAAACGCTATACTATTCTGTTTTAAGTGCTTCATTTTCATTGTGTGAATGTTTCATTCAGTGTTAAACTTCAACTTGGACTATACCTTTCCTTGTATATACGCAAGTTTTTATATTAATATCATAAATGAATGATTATTCGACTAATTGCTAAAATGCAGGTGTGTTAGTCGACTAGGAATATCTTTAGTCGGGGGCAGCCCTATACCGAGCCATGACGTTAAAACTAAGGGACATACCGAACCGTCATATTTGTGTACCCATACACCCTTATATTCAAATGTACTTGTATTGGTTTGTCTTCTAGAAACAATTAAAGGACATTCAGAGAACAATCCAGCAGAGAATTCAGCAGAGAGAGAAAGCTCTTCAGCAGCTGAGAGAGGCTGTGGAGTCTCATAAGGTGAGTCTGGAGAAGAAGAGAAGTCTGTCTTAGTTTTGGTTAGGACTCTCCTCATTCATTGAAGCTCAGTGTGTGGGATGTCTGTCCTAACAGTGCTCGGCACAAACAGCAGTGGAGGACAGTGAGAGGATCTTTACTGAGCTCATCCGCTCCATAGAGAGACACCGCTCTGAGGTGACACAGCTGATCAGAGATCAGGAAAAGACTGCAGTGAGTCGAGCTGAAGAACAACTGGAGCAACTGGAGAAGGAGATCAATGATCTGAGGAAGAGAGACGCTGAGCTGGAACAGCTTTCACACACAAGGGATCACGTCCTTTACCTGCAGGTAACATTTAGAAGAACAGGATCGTATGGTGCTTTTACACTGAATTGTACAGCATGATATGGTTCGTTCCGGCAATTTACCGGTATGAGAAGTTGTAACATTACCAGTAAACTGCCGGAATTCTGCTGTGTGTGAACACAGAAGGAAAATTACCGGTATGAGCACGTACGAGTTCAGAACGCGGTGACGTAAGACGTCTACTCTGGGCCAATTCTAACAATGTGAGGCATTCACGCACTGTTTAATAAAATAAAATAAATGTCATCCAACTGAAGCGACAGTGAAATTAAAGCGCTTCTCCTTATCCAGGCGGATGAAGAAATTTGTCATCATCTGAGAGAAACTGTTATTGATGCAGTAACGTATGATAAAATAACTGTTAACTGTCTCCGAGAGCAATGCATTCACAGGACAAAGTCAGGTCATCAATAAACTGAAAACATTGCGTCTTAATATCTAAAAAATAAACGACCATCAGAAACGAAGTAGTAGTGGAAGTATTTCTTGTTCCTATTATGACTTTTGTCAATCTATTTTGGGATTCTGCTCCACAAATCCTGTAGCTCTAAACCAGTGGATCTCAACCCGCGGCACGTCATGAAATCTCATTCAGCCCACCATGCCGAACACAATAAAAAAAATAATAATAACTTTAAGTTTTACAACTTAGGGTACAAACGAGAAGTCGGAGCAGTAATCAGCTATTCAAATCGTTTAGTTTTGTATGTTTGAAGCAGTTTTTGATCGTTAAACAGGCCTATAAGTTTTGTTTTTAAAGTAACAAGCGGCCAGCACAGAGAGGGAGAG
The DNA here is from genome assembly GCF_023724105.1 of Carassius gibelio. Classification (NCBI taxonomy): domain Eukaryota; kingdom Metazoa; phylum Chordata; class Actinopteri; order Cypriniformes; family Cyprinidae; genus Carassius; species Carassius gibelio. The sequence continues at coordinate 5,550,631 of NC_068399.1, read as the reverse complement.
CTGATCATAGCCTAGATGTTTGATCAGTTTAGCCTTCTCAAATCATCACAAATTGTCTAAAATAAAATCTAAATATATAAAATAGTTCAAGCATGTAATGATGTTTTAACGTTAAACCAATATAAATGTGCACTATATCGAATATTTTGTGCGGAAAGTGCAAGATAAAGCAAGCTTTTTAGGGACATAAAGGTGCCAGCACTATAAAAATAACAAAAAAAGTCTGCTAAAAGTATACATTTTAAATAAAATAAAGAAATATAAAATACAGAAAATAAAAATGCTTTCTGCCGTCTCGTCTTGAACAGTAGCGCTTACAAAAATAAACCGAAACTCAGCGAATACATGCCTCACAGACGTGATAAATATATCTGTAAAAAGCTTTAAATTACTACTTAACGAAATGAAAACAAACAAACAAACAAACAAAAAAACTCATTACAATCATAATCCATATAGAAGACGCGTCTAATGAGGAGATGATGAGTCAGGCAACTTCATCCTTGGGACACAGACTCAGAAAACACTAGTTTATTAGTAAATAATTCAAATATATTTGTACTATTTCCCTCTGTCACATTCATGTTAATTACTTTTTTTCCGGTACTTTGCAACATCTTTTTAACTCAATTTGAATGCAGAACTGTATCTGCGCTGATAGACTATTTGATATGAATTTGGATGCGGCATAGGCTACATTTGTGAACACACCTTTTCTGCAATGTCGCGCGTCTTACAGACTGCAATTTACATTCGCAACTTCATTGTGCTGTTACTCCTTTCAAACCGATTTTCACTAAATTGGTCAGCTCCCAACAGCATCAGGTGTTTTATTAACGGGGAGTATAATTATTTAAACCAGTCGTCTATTACGATGTCTCTGTAACAAAAGCAGTTGCATGAATACTAAAGTTTGAAACAAAAATGAAACCATCAACAGAAATACTGAACATGTATTACCCTCCATGTTTAACTTCTAAACAGCTGCGCTTGTATTTTTAATGACGTCACAGAATTTACCGGTATTTTGGAATGGATGTGTGAATGGTGCTTTTCCGGAAAAAAGACAGAATGTCGTTGACTGTGTGAACAGGGCGTTTTTTAATTTACCGGTAAAGTCGTTCCGGTAATTTTACGGCAATTTACTGGTATTACTGTGTGAAAGAGGCTATTGTCTTTTGATTCAGTACAGACTACAGATGTTCCTCTCGTTGATAGCCGAGGAGCATATCCAGCGAGAGCTTGATGGGGTGACTCGGAATGAAAAAGTTTTTCAAGGATAGCAGCAGCAGAGGCGACACAACTATAACGACGTGAATAATCCCACTCTCTCTAAAGTGCTACTAAACTGCAATGGAAACACAAACTGATCCGAGCCGTACCATGTCGTACCGAGCAGAGTTGTACCATGCAATTGAAAAGAGCCAATAGTGAACTCAAAGAAACATTTAATGAGAGCGAAATGAGCCATTGACTTCAATGTTTTCAGGAATTCTGTCATCTGATGTGTTCGATGATATTATGTATCATCAGTTATTAAATCTGAAATGTACTTGGTTTCAGGAAAAGTCTTGTATCTTTTATGTAAAATATACTTGCATTTAACAGAGTTGTTCATTGTGTCCTGTCAGTCATATCACAAGTATATATATGTGGCTGCTTCAGTTCTGTGATAGTTCTTGTGAAATTTGGTTCCATCCTCATGGTGGGAATAGCCTCTGACTCCTCAGAAGCTTTAGATTTCAATAGTCTTTACAGCAGTTCACCTTTGGTTTGAGGTCATTCAGCTCAAGTGCTCAATCACTGAAAAAAACTGAAAAATATTAAGAGATAATCAACTGCCTCTTGTCTTGGCCGGAGTGCTGTCCTATCTGCCCAGAGCATGTAGCATCCGGCTAGCTCAATAGCATTATTGATCAATGCTATGTAGGTGTGTAGCCATGTTTCTGTGATAACCAATGCACTGCAATCCATAAGTCTCTTACTGTGGGTAATGCAAAGTCTTAACTCATCCATTTTGTTCACCAGTGACTGCACTTTAGCGAGGACAATTCTGGGTTAAGAGAGCCGGAGCACCAGCACATGACCAACTAAGGACAATTTTAAACCAGCTCAAACCAGCTGTCATGTTTCAAAACATACCTATCCAGCATATGCTGGTTTCTTCACCAGGGAGGATATGAGTGCCATGCTCCTTTAAAAGTTTGTTTGCTTTACATAGACCATTTAACCAAGCAAAACTGCAAATAAAAAATGAAAAAAATATGGAATAATTAACAATCAAAATGACATTAAACTTTTAACAGTGGAACAATGTAAATGTATGACTACATCTGTTCGAAGTCAATAGAGTCAGCAAAGGCAGTTTTTAGAAAAATCTAGTTTTCTCAAGGTTCCAATGCAAATACAAAGAGCAGCTATGCATCTTTTTCTACACTTCTTTTCTTAATAATTACTATATTAATAATCACAATATAACTATTTTTTATTTTATCTTTGTTATTATAAAAAAGAACAGATGGAAAAATAAAACCTCTGTGTGTGTGCACCTGGATGGGTTAGATGCAGAGCACAACAAATTTTGAGTATGGTTCTCATATTGATCATGATTAAAGGCTCTAATGGGCCCTGCTGTAGTGCTTTGAACACTAGAGACAGGTCCTAAGAAGGTGATGAGGGGGCCAGGGGAGGATTTAACCTTCCTCCCCTGGTTAACCTGATGACCAGGTCATGCTCCCATAACCACTTCCCTTACACAGGGTTGTGGTAAGCAGCAATCGCAGCGACATAAACTTTAAGGTAGAGGTCGAATGCCGATATTTATAAATCACGGCAGCCGATGGCCGATATATGATGCTGATTGTTTGACCTTTATATTTGGGTGATTTTTTTTTTTTTTTTTTATTCATCTCATAAAAGTGAATTAGAGCAAATTATTATTGCAGGATACAAGATAGTTATAGTAGTATTAGCCCAATTTAGAGTAAAAATACATGGCTCAAAACGTAAGCACCTTTTCAAAGCACTTCTGGAGCACTCTTTTGGTTTATGTTTACTGACAGACACCAGTGTTTCCCACAGGCTGCAAATTAATTCTCTGCCAGCAGGAGGTGCTGTTGGAGCAGGGATATAGTGATTTCTCCTGTAATGGTTGTAATCAAATAAGCGCTGACACACAAACACTACTTTATCAGTTATTACAGAAAAGATTAAACAAAAATGACATTGAAGCTTTTCTGAAGACAGTCAGTTCTTGTCAAAGACACATTATTATAAAAACACCCACGCTGCATTTTAATTTTGAAACGTGAAGCGCTCATTTTATTCAACGAAGTATAAGCCTTTTGGAACATCAATTTGTAGAAGTCAGTTTTGATATAGTGACGAGCCGTCACAAATAACTCAATGTATAGGAAACACTGGGCACTGCTATGAGTCAAATGGCCATAATAATAACAAAAATAAAAGATTCTACACATATTACACAGCGTGCTGCTTATAACTGCTTAAGAGTGCACTGACCACGAGTGATTACATTGTGGAGGATATTGTCAGACCTACACACACCATTCATGAGAAACATGAATGTGCACGTTATATTCAGCCCAGAAGTTTTGTCTGAATTTAATGTGTTTTTACTTTCACATGCAAATGACTTGTTGCACTTAGGAATATGATAACTTTCCGGCATCAATTCTAGTCGGGTAAAATGTAATTATGCTCGAAATGGGCTGTTTTGCCCTGCCATTAGCAGAGTGTCAGCTGCTCCATCTCTAACGCAGCCTCTTAGTACGCAACAAAGCTTAGCTGTCTGCTGGTGCGCCTGCCTATAAATTGGCCTACTTTGCAGCACAATATGCCGATGTCGATTAATTTAAAATTGCCAAAAATCAATCGGTCAATCTCTACTTTAAAGTTGGAGGGAGACAGCCTTCGTTCCAACCCCAGCTGCAAAAAGGACAACTCTGATCGGGGATCTTCGGTGGTTCTTTTGGTGAGAAGAACACATCTCAACAACAGGTTACACTTCAAGGCGTAAGGGTGTCTCATAGATAGTGCTCTTGTCGAAGTGATGATGTCAACTACCTCCTGGGGGTAGGTCACTTAGAACCGCTGGTGCTACAGGGTGCCTTGTCTCTGAGTCAGTAGATCCTTCCTCAGAGGAATCTGCCAGGGAGGGGCTTTCATGAGGAGCATTAGTTACAGAAACAAGGTCAGAGTGGGCTAGTAAGGCATCACAAGCATGACCTGTTCCTCATCCTCCTTGACCTTGCACAGTGTCTGTGCAAAAAGAATCACTGGGGACTCAAATACTTTCGCAGGCCCGGAATTTGAATGACACAAAGTGACCTCAGTTGCTTCTGACTCCAGGGGAGGTGGCGGGCAAGTTGCAATATGCGATGGGAGTGTAAACCACCTTGTCAGTTAATGTACGCAACAGTCACAGTGTTGTCCTTGTGGACCAGCATGTGCTTACCTTGTAAGCGCCCCCTGAGATGGTTCAAGGCAAGGTGTACTGCTTACAACTCTAGGCAGTTGATGTGCCAGGGCAGTTGTGGGCCTGTCCAAACCCCTGACACTGTGTGCCTGTTGTACGTAACCCCCCGCTGGAGGTGTAGGCATCTGTGTTAACCACGTCCCTGCGTGAGGTGTGCTGTCTGTTTGACTGAATCCAACTCCATACAGAGAAGAACAGTCCTCTGTGTTTAGGAGAGTTTGCTCTTTTCCCAGTTGACCCAAATGCCCGACCCAGCTGAGGTGCAAGAGCACCCCTAATGGCACAACAGAAACTGAGACTGAGCTAGTAGCCTGGAGGGCAGAACCTGATAATCTCGTCCTTTACACGTGAACCGCAGCAGTGGTCTGTGGTGCGGAAGGATCGACACATGAAAGTAAGTTTCCTGTATGTCGATCGCTGCAAACCAATCTCAGGGACAGATGCACCCAAAATGCATCAACATCTTGAAAGGTAACTGGTTCCAGACACGCAGGTCCAAGATCGGTTGTAACCCACCACCTTTCTTGGATACAATGAAGTACGGGCTGCAAACCCTGTCTTCAGTTATCACTTAGTCACTTAATTATCAATTAATAACTGCATGAGTGTGTTACTGTTAACAATGTATAGTGTGCATTATATAAACACTATAGAGCTTTAATTTAACACTGGGGATTTTGCTGTGTAAATTTGAACAGGTTTCAAATTTAAAGATTCAATTTGAAGAATATAGCTGATGTTGTGAATATTCTAAATTGAAGTGTGTTACTAAAGATAAGTCAAGTTGACAGGAGTCAAACAAATCTGATATTGGTGCACTGGGTGGATGTGATAGCCTTTCTGTTTTCTGTAGATTTCCCAGGCTCTATCGGCACCAGCTGAAACTACAGACATGCCCAACATTCCCTTCAGTTCTCCTTTCTGTTTTGATGGTGTGAGAGAATCTGTCCAACAGTTGAGAGACAAATTGGAGGATTTCTGCAAAGATGAGCTCAAAAAGATCTCTGACAGAGGTAAATTCCTGGAGATTCATCTGCTTTCAGAAATGAGTTATTTATAATGTAATTTTCTGCTGACATAATCACTTATTCTGTTTATTTCTATAGTCACATTCACCAACGTTGTTCCCTTGACCAGGAATGACTTCTTACAATGTAAGTCAACAAGCAAAAAGACGCACTGAGTTTATATCCACCCAAATAATCCATTAGTAATCTGATGATGGTTTAATCAGATTGAAAAGACTCCTGTTGTTTATCTGTTTCTGTTTAAATCTTTTTATTGGGGAATCCAACATTCCAATACACATTGTAACATACATCTTATAATCCAAAATTACAAACAAGAAGAGGAAATATGAAACAATACCAATATACAAAGCACCAGAACAACAAGGTAGAGAGAAAAAAAAGCACCCCCCCTGCCCTAGGAAACTTAAACCATACCACATTAATGTTACAATCAACACCATACCACACTAACTAACACCAAACTACTCAAACTCCGCATCCAGATAGTGGAAACCAAATCTTATTAAATTGGTCCAATTTGTTTGGCAAAATAAACCAAATTCTTTCCAAATGTACCGTATTTTACGGACCATAAGTCGCACCTGAGTATAAGTCGCGTCAGTCCAAAAATACGTCATGATGAGGAAAAAAACATATATAAGTCACACTGGACTATAAGTCGCATTTATTTAGAACCAAGAGAAAACATTACCGTACCCCACCATAGAGAGTTGTTGACACCAAGAGGAAGGATTCTTGGCGGCAATACATCGCAACATTCTCTCCAAATCTTGTTTGGCTTTCTCGGTCTGCACGTTGCTATGGGGGTGGTAACCCGAAGATAGACTGACAGTGGCTCCCAGTAATTTACAAAATTCTTGCCAAAATTTGGAGACAAATTGGGATCCCCTGTCAGAGACCATGTCTGTCGGAAGGCCATGTAACCGAAAAACGTGATCGATGACAGTCACCGCTGTTTCCTTGGCTGAAGGCAATTTGGGCAAGGTAATAAAATGGGTCGCCTCCAAGAACCAGTCCACTATGGCTAAAACAACCGTATTGCCTTGGGATGGCGGTAACAAAATCTGTGTGGGACCAGGGTCTCGAAGCGACAGACAGTGGTTGAAGAAGCCTATCTGGGGGTCGATTGAAAGTCTTACCCATCAGACAGATTGAGCAGGCCAAAACAAATTCTCGAATGTCGCAAGCCATAGATGGCCACCAGAATCGTTGCTTAACTAGAAATCTAGTACGATTTACTCCTGGGTGACAGGCTACATTGGAACAATGACCCCACTGAATAACGTCAGATCGTAATTCCTCCGGCACAAACAATCGGTTTGGTGGGCACCGGGACGGAGATATTACCCCTTCTAAGCATGTCTTGACCTTCGATTCGACCTCCCATCGGAGTGTGGAGATGAATAGAGTCTCCGGTAAAATGCACTCGGGAGTAGCCGGCCGTTTGGATGGATCAAAAATATGAGTGATGTTTTTAGAACCCGGACGGTACGAAAGAGTAAAGTCAAAACAACTGAAAAAAACAGCCCACCGAGCCTGCCTGGAGTTTTTTGGCAGATTGAATGTATTTTAAGTTCTTGTGATCAGTCCAGATGATAAAAGGTACCCGTGACCCTTCTAACCAATCTCACCATTCTTCCAATGCTAACAAATCCCTGTTACCAATGTCATAGTTATGTTTGGTAGGCGACAAGCGATGAGAAAAGAATGCGCAAGGATGCATCTTGTAGTCTGAAGAAGAGCACTGAGAAAGCACTGCGCCTACCCCCACCTCTGACGCATCGACCTCCACCACAAACTGACGTGACCGATCAGGAGTCGTAAGAATGGGAGCCAAAACGAAGCGGCTCTTTAGGTTGGTGAATACAGCTTTGGCTGTTTCGGACCACCTGAACGTCGTTCTGGGGGAGGTCAAGGCAGTCAGAGGTGCGGCTAGTTGACTGTAATTACGAATAAAACGTAGGTAAAAATTGGCGAACCCCAGAAACCTCTGTAGGGCCTTACGGGAATCTGGATTTGGCCAATCCACCACAGCCTTAACCTTGTCAGGATCCATATGCACTCCCTCAGAAGAAATGATGTAACCTAGGAAAGGGACAGACTGTGCATGAAAAGCGCATTTCTCCGCCTTGACAAAAAGCCCATTCTCTAGCAACCTCTAAAGCACTCGTCTGACATGCTGAACGTGTTCCTGGAGAGATGAAGAAAAAATCGATATGTCATCCAGGTATACATAAATGAACTGATCGACGATGTCTCTCAGCACATCATTGACGAGTGCCTGGAAGACCCCTGGGCTATTGGAGAGCCCGAAAGGCATAACCAATTATTCAAAGTGCCCCCTAGGGGTTTTAAATGCGGTCTTCCATTCATCCCCCTTCCTGATGCGGACCAAATGATAAGCATTGCGTAAGTCCAGTCTTGTGAAGACCGACGCTCCCTACAACCACTCAAAGGCTGAAGACATCAACGGCAAAGGATATGTGTACTTTACCGTTATGTTATTCAACCCTCTGTAATCAATGCAAGGTCGCAAAGAACCGTCCTTCTTCCCCACAAAAAAGAACCCCTCCCCCGCTGGAGAAGAGGAAAGACAGATGAATTTGGATGCCAGAGAATCAGAAATATATTTCTCCATGGCCTCCCTCTCGGGAACAGACAGATAGTATAACTTGCCCTTAGGCAGAGACGTATCTGGCAGTAGATCTACAGAGGGAGAGGGAGAAAATGCATCCACCTATGCTGAAAGCCACAGAAGAAGATATATACAGGTGCTGATCATATAATTAGAATATCATCAAAAAGTTTATTTCACTAATTCCATTCAAAAAGCATTCGTGCATTCAATTATATGCATTCATTAAACACAGACTGATATATTTCAAATGTTTATATCTTTTAATTTTGATGATCATAACCATTTAAAAAACTAAGGAAAATCCCAAATTCAGTATCTCAGAAAATTTGAATATTGTGAAAAGGTTCAATATTGAAGACACCTGGTGCCACACTCTAATCAGATAATGAACTCAAAACACCTGCAAAAGCCTTTAAATGGTCCCTCAGTACAGTTCTGTAGGCTACACAATAATGGGAAAGACTGCTGACTTGACAGTTGTCCAAAAGACAACCATTTACACCTTGCACAAGGAGGGCAAGACACAAAAGGTCATCGCAATAGAGGCTGACTGTTCACAGAGCTCTGTGTCCAAGCACATTAATAGAGAGGCGAGGGAAGGAAAATATTTATTAGTAGAAAAGTGTACAAACAATAGGGATAACCGCACTTGGAGAGGATTGTAAAACAAAACCCATCAAAAAATGTGGGGGAGATTCACAAAGAGTAGATTGCAGCTGGAGTCAGTGCTTCAAGAACCACTACGCACAGACATATGCAAAACATGGGTTTCAGCTGTCGGATTCCTTGTGTCAAGCTACTCTTGAACAACAGAGACAGCATCAGAAGTGTCTCGCTTCAAAAAGGACTGGACTGCTGCTCAGTGGTCCAAAGTTATGTTCTCTGATGAAAGTAAATTTTGCATTTCCTTTGGAAATCGAAATCTAGAGGAAGAGAGGAGAGGCACTCAATCCATGTTTCTTGATTTCCAGTGTAAAGTTTCAACAGTCAGTGATGGTTTGTGGTGCCATGTCATCTGCTGGTGTTGGTCCACTGTGTTTTCTGAGGTCGAAGGTCAACACAGCTGTATACCAGGAAGTTTTAGAGCACCTCATGCTTCCTGCTGCTGACCAACTTTATGGATATGCAGATTTCATTTTCCAACAGGACTTGGCACCTGCACACAGTGCCAAAGCATCTAGTACCTGGTTTAAGGACCATGGTATCCCTGTTCTTAATTGGCAAGCAAACTCGTCTGACCTTAACCCCATAGAAAATCTATGGGGTATTGTGAAGAGGAAGATGTGATATACCAGAACCAAGAATGCAGAAGAGTTGAAGGCCACTATTAGAGCAACCTGGGCTCTCATAACACCTGAGCAGTGCCACAGAATGATCGACTCCATGCCACGCCACATTGCTGCAGTAATTCAGTAAAAAGGAGCACCAACTAAGTATTGAGTGCTATACATGCTCATACATTTCATGTTCATACTTTTCAGTTGGCCAAGATTTCTAAAACTCCTTTCTTTGTATTGGTCTTATGTAATATTCAAATACTGAATTTGGGATTTTCCTTAGTTGTCAGTTATACTCATCAAAATTAAAAGAAACATTTGAAATATTTCAGTCTGTATGTAATGAATGAATATTATATACAAGTTTCACTTTTTGAGTGGAATAAGTAAAATAAATCAACTTTTAGTTCATATTCTAATTATATGACCAGCACCCCTCTCTCTCTCTCTCTCTCTCTCTCTATATATATATATATATATATATATATATGTGTGTGTGTGTTAATATTCAATATTTATTTATGTTTACATTTTTCTAATATTTTATCGCAGTTAATGCACTAGCCCCGCCCCCAGACCCGTTTGTCATCTTAATTTATGTGATTATTTCAGGTTGATGTACGTATGGCAGAAATGTATGGTAAAAATCAATAAAAGACGTATTTTCTTGACCTGGTAAGGATTCTAGCAGCTGCATTTTGGACTACCTGTAGCTTGTTTATTGAAGATGCTGGACAACCACCTGAAATATATATTGAAATATCACTGAAATATATTATATATACATATTAATAATGAAACACTGCCTCATCAGAGTTGTTATTGTGGCTTTATATATGATCAGCCACTTGCACTTAACATTTTGTGAAAATTATGATCAAATGGAATTAAAAGCTATTTTGCATCGAATTAATAATATCTGAGCTCTGTCCATCATTAGAATGGCCACATCTGAGGCATTTGGTACACTGCGTTACATTTTCATCAACTTTCAGGTAATAAAGTTTATGTAACTATATGGGCGCTCAAATTTCCCGGTTGAATACATTTGGCCAAAATTTCATGATATAAACAATGAAGTGCTAGGCTCAAGGAAGTCAGGATATATAAAACAGTAGTCTACAACTAAGATGGCAAATGTTAAGACACTTATACGCTCTTCAAACTAAAAAACATTAAAAAAAACTGTCTTTATATACAGTTTTTGAGTGAAGAAAATGCTGTATTTCTCAATGAAATAGCTTAAAAACTGAAAAGTTCATGCAAGTATCTTAATAACATTAAAGTTGACTTTAACCCCTAGTCTGTAGACGCCTTCACTGACTCCCAGAAACACTTCTGGATATTGTAAATGGAGTGATTGCTTGAGTTCTGTGACTGCTGTAATGTTTTATGGCTGTGTCCCATCTTAGCAGTGGTTTGCCAGTCCCTTTGATGACATTGAACTTGGCATATTCCATCTGACTGCCTTTACTTGCTTCACATTTGAAAGCTACTTTTATAGGCAATGGTTGATCAAATGAGTAAAAAACTATTTCGTTTTAGTTTCTGGAAAGTATAATGGCATTTATTTCTCTTTGATTTAAGTTTATCCCAAGTTATTTCATCAGGCTAATCAAGTTCTAATCGGATCAAACGATATTAAAAACGAGGGGTTTTAACTCTTACTCTTAAACACAAACTTTCTCTAATCTAACACTCTTCACACAATGTTCTACTATGGGAAGTGACAACAGGTCTGATAAGATGTGCCTAGAACACCAACCAGGAAGAACCAGTGATTATCAGCACTGCACCTGGACACAAAACACTTCTGAAACGAGAGAAAAAATACTAAATAAAGGGTGTTAAAAGACACTGCAGATACACTGACATGATGCATGATAATGACATTAGCTACATGAAAAGATCAAACCGATTCATAATTCCTGGTTTTTATGTTTTATCTCCATCAGATTCCCATCAGCTCACTCTGGATCTGAACACAGTGAGTAAATTCCTCCATTTGTCTAAGAGGAACAGAGTGATTACCTTCAGTAAAACCTTCCAGCCGTATCCTGATCATCCAGAGAGATTTGATGATGTGTGTCAGGTGTTGTGTAGAGAGAGTGTGTGTGGACGCTGTTACTGGGAGATTGAGTGGAGAGGACGAGATGGGGTGCATGTATCAATCTCATATAAGAGCATCAGCAGGAAGGGAGACGGTTATAAGAGCTGGTTTGGACGTAATGATCAGTCCTGGAGTTTGTTCTGCTCTCCTGACAGATGCTCATTCATACACAATGACATACAGACTGATCTCCCTTTGAATCCCATCAGCAGTAGAATAGGAGTGTATGTGGATCACAGCGCAGGAACTCTGTCCTTCTACAGCGTCTCGGACACAATGAGACTTATTCACACAGTCCAGACCACATTCACTCAGCCGCTCTATCCTGGGTTTATCACTTCTTTTGGATCATATGTGAAACTGTGTTGATAAATCAGAAAAGATTCTAGAAAGATTCTAGCCATACTCAGAGTTGGGATGTAACAAAATACATGCAAAAATCCCCCGTGTTAAATGTACACTGCTCTGCATCTGTCCATTCTCAGAGTGTTAAAAGTAACACTGAAGCAGTGGTTAGTTCACATTACACAGTATTTCACTAAACAAAGAATCTCCAACAACTCGGTCTCATATGCGAAACACATACACAACGGCGATAAGGGAATAAATTCAAATTATGCATTTAAAAGACGCTTCCATCCAAAGCGACTTACACTATGCACTATTCAAGCTAACAGTTTTTACCTAACGTGTTCCCTGGGAATCGAACCCACAACCTTGCGCTGCTTGATGCAATGCTCTACCACTTGAGCCACAGGAATGAAGTAAGATTACAACTCCTGCCTCTGAAATTTCCCTTCCCTTGTATCTTGCTCTCTCATTGGCTGTAGGTCATATGTATACATTATGATTTATGTATACATTATGATTTAATACATTGTGATGCACCATAATATAATTGAATCTAGATTTAAAATGACCAAAGAGAAAGCCAAACTGGACCACAATCACCCAGCATGTCTTCACGCAGAAATCAGCGCTTTGTCCTTGGCAAATCTAGCCCATGAGTTCACCCATGAATGTTTTGCTGAGGTCAGGGCCTTAAATTAGAGTAAATAATAAATAAAACAGGAAAGAAGCAAATAATAATAGATATTATTGAGTATACGTACTGCAAATGCATTTAACAATTAATCTTTCATGTTTTCTTTTTTTGGGGGGTAGAAAATATAAAAACATCCTCTTAAAGTGATTTGTATTCCCAAATGATTGATATAAATATATTAATGGTACCATTTATAAAACATTCTGACAAAACACAAATTGTGAAGTAAATTAATTATTATTTATTAATTGTTTTAGCTATATCATGGCTACCATTAGCTTCTTTGTTTCTCTTTTATTTTTTTTCTTAGCTAAATCTTGGTAACAAATTAATACAATTCACAGATTCGAAATAAAATGAAGGAATTTTTCTATAAAAGGGATCAAAACATTCTTCATTCACCACTTTGTAATACCATTTAAGGTAAGAGCCAGGGGGTAAAAACTTCAAAATTTGAAGATCAGGGTACATTTAATTTATTTTGTCTTTTGAGGAACATATCTTCTGTGGCTTCTAAAGGGCAGTACTAAAAGACAAAAATATGATGTTTAGGCTAAATAAGAAAAATGTACACATCTTCATTTTGTTCAAAAGTTTTCACCCCTCTTAAAGCATGGTTTTCCCTTCTGGAGCATTAATGAGCATTTGATCCTTCTGTAATAGTCCCTCATTTGTCCTCAGTGTGAAAAGATGGATCTCAACATTTTATGAATGGGGTAATTTTTTATAAATTCAACTATTATTTTCTCTTGTAAACTATTTGTAAACCTCTTATTAAGGCCAGTACCAAATATTTTGGTAAATAACTTATATTTTGCAAATTCTGCAAGGTGTATGTATACTTCTGACTTGAACTGTGTTAAACATGTAATGTTGCTACATATTTAAAATATGAATAACTGTATGTTGTTATAGTTTTGTTATATGTTGTAATCAAGAAAAAATAAATACATAAATGGTTCACACTCTAAAAATGTAATTTTGAAGTCAGTTATTAAGACAGATGTTTCATCTAACAGTGAAGAAGTTTAATCGCCTGGTTAGACTTGGTAAACATTTTCAAAGGACATTTTTTGAGTGCAGACCATTTCGTTGTTGATATTCAGATGCTTTACACCCAAATCAGCTGGTGGAGCCTGGTGATTGTGTTGATTGTTATAATTACACTTTAAGTGGCTCGTAATCAAATTACAGTTAAAAAAAGTATTTCTAACATTTGTTACACATGTCACATTTCATTTAAATAATGTAAACTCTTTAAAATGTTTTAAACAAAGAGTCAGTTGGTCATTTTCTTAATGTTTATGTTGTGGGATGCCAAATAGACTCTTACACATGACGGTAAACTCTTTATTTATGCTCTTATGTCTTCATCTCTACTTGTATTTACTCATTTCTTAAAATGTATTTTATATAGCCATTTACATGCTGTTAATTGTATTTACTCGTTTACATGCTTTCAATTTGTATTATGTTTCTTTTGTTGATTAATGTTATGCTGTGTTCTCTGTGGTCTTCAAAAGTTAGAGGTAAAGGAAGGTCTCCAACTCAAGGTTTTCAGCATCACAGGATGATGCTTTGGTATTTGTTGAATTTGTGCTTTTTGGAGAAATCTGACTGAACATCAAAAATACATTACTAAGATTATTTAACCACTTTTCCATAGTAACATTCAGTAAAATCGCTTGCATTCATCATTCTTATGCACTTCACTTCCTTATCCATTCATGGAATTCATTTCGTAAAGTATCTTTTTGTTAATAAACTTTATTTTATTACGCTTGTGTTTTTACTTATGTTGATAATGCACAGCAGAAAGAATAAAGGCATATATATATTTCTGACCATCCTTCTTTGGATTTTTGGTTACTTCATTGTCCTCTGTTTATGTGAATAATCCATCAGTGTTATTATTTGCACATATATACTTAATTTGAAAAAGACACAATAGAATATGTTATCATAAGTGCTGGTACATGTTTGGAGCAGGAGTATATGAAATACATGAATGTCTATAAACACTTAAAACATGCTCAATAGTGATCCAAGCTTTGAGCGTGTTAAAATCATTGCAGTGTTCTAAACAGAAAATACTCTAATGTGCATGTTGTAATATTTTACATGGTTCTTACAGAAATACGCTAAATGGACAAAACTATTAGGACACTTTTACCCCAATAGGGAGTTTAAACTACCGGTGTAAATGCATCTAAATGCAACTTCAGCTGCTTCTGTTTGTTCTGCAGTGGAATGAATGATTTTGTTGATACCAATTTCGTTTGATTGGTAACAACAATTACTAGGGGTGTAACGACACACATATTCATATTGAACTGTTAGGTATGAGGCTTTCGGTTTGTTACACATTACAAACCAAACGATTCGCTAGAATAATCCTATTACATTTGGAAAAACATCTTAAAGGGGGGGTGAAATGCTATTTCATGCATACTGAGTTTTTTACACTGTTGAAGAGTTGGATTCCCAAGCTAAACATGGACAAAGTTTCAAAAATTAAGTTGTACGTTTGAAGGAGTATTTTTGTTCCCAAAATACTCCTTCCGGTTTGTCACAAGTTTCGGAAAGTTTTTTTCGAGTATGGCTCTGTGTGACATTAGATGGAGCGAAATTTCCTTCTATGGGTCCTGAGGCACTTCTGCCGGAAGAGCGCGCTCCCGTATAGCAGAGCACTGAGAGCACAACAGACTTCACTGATCAGAGCGAGAGCGTCGCCAAATGTCACAAAAGGAGTGTGTTTTTGGTTGCCAGGGCAAGACAACCCTGCACAGATTACCAAAAGAGAAACAGCATTAAGGGACCAGTGGATGGAGTTTATTTTTTACAGAGCATCAACGGAGTTGTGCAAGTGTTTTTGTTTGTTCCCTGCATTTCGAAGATGCTTGTTTTACAAACAAGGCCCAGTTTGACGACGGATTTGCGTATCGTTTATTTCTTAAGGATAATGCAGTCCCAACGAGAAAGGGTCACAATCGTGTTTTGGAACCGCAGGCGGTGAGTAAAACTGCTTCAAATATCTCTGCCTCCTTGTTAGTGCGTCCCCTCCCATGCCGAGACACGGGTTCGAGCCCCGCTCAGAGTGAGTCCTTGCTGCTGCTGCTCTCGTTCAGTTTCAGCCTCGGGATCTCATTCTGGATCATAAATAAATGGCTGAATCTGACTGTTAGCCATGGTTTGTTTTGGATGATGTTTTTTTTTCCTCATGGTAATGTCACAGCTTCCAAACGCTCTCAACTCAAAAGCCTACTGGCGCTCGTGATTCTTTAGCTCCGCCCACACGTCACGCCTCCAGGCGCTCGTGTTTTTCTGGGAAAAGTCGGTATAGACTATTTTTCTCTTATGAATATAATAAAAAAAAAAAAAAAAAAGACTTTTTGGAGTTATGAAGGATGCAGTACTACTCTATAGGTACTCAAGATTAACAGGATATTGAGTGAAAACGAGCATTTAAAGTGTGTGAAATATGATGTTCTCAGTGCCACTGCACTCAACATGGCAGCCTAAAAATGTAACAGGCAGCGTGCGATCTCCCCTGTGGCGTAACGTTGGCGGACGGGAACGCAGAACACACACTGCAAATAGCCCTAAGATAACCTCCCCTTGCTGGGGAGCATCTGAAGACTATGATCTTGTATCTACGTTAGACAGAGATATTGCCAAAAATATAGATTATTGGCAATATTAAGATTTTTGGCATTTTCAATTAATGTAGACCTGTTACATTCTTATTTTTATTAGGCCTATTATGATTATTACCTCTATTATTAAATAAAGTTACAATTAATTTGCCCCCACAATGAATCAAAACGTGGATTAAGAAATTAAATGCCGCTGTGGCTTTGTCTTTATCTTCTGGTTGGCAAAATTGAGCAAAGCAGACAACATTGTGTCTAAAATAACACAATATTAACTTCTTAATGAACTGTTGTGTAAGATGAGTATCACATTTGCACTCGTGTGAAATTTTGTGTGAAATCAGCGCTTTGTCCTTGGCAAATCCAGCTCATGAGTTCACCCATGAATGTTTTGCTGAGGTCAGGGCCTTAAATTAGTCTAAATAGTAAATAAAACAGGAAAGAAGCAAATAATAATAGATATTATTGAGTATACGTACTGCAAATGCATTTAACAATTAATCTTTCATGTTTTCTTTTTTTGGGGGGTAGAAAATATAAAAACATCCTCTTAAAGTGATTTGTATTCCCAAATGATTGATATAAATATATTAATGGTACCATTTATAAAACATTCTGACAAAACACAAATTGTGAAGTAAATTAATTATTATTTATTAATTGTTTTAGCTATATCATGGCTACCATTAACTTCTTTGTTTCTCTTTTATTTATTTTCTTAGCTAAATCTTGGTAACAAATTAATACAATTCACAGATTCGAAATAAAATGAAGGAATTTTCTATAAAAGGGATCAAAAAATTCTTCATTCACCACTTTGTAATACCATTTAAGGTAAGAGCCAGGAGGTAAAAACTTTTTACATTTGAAGATCATTAAATGTGTTAATAATTTTTACGCATACTTAGTTTATCTAATTAACATGTTAAATTACCAGCCCTAATTACATATTTATATATATATATATATATATATATATATATATATATATATATATATATATATATATATATATATACTGTATAACTCAACCCCTTGAAGCCCTTTATATAACAGTTTATAGAAGGGGCAAGGAAGAAATTAAGAAGAATCCTGGCAGATACTTTCCTCCTAACAAATAAAAATGTGTTTAGGATATACTTCACCCCAAATTCTTATCTCTGCAGGTGACTGACAAACAGTCATTGACATTGATTTTTTTTTTTTAATCTTGTCTGGGTATAGACACTTTTCATATTTCCGGGGCTCTCGGAAGTGAAAGTCTTCATAGTTGTGTAAACCTATGAAGTGATGAATGGAAACTGCAACAAATATATTTTTGTGTTCGCATTTGCCCCAATAGCAAAATAATAAATAATACATGTTAGTATTTCAATAACTTTCCAAAAGAATAAAAAGAGTGAATAAATAACAAGAGATTGATTAGTCAAAAAAGTTAAAGATGTCAGATTTTCAGTCACTTTCTCAGTCTTTGTATAGAAACACTTATGCAGCAGCATTAACAAGTTGTACGTAATTTAATGACAAGGTAAGACAATACTATGTATAGTGTTGAAAATGACCATTAATAAAAAAAAAAGGAAATATATGAATTTCTAGATTTATGATACTAATAACTGTGGGAAATGCGTTAATATCGTGCATATAATAGACATCAGTGTGTAAACGGGACTTTTATTTTGCTCCTGTGGTGTGACGTCATAAATTTGCGCCCCGTCTAGCCTCAACTCATCCCTGCGTTTGTTGCGATTCAGCTGAAGAAAGGTTTGTGGGGTTTAATATTTCAAATGCAAACTGTTCCGTTAATGAACATGTTTTTACAAGCTGCGAAGAATTAATGAATGAATGAATCTTAAATATAACGTTGCAATATTGTATTACTATAATTTGTTCCCTCTGTCATGAATAAGTGCATCGTTCAAATACTGGAAAGAAGAGAGAGACTGAGAATCCGAATTATCTGAACCGAGTCATTAGTAAAATGATTCAGTGACTCGAATCAGCGCGGTGGCGATAAACGAAAACAAACACAAACTGTGTAATGGCCATTTTTACAAACTGCTAATTTATTGATTTAAATATGATTATAATTATATAATTAAATTCCCTTTATGTATAATATGTATATATATTTTAATAAGGTAATTTATGTCTTTTAACTCTCACTCCTGCTGACTATGAACTAGAGACTAGAGGTGCAACTCAAATATTTAGTTTGCATTTGTTGCATTTATTTTTGAGAAACATTTACTATCTGTTAATCATTCTAATTTTAAACAGGAAAAAGTGTCCAAACACACACAAAAAAATGCTGAAGCGACGGAGACACACACAATTATAAAGATGGAGTTTATTAAAGAGGAGAGTGAAGACGTGAAGATCGAAGTCAAACATGAAGATGCTGAGGAACAAACAGGTTCGTTTTTATTCTCAAAACAGAACTCAATCATCTGATCCTTAATAAAAATGTCCAGCTGTACAGAAATGAATTATATTTATGAAGAATGTAACATGAGTGTCGAAATGAGTGGTTTGAGACAGACATATTGAGACCACATGACCAGACAAATGAGAAAATCACATTGGCCATTTGTTATTATGCATTTGATTTGTACCAATAATACAGAATTAACCCTAAACAAAAATATATTTCTTCTATGCCATTAAACCTATTATCTGCTTCTAAAATTTAAACCATTCCGTTCTAGCATTTAAAGGGATACTCCACCCTAAAATTTAACATTTGGTATAAACTTTATTACTTCTATAAAGAAACTCATGACACTTAGGACTTCTCTTAAAATTAGATTGAACGTTGATAATGGCTCCGTAAGAGTTCCTATACAACTGGCGAACGGATGTCCTGGGGGATTTTGAAGTGTGTTGTGTTCTTTAAGAAACACAAATCAGATCTCACTGGATATTTGCGTGTTTAAAATTGCAATTCTGTTCGTTAATCATTTGGTTGTTGAAAGCTAATGTAAGAAATCCGTCAGTATCTTTTAGTGGTGCAACAGATCACAAAACTCACAGTTCGGATAACATTACGGTTTTTGAGTCAAGGATCGGACAATTTTTCGTATCAGCAAAAACGGGAGGAGACAAATGTAATTTGGATTGCATTTATTCCAAAAACAGTACATCAAGGAGTTTTGATCTAATGCTAATTTTAACAAAAAAAAAATATTTTTTTTTATATATATATATATAATTAATGCTCAGTTGTTAAAGGTGCTGTATTGTAAGATGTTGACTCTACTTAAGCATAATAATACCATAATATGTTTGCAGATATTTTAGAAATATGCTAAGTTAACATGTTTATCTGAAAATACAATGCTACAGTCAGTTATTCGCCTTTGAAATTGTGTGTTATGGCCTGAAATATCAGTCTCTGTTTTGGTTTGTGAAACCCGCCCACTGCCAGTTTACCAAAATATTTTTGCCACTCCGGGTTGCCAGTTGGTGGGAAACACAGCGTATCATCAAGTGCGCTCGTTCCCATTTGTGTCCTTTATCTGCCAATGAACAGTGTCCATTTTCTGCAAGGAATGGACAGGTTTTAGGTCACCCTGAGCACAGTTGGACACCAATGGTCTTTTTTGATGAAGATTATCAATATCCCTCTCAAGAAGGGAAGTCATGGCCTAGTGGTTAGAGAGTAGATGTCTAACCCTAGGGTTGTGGGTTCGAGTCCTGGGCCGGCAATACCATGACTGAGGTGCACTTGAGCAAGGCACCGAACCTCCAACTGCTCCCCGGGCGCGCAGCATAAATGGCTGCCCAGTGCTAGTGCCCAGTAGGCTTGCATAGTAGTGTCAACTATCCACTTGGAAGTCTCTGCAACATGACCGGATGCCCTTTAACGCAGCCACAAAGCAAACAAAGAGCTGTTCAGACTGCTTAAGAGGCTGAATGCTCAGTCTAAACTTTCAGTGCCCTAACAGTGCAGAGTAAATTCAATTCCTGGTCCTCTTCCGAGGGCGAAAGTGCAGAAAGTGTAATGACCTGTGCCCTGAATGGAGTAGAGAGCATCTTAGGTATATTACTTTGCCTTGGTTCTAGACGACCTTAGAGTCACCAGGCCAATACAAAGACAATATTACTGATATGTCACAGACAGTTGAGACCTCACTGCATTTTGTGTGGACTTGAGCCGATGTGAGTTTGCTCACATCCGAGCACTACGATCCTTTGCCACACTGTTTTTCCCTCACAGGCTCCTGAGAAAGCCTCAGAGTAACTTTCTTAAAAGAAAACTATCCACATGTGCAGAGAGGTGAAATTCCATAATATTCTGTATGGGATGGGATTTCCCCCAAGCAAGAAATGCACTCACGGTGGCCATCATCACCAACAACAGGAGAGCAGATCCCTTTGGTGCAGCTTATGACGCTTTGGAATATTCTTTGCCACAAAAGCTTCACTTCAAAGTACAAATCTCCAAAGTTCTTTTGATTCCTCCATCCTACTTTTCTTTCCTTTGTATCCTAAGTGGGGCTGCAGCTAAGACGTAAGGAAAGGGGGTGAGGAAAGGAAACAAGGATGCAAAAATAAGAAATGTGAAGCATCCTATAGCTGCATCACAAAACTGAACACTCTGAAGTCCATAAAGGATGCTCTGCCTTTGCAGGATTTCCTAACAAGCCGTTCCTGATTACCGCTCCTGTTGCATTGCAATGGTGTGTTTTGACAGCCTGGCCAAATTCACACTTCTGTGTTATGGAGCCAGAATTATTAATTCTTGTTTTTATTTTATATATCATAATGGAGGAGATGGAGGGAATGTTTCACTCTCCAGTGGCACTGTGATGTATTTCCAGCTTAGCCAAGACCATGGCCAAGTAACACTGGTTTGCAGTGTCGAAGGTTCTCCAGAATTATCCTAAAACAAGAGAAAATGAACACACTCATGAAAAATATAAAGACAGGTTTGCCAACTTAACATTATTAAAATATGACACTGCAGGATATTCGTACGAAATACTGAAGTGCTCAAGTTTGGTTAAAACCTTTTAGATATCTTGCATGACAGCACAAAAATAAAATACAAAGTGGCTTTCAAATTCTGGCAGCCTTCATAATGCTGTAGTGACGCTATTGGCCTTGGAATGCAGTTTTTGGAGGGTCCATCCTGAATTGTGACAGCCAATGTAGTGACTCTGTGATACAATAGCACTTCAAAGGTAGCCTTCAATGTGCACCCCACGCATTGGGACAGCCTTCATAGTGCAACTGTGCTGCAATCACACTACAAATCCAGGCTTTAAAGTGTGCACCCTTCACTTTGGGACGCAGCTTCAGTGTGTGTGCATCTTAAATAGTCCTACTGATATGAGACAAGTGTGAACTGATAATGAGTTCCTGTTTGGAGGGAACCTTGAAAATGGGAGTCCAGGATGAGTGGTAAGGGTGAGGGATTGAATGCCCTGAAGCAGAACTTGTGGGAACTACAACTGGCAATCGTTACAGTTTCTGTGTTTCTTCTGGTTTGTTGATACTTACTTTGTTTGACACTATAGTGTCTTTGTATTCCAACTAATGTATTGGTAAAATTAAAAAATTTGATATTAAAGATGCCACAAATATTATCCTTTTTAGAAAGCAATGTTAGATTTATGTTACAAATAAATTACATTTACCAAAAAAAAAAAAGTACAACTTTTTATTGCTTGGACAAATGAATGATTGATTTACTTGTCCAAATGACAGGAACATATCTAGGATTAATGTTGAGCCCTGGTTGTTGTATCGATGATTAGATGCCGAAGCAGGTAATTTGTGCAATACAGAACCAGAGAAAAACAAAGTACTAAGAATCTCATGAAACCCCACTCACCACTACAAATAAATACAAATCTATAGTCGACTTACAGACTTATTTATCACTTGATCAGTGATAAAACTCCAATTAAAGATAATCAATGTTTTAATATCACTTCAAAATCTTCTGAAAAGCAGAATTAATGGGGCAAGTTAGATCTAAACTCTGTAGGACACGGTCCCACCAAGAGCAAGTTTTGACACCCTGGTATGGGATCTAGGATACATGCATAACATGTTTATATCTATTGATCTTGACTATTTTCTGCCATTAAACTGGGGTTAACTTTTGTGTTGTTTATTTTTCCACCTTAGACTTAATGGCACTGAAAGAGAAAGCCTTACTCAATGAAATTGAAGAAGATGATCAGTATGAGATTCTTCATGATTTCACAACTGGAGAAAATGAAAATCTTGACATCCACAGGACAATTCACACTACGGAGAGCCTTTTTACCTGCCAACAGTGTGGAAACCGTTTCACTCATAAAGGAAGCCTTTACAGGCACATGAGAGTACACACTGGAGAAAAGCCTTACATATGCCCTTGGTGTGGAAACCGTTTCACTCATAAAGAAAGCCTTAACAGGCACATGACCATTCACACTGGAGAGAAGCCTTACATGTGCACTCAGTGTGGAAAGAGTTTCAGTGATCCTGGAAACCTTAAAGTCCACATGAGAGTTCACACTGGAGAGAAGCCTTTTATCTGCCACTGGTGTGGAAGTAGTTTCAGTCAACATGTAAATCTTGAAGCTCACATGAGAATTCACACCGGAGAGAAGCCTTTCACCTGCAAACAGTGTGGAAAAAGTTTCAACAGAAAAGGAAACCTTGATAACCACATGAGTGTTCACACTGGAAAGAAACCCTTCACCTGCAATCTGTGTAGAAAAGGTTTCAAGGAAAAACGAAACCTTTACGCCCACAGGCGAATTCACAATACTGAGAGATTTTTCACCTGCCTACAATGTGGAAAGAGTTTCGGTCATAAAGGATACCTTAACAGGCACACGAGAACTCACACTGAGGAGAAGCCTTACACATGCTCCCAGTGTGGAAAGGGTTTCAGTCAAAAACGATACCTTGACGTTCATGCAAAAATTCACACTGGAGAAAAGTTACAACCAAAAAGGTAACCTTAAATGGTGGCTCTTTAAGCAAAAATACTGTACATGTGTGTTTTCTTTCTCATCGGTTTACATTCATGTAAGACAAAAACGCCTGTGTTTATCATGATATACTGATGTAGTTTTCTGTATATTGGTCAACAAATATGAAAGAAGTCAGTTTCGGCTCGAAATAACCTTTTCTACAGTTGAAATGCATGGAACAGCCCGAGAACAGACACAAACTGGGAACCTGCAGCGCGATCGCTGCTCTCTTTAATCGTTAAGCAGAATCTAAATGCACACGTCTTATCGAATACACAGTTCTTTAAAATTTGCAACCAGTCCTAAAATGGAACCAGTTTTCAATACCCAACCCTAGCTTCCAATCTATGTATTTTTGAGAATGGCTGCATAATTCATCAGCTCCATCAATTTGCATGAAGCCAGTGCCACAGAGCTAGATATGAACAACTTTTAAGAGCTGACAGAGTTAAGCCCTTTCCACACTGGGCGTGTTGTGAAAAACCAGAGCATATTGCCGACCAACATTGCTTTCACACAGAACGCATAACAATTATTCACCTTCTGTTAATTCACACCTGCAGACTAGGTGGCACAGATCAGCAATGCATTTTTCCTTCGCTATGGCCATGTATCTCGTAAATGGATTTAACATCATGGTGAGTTGGTTATCAAAAAGGCCTGGGAGAGGAAGGTGAGTGAATGGAAAGGCAGCAGCATTATTTCAATCATGACTATGCCCCTAATGTGCTGTGGAAACTGAGGAATTATCAAGAAGCTATAGGATCTTGAGGGAACCGAGCATCAAATTCCAAATTTGATTCCTGGCCAGGTTAAAGGTGTTCTATTCTGAAGGCTCGGTTGACATTATTGTTGCATGTGCAGTACTCCACAATATTGCCACCATCAGAAAGGAGAGGACCCCTGTGGTGGAGGTGCAGTCCGATGATGACCTCCAGCCAGTGCACTTGGACCACCCTAGTGACAGAGCTGCATGGGACAGGATTGTGGAACACCATTTTTTATTTGATTTTCTCTTTACACTAAAAAGCCTTCATTAAATTAATAAAAGACAATTCATCATGATTACTTCCTTGAGTTTTCTTACAATGATTGTCAATAGAAGCCAGACGGTAATCTTTTGCCTGCAATAAGATATTGTTATCCATGGTCAGCAGTAATCCTCTGTGTGAAAGTGTATTAGCACTTACTCTGAAGTTCCTGATGAAGCAACTACATTTCTAGTTCCAGTTTTCTCTTCTTTAAAGTATTAAGTTCTATTTCTCCCCCTTAATTTAAGGCGTTTCAGGTCAAAATACTGTATTTTCTGTTTATTTTCTGATTACGGATGTCACCCTGTGCCATTTTTTGATAAGTAATTATCAAAACCAAAAACAAATCAACAAGCCTCATGCAACAAAAGGAAAATAGTAAATTACCCACATTTTATCACTTTGTGCAGTAGGCCTGTCTGGCCTTTCCTCCTGCAAGTCAGAAATAATATGTACACAACTATAAATTACGCTCTTTATGCACTTACAAGTACTTCCTTCAAAAGGACAGTCATCTTAGAGGGTTTCTTCACTTCTTTTGTGCAAAAGAAACTCCCATTTTGGATTATTGGCACACTTAAATTTAATGCAGCAACAAAGTATTTACAGTGTAGCAAGATACATTTAAAACTATTTTACCAGTAATGAAGGTGTTGCTGTTACTGGTCCCTAGTTTGGTCTAAGGAAGAGGTGCCGCCAGGGATGCCCTCCACAATGGGTCGGTTCACATTTAACCCACGGGCCAACTCTTCTGCCGGGGGATAATGTGGGGGTGAAAGACCACCACCCTGTTTTTTCTTTTTTTTTCTGCTCCGCCTTTTTCTTAGTTGCTGTTATAAACATATCATTGAAATTTTTTTAGGTAAAACACACTAAACAGTAGAAGTAGAAAAGATTATCATTTTGGAGAATGTTCTTATGCTTGACTTTTACTTGTTCCCGTGTTCTTGTGGGTCTTGAGGTGGCTCTGACATTAAGCAATTATGAAATTACTAAAAGTACAACAATATATACTGTTATAAGTGATAGAACCATAACATGGAGCACTTAAGCATTCAATTTGTCTGCTACGTTTTGCCAGCCCTCTTTCTCCCTGGCATCTTAATTAAGGTTTCAAATTCAGCATATCCTTCTATAACTCTTGCTCTACTGCGGTGAAAAACTGAGCGTGATCTTTGGCTATGGTGAGCAGCTAATCACAGTGTTGCTGATCAGTGTTTCTACTATCGATACATATCGCCTTTTAAGCCAGCGCATGAACGCGCAATTAAATCAGCTAACTCAATCCAGCTATACTAATCATAAGCGGCAGGTGAGTTCGAGGAACCTAATTAGCTGGATTATGAGGAGCATCATGTTATTAGGCTTGTTCGACTTCATGAAGCTCTGCGTAGACCGATCGTCCGCTGACTTGAAGCAGTGCATGCAGGTTAGAAATTTTGTCCGACTTGATACAGCGCTGATGCCACGTGACGTGTGCCATCAAAGTACCGCGAGAGATATACGAGACTAGCCAGAGAACTCGGCCAGCCCAGGTTCTGAAGAGCGGCTGCACAGGTTCTGATGATGACACAACTGATCCACGATTAGCTGGATTCACTGATGACGTGCGTTTCAAGTTTATTGTGACGACTTCAGTTTCAGAAATTCTCATATGAACTTTTAAAACAGTTCATTACGTTTTTATGTCGTCTTCATCTTATAAATCTTATAAATCATATTTATTAAATATTGCTTTACTGTATTTACTTTATTGTTAATATATAGGTTGTGTATGTTTATTTTGCATGACTTTCTTTTTTTATACAGACCAACGTAACCATTAATGACAAGAAGAGCTATTCCAGAAGAAGACAAAACCATCCTGTTCACAGAATCAGGCCTATTTTGTGACAGAATATAGCTCTTTAGCCAATCCCATAAAAAAGGATTATACACTCAAATTGGAATCTTATTAAGAGTGATCCTGTTCTTAGAGAAGTGTTTTCTGCATCTCCAAAAATTAGTTTCAAGAGGGCTCCAACTCAACGAGATAGGCTAGTATCTAGTCATCTTCCAGCTAAAAAAACAGACCGCTTGGCTTAACAGACAATTAAAAGGTACTTATAAATGTGGGTCTTGTAACCATTGTTCTAACATTATGTTATACCTCTTGTCTTTTTTAAAATGACAGAATTCTTTGCATTCATTAAAGACATTCATTAATTGCAACACCACTTTTGTGGTATACAGGTTATCATGCCAATGTGGATGTTTTTATGTAGGCCGGACCAAGAGACGTTTCAAAGACAGAGTATCGGAGCATAAAAATGCCATTAGAAAAGCTAATTTAGATTACCCTATGGCAAAACATTTTCAAAATGTGCACAATAGTAATCCAGAAGGCCTAATGGTTGAGGGTTTAGAAATGATCAAAAAGAGCATTCGGGGTGGGGACCGATTAAAATTACTTCTACAGAGAAAAACATTTTATATATATGAGTTACAGGCCACAGTATACCCTGGTTTGAAAGAAGAAATAGATTTCAGTCCCTTTTTGTGATATGCCTTTTGTTGCTATGTAACCTCCTAGTGGACCTTCTCTGTATGTGCATGTGATTTGTCATTCAGGTGTTTCTAATCAGCATCTATAAAAAGAGTAAATTGTTTGATTGTAATACATACCCTGAAGAAGGCTGTTTTTGCCGCTACGCGTGGGTTGTTGTTTTATCCCCCATGTCTTTTATACTTTCTATCATGAAATAGCCAGTTCAATAAAGGCTTTTTATAATTTTCTAAAGAAGAGTGCCTTGGATTTCCTTCTACTGTAACCATTAATGTGTTAGACAGCAAAGGCAATGTTGTCATGCTAACGGTTTCCAAGGACATCGCTGAAAGGATGCAAAATGGTAAGTAAACCACATGACTGTGAAATAGTTATCAATAAGTCATCAATGATTTGTGTAAGTGTTTTATTTATCATTTATTCCCCCAGATCAAATGTTCTTTTCCTCTGTCATGGTGAAAGTATCAGCTGTTGAAACAAAAGGTACACATTTACTTAATATACATATACACTGTAAAAAATAATTCCGTGGCTTAGTAAAGAGCTATATTAACTTAATAAAATCTTTTGAAATCATTTAAGTGATATTTTGAGTGGGTCAGGTTAAAAAGAATAATTAAAAATCCAACAAAAATTTCTCTAAAATTTACATATATTATTTAAGTTTATGTAATGAAAATAAATAAGTATTTAACTAACTAATTATATTTTTAATATACCCTCAATATTTCTGGTGAATTCTAATAGAAATATTTGATAATTATTTACTTGTACTGATCTGTTTTAGAAACTAAAATTAAGTATTTCCTAACAATTTTCCTAAATAAAGTTCCAGCTTAATAAATGACAGTTTAAATAAATAGTACATTTCGTGGCTAAAGTGATCACGTGTGCAGCTCCGAAGGAAAAAAAAATCAGCTTTCCTCAGCAGCGACGTCGACTAGCCATACTCCTCACAACTCCTGGTAAGTAACGTTAGTCAGCTAATCCTACTTACGTTTGTAACACTTTATTAAAAAGTGAATAATTATTAAGCATTTCCTAACAATTGTCTTTGTATTTTACGTCATCTTCAACAAGTTTTGTAGCTTAATCGAAGTCACCTGAAGGACGGCTTTCCTCAGCAACGGCAAGGCCTGCACTCCTCTCATATCGTGGTACGTTATGTAATTTAGCCAGCTAATACTAATTATGTTTCTAATGTTTAATTCAGAAGTTAATTAAGGATTTCCTAACAATTCTGTTTGTATTTTGCATCATCTTAATAAGTTAAACAAGTTTCGCGGCTCAAGCAAGAGGCACCTGTCACTGAAGGACTTCTTTTCTCAGCAACGACGTGAACAGCATTACTCGAATTTCCTGTAAGTAGTCATTTTATAACTATGTATATTTGCAATACTTTATTCAAAAGTTGATTTAACATTGACCGTGTGTACGTGTACATAACAGTGTAGTTTTCTAAGTTAGTGGGGCAGCGATATGCATGTTAGTTTTTTTTTTTTTTTTTTTGGAGTGGGTTAACCTTCGTACTATTTGGATCACCGTTTATTTCAACCGCCATTTGAAAGTCTAACGATAAGTGTAACCGTGGTCCAGCAACTGTAATTATACATGCCCATTGGACAACGATTTTGTACAGATTCCCCTTTGGGGTCAGTGGCTTGTCAAGGGAACACATCATTTATGAACTTTCAAATGACAATTCTGTCTTGAAAAAAGCTGTCACGTTTTTGTAAAACATCATAATTACTACATTAACTCAAGTATGAGCTCTTAAATCACCACTACAAATATGCCATGCAAAAGTATTTAAAATGGCGTGGACATAACATAGACTGGTGCGTTTTAATCAGCTCCCAATACAGGGAGTCGGACAGTTTAAGGTCTGCTCCGTTGTAAAATCATTCTAGTGCACTGAAACCTAGATCACATACAATATCGGTCAAAAGTTTGAAAACAGTAAGCTTTTTAATGTTTCTAAAATAAGCTCATTAAGCTTGCATTTATTTAAAAAGCAGGGTTTCCGCGGGTCCATAAAAAGTCATAAATTTAACAATAAGAATTTAAGGCCATAAAAGGTCATAAAAACGTCAAAATATAGATAAAATATAACTGTACATTTTAGATAAAATTAACTGTTGTATTTTTAGTCAATTATTATATGTTTACATTTATGCATTTGGCAGACGCTTTTATCCAAAGCAACTTGCATTGCATTTCAAGGTACACATTTACAATCTTATACATTTTTGCTAGCGCCTATGCTCTACTTTATTATACAAAAGATGGCTTTCCTGTAGCTCAAACAGTATTAACTTAATAAAATCTCTGAATATCATTAAAGTTAAATATTACTGTAATATTTACTAAGCCACAGAATTAGTGTGAGGGTTAATGCAATGCATTTTTTTTTCAAGTAGTGCAATTAAACAAGCTTTTTTGTGTCAAAACCATTAGTCATTTTACTTAAATATTAAACCTGTTTAGAAAGAAATTGGTTGAAATAATGCGGACCTCAATAAAAGCCTATAGCATTGATTTACAGCATAAAAGCTCGCAGTGGGTCTCTTTTCATTTTTCTTTTAGGTTTATTGTTAAAAATAAATGTCCCTATGTAGAAAATTAACCTGTCCTCTTGTTAAGAAGAATGCTGTTAATTTTTGCAACTCCTCCCCCTAGTAAACTTTGTTTGAGATTTTACCTATCATATGGTCCAACAGAATGTTTGCTTCTTCAGGTGCTATTTGTGTATTTGTCGCTTTCTTGTTACATTCAGGTTTGAATGTTAGCTCTAACCAGTTATCTTTAAAATTTGCCTGTAGGGTTCAGCTGATCTACCCGTCTTCGTACACGCAGAGTTGGCAGAGGAGGTCATAAAAATCTACATCCTTCGGGACAATGATGGGGCAGTCAGCGATATAGGAGTTGTGATTGAGGGCATCACTGTTCTCCGCAATCTTGGGAATCTCAGCAGAGCCTGCTGTTATCTTTTGGGAGTCACGTATGCATTGGATTTGAGATATCCCAAGACCCACAAATACAGGTCCTTCTCAAAAATATTAGCATATTGTGATAAAGTTCATTATTTTCCATAATGTAATGATAAAAATTAAACTTTCATATATTTTAGATTCATTGCACACCAACCAAAATATTTCAGGTCTTTTATTGTTTTAATACTGATGATTTTGGCATACAGCTCATGAATACCCAAAATTCCTATCTCAAAAATTTGCTTATTTCATCCGACCAATAAAAGAAAAGTGTTTTTAATACAAAATAAGTCAACCTTCAAATAATTATGTTCAGTTATGCACTCAATACTTTGTTCGGGAATCCTTTTGCAGAAATGACTGCTTCAATGCGGCGTGGCATGGAGGCAATCAGCCTGTGGCACTGCTGAGGTGTTATGGAGGCACAGGATGCTTCGATAGCGGCCTTAAACTCATCCAGAGTGTTGGGTCTTGCGTCTCTCAACTTTCTCTTCACAATATCCCACAGATTCTCCATGGGGTTCAGGTCAGGAGAGTTGGCAGGCCAATTGAGCACAGTAATACCATGGTCAGTAAACCATTTACCAGTGGTTTTGGCACTGTAAGCAGGTGCCAGGTCGTGCTGAAAAACAAAATCTTCATCTCCATAAAGCTTTTCAGCAGATGGAAGCATGAAGTGCTCCAAAATATCCTGATAACTGGCTGCATTGACCCTGCCCTCGATAAAACACAGTGGACCAACACCAGCAGCTGACATGGCACCCCAGACCATCACTGACTGTGGGTACTTGACACTGGACTTCAGGCATTTTGGCATTTCCTTCTCCCCAGTCTTCCTCCAGACTCTGGCACCTTGATTTCCGAATGACATGCAAAATTTGCTTTCATCCAAAGAAAGTACTTTGGACCACTGAGCAACAGTCCAGTGCTGCTTCTCTGTAGCCCATTTCCTGCACACGCCTGTGCACGGTGGCTCTGGATGTTTCTACTCCAGACTCAGTCCACTGCTTCCGCACGTCCCCCAAGGTCTGGAGTCGGTCCTTCTCCACAATCTTCCTCAGGGTCAGGTCACCTCTTCTCGTTGTGCAGCGTTTTTTGCCACACTTTTTCCTTCCCACATACTTCCCACTGAGGTGCCTTGATACAGCACTCTGGGAACAGCATTTTCGTTCAGAAATTTCTTTGTGTCTTACCCACTCGCTTGAGGGTGTCAATGATGGCCTTCTGGACAGCAGTCAGGTCGGCAGTCTTACCCATGATTGCGGTTTTGAGTAATGAACCAGGCTGGGTTCATTTGAGTTTTTAAAAGCCTCAGGAATCTTTTGCAGGTGTTTAGAGTTAATTAGTTGATTCCGATTTCATAATTTACTCTCCCTCAATTTGTCCCAAACCTGTACGAGTTTCTTTCTTCTGTTGAACACAAAATATATTTTAAGTGAAGTGAAGTGACATGACATTCAGCCAAGTATTAAAGAGTGTTGGTTAACGCAGTTAAAGGTTGCCATTGACTTTTCATAGTATACTTTTTTTTTCCTACCATGGAAGTCAATGGCAACTTTCAACTGTCTGTTAACCAACATTCATTAAATATCTTTTGTGTTTAACATGCTAATGGTTGAGTTATTTGGGCCATCGGGGATCGGTACTGCACCACCTGGCACCATTCATTCCACACCTCTTGAGTTTGGAAGAGACCTCTTCCACAAGCAGGCCCACAACGTCTTCTCTTCAAGACCAGCCGGTAGATGCTAGTATGGATGAACAGCCAGGAACTGCTACCATACAAAATGCAAACGTCACAAGAAGGCAAAGACGACCACAACCTTACAATTCCTGGACTCTTATGAAGAGCATGCAGAGAGAAGGACTGCTGTGCTTGAGTCCCTGGTAAGGCCAGACCCGGAGAGATAGCGGCGACTTCAGGAGAGGCGGAGAAGGTCCTTAGAAAAAAAGATGGTGACCAGCTTGGGAACAATTGTGGAGGAGCTAAAAAAAAAATGGGGAAAAAACGAGAGCAAATTAAGCATTATTACAGAACCCACATGAACCCCAATAAAATTATAATCTAAAGATGTTATCTCTTTTGATTTACACCTTATGTTTTTTTTCCCCAAATAACAATTTCTAATGACAAAATAATTTTGTTCAATAAAACAAATTTCTTTATTTCAAAATTTATTTCCTGAACATTCAAATCTTTACTTTTCATCTTTTATTTTGTATGTTAAGTATACACATACAAGTTAGATCCGGCCATAAATCTGGTCTCTATAATGACATGCATTAGTGTTGTGGGGTTGCTGGGGGTATGGTTCATCATCAACACCATCACCTACCACAACAACTTGATAACTGGGCTCTAAACCCAGATTATGCAAAATGCAGCAGGCTGAGACTGCTGAGCTGATATTAGAAATGCTTCTCATTTGCAGGTAATGGAGCCTCCTAAACTTAGATTCTAGAATGTCAAATGCATGCTCAATGACCACGCGAGCTGCATTGAGCTTTCTGTTAAAATATCTTTGCCTAGCAGACAAGTGGCCATTGTCTCTATAAGGCCTCATAAGTTGAGGCAACAAAGGGTAGGCAGAATCCCCAATTATGTGCATTCCCTGTGGAACAAGTGAATGAGGATCTTCTTCAAGAACATGACAAACTTCTGTGAAGCGAAATGCTCTGGCATCATGCCAACTCTCAGGGTGACCCACACTAATGTGACAGAAGCGCCGCTGACTGTCACAAAACCCAGGGCCCGTCCACACGGAGACGCGTATCACTGTATACGTATACATCTTTTATCGTATTGGTTAAATTTACAGAATAAAACTGTTTCCGATTCATGTATGCTAGGGGATTATCACAGTGGGGTCTCATTATAGGAATGTGACACCCATCTACTGCACATACAGTGTTGGGGAAACCTGCTGTGTCAAACCCTGACTTTGACATCTCCAGCCTTTGACCTCTGGGCCAGGATGTGTGGTGGGCCATGTATGTGTTAATATTGTAACAAAACTCATGGAGATGCTTGGCAAGAGAGGAATTTGACATGTTAAATCTATCTGCCACCCCACGATATGACTCCTGATTCACCAATGTCCAAAGGCAGGCAAGAACACTGTTCGTGAGTGGCAGTTTGGTCTGTTGTAAATTCATATACACAGGACCAAGGGTAGTGATGACATCCTGCAAAGGTAGAAAAATAGGTAATCAAGACAACATGCTAACACTTGTAATAGTTCAATGAATTTGATATTAACCAGTCCAGTACAAACCTCCACTTGTTCTCTGGAAAGCGTGAAATGACTTCTAAATTCTGAGAGACTGTAGAGAGGGACAACATCCTCCACAAAAGTGTCTATTTTTGGAACCATTCTATATAAGAACAAGAGGAATTGTACTCTGTACAATATACAGTACATTAGTCAAACATTTATTATCAGTGTTTTATGTTGAATAGGGATTTTAATTAAATAATTAGTCTATACAGAAGTGTTAAAATTTGAGTAAAACTTTGTCAGAATGAGTCATTCTCTCTAATTAAACCAAAATAATAACAATTATTGTTAAAAGGCAAGCAACAAGAGCTATTGATTGCAAAAAACACCCATTACATCATTGCAAAGACTTTAGACTTTCGATACAGTATTTTTATTTAACATATAATTTTCAGATTCTAGGTATAGGTCTAGTAACTTTAAAGCTAAGTTAATAATGTGTCTATAATTTGTTTAAAAATATACTTTTTACATTCAACCTTTACTCACCTTCGTTGCTCATCATGCTCAATGTATTGAAAAAGTAATGGATTTTCTTTTGCTTCCAGCTCGTCTGCAATCAAGTAAGCAAACGCCACGTGATCTGCCATGACTGACGTATTTGCAGCAAACTACGGGAGCCACAACGTGTCCGGATTCATATCTCCATTTGCAGCTCCTCCCCACCGGCACCTATTTTAACAGTGTTGTTCAATACAATCATGTAATTACCTGGTTTTGATATTTTATTTGAGCTAATTATTATTGCCTCATCTACAGTTTATATATAAATAGTCATACTAAAGTCTGGATTTCACTTAGGTCTGTTTGTGTTACTCAGTTGTCAAAATAATCAGATTACTTGATTACCAAAATAAATCATTAGTTACAGCCCTAGATTTGTTAAAATATTTCTAAATAAAACTACATTGTTTTACTTTCTGTAATTAAAATACAAATATTTTGTCATTAAAAATTTATTTAAAATAGTATTAAAATATTGTCACGTTCTAGTGAACCAAGGATCTGTATTTTACAGGGGCTTTAACCCCTGTAAATATCACCAAGGATATACAAATTTTAGAAATGTTTAATTATGGCCCTGTAAAAAAAAATATTGACTTTGCAAGATGGAATCTTTTACCTATTTTTAAGCTTGGGATCTAGGTTAGATTCAGTCCAGCAAAACATACTTCTGAGATTGCAATCTATAGATATTTTCCAGTGTTACCTGTTTCCTTGCCCAGAAAGCAATTCTCAGAATGGAATAAACTGAAATGCAGAAAAGTTTGGCATTAACAGCTTTAAAGTTTATAAATAAAGCAGAACTCTTGATCTTGAAGTTATTTGATCCTTATTATTTAAAATGTCCAGCTCTACAGAAATAGAGAAGTTTTATGTTACACAAAATAATGGTTTTGATACTTCTCTATGAAATTTGTTTGGCTTTTAAATGATTTATTCCCCCACTGCTTTTCCTCAGAAGTGCTATACTACCAAATTAACATGCAAATAACAGTAAATGTTCAATACAAGCAATAAATAGTCATGTGTCAACTTAATAAATAATTTCTCCAGCTGACACAGATTGGTAGTCTCTGCTGCTTATCTTTGTTCTTCATTTAAAAGTATTTGGTGAACAAATAATATAATCAGTGGTGAGAGACTTCATAACGAACTGCAGCAGCATAGAATCAAATTTTTCATGTTTTGAGCAACACAAACAGTTGATATCAAAATGGACTAAAGAAAACAGCTGTGACTTCTACATCTATCTTTTTCAGTAGCAGAATATTATCAGAAGTTGATCTAGGATGAGAGTTTCTTCTTCTGAACTCCTGTAGCAGCACATGAGTGGGATCTTCTTCACAATGTAAAAGTGATTTTTCTTAATCACACCAGTGTTTTTAATTAAATTTTATTTAAATTAATTATGAAATAATCAATGAATAATTAACATTAATACAGTATACACCTCTTTCAGAGGCGTTTAGTCATCACCAGCGTGACAGAATGTGGAAATTAGGGCTGCACGATTAATTGAGTGCTATTAACCGATGTCTTTAAGTGTGGTAACCGTAGTATAAGCGGAATAATTGACTCTGGGACATTGAATTATTATAAAAGTAGTGGTGATGCGATCACGACGCGAAGCGGAGTATAATTCAACGGCCCATCGTCAATTATTCCTTACATAACACGTTTTTTACAATGTATATTGACAATAAATTTAACGTGAACCAATAATGAACTGCACTGCTACAGAATTTATTAATATTTGTTCATGTTAACTAATGTAGTAATTAATGTCAACTAATGAAACTTATTGTAAATTGTTAGAAAAAATGCTATACAGGGGTGGTTTTGAACCCTGAACCTCTTACATGCCAAACACAATTGCTTTAATTCACTTAATTCACTTTATTATATTAAAGTCATACGATTTCTTATCATTGTTTGTGATATAAATGTCATGTTAAAAAAAACCATTATGTAACATGAAGAGACTTGGAAAAAAAAGCCCTTTATTTGAATTAAAGGGTGGCTCTTAACAGAGCTGTTGTTGCCCTTAAAAGGACATTTGACGGCTTCATCGTTGGAATTCTGCCTGCAGAGCTTCTCTTAGGTTACTCAGCAAGCGCTCATTGCCCTCTGGGCTCAGGTCGACTGCGTCTCGGGACAGATTGGAACAGGTTGATGTTTGAATGACGAATGCAGTGCATCTGTCTCTCTGCCAAGAAACCTGCAATCGCACTGTTGAGCCAACGCCGGCTCCGTTCGATGCCGTATGCAGACCTAGCAGTCTGGGAAGCCAGGTCCGTCTTTATTTCCCGAAGGAGATCCAGGCGGTTGCGGCCCTCCCGACACAAGCTGTTTCCACCGAGGTGAATAATGAAGATGTCGGGAGCTGGAGCTCTGGCTCTGAGAGACCGCAGCACTGGAAGCAACTGCTCCCAAAGTCTGCCTCCTCTGCCTTGCCAAGTAATACTGCAGTGAAGGCCAAGGCTCCTGTCGAGGCCCTGCTCACCGATGTGAGCATACAGCCTCCGAATAATTGAACTCCCAACAATCCATACACGAGGTACTCTGTCATCCGCCATCTTATATGTTTCTGTTTCGATTTTATTTGGAAAACATACTATACTTCGAATGAACCTCTATCATGCTACCCCCAGCCCATTTGAGAATGCTGGTTTATGTGGCAAACTGATGTGTATTCACTCCCGTAAAGAATCACAAGGTTAATAGTACTACTATTGTAGATTTGATGCTAAGCATTAACCACGAGGTCTTTGTCAATTAATTAAAATCAAGGATTTCTGGACACCATAAGGTTGTTTAATTTTTTGTAATCCTTAGTCCTGACATTAAAAATTAAAAATATATAAACAGTGAAACTATGCAGAGACCTATTGTGGCATTGATGAAAAATCGTTTTTGGAACCAGCATAGCTCGAGCAAGCGAGGTTTGGGTTAATCAACTGAGAGTATATGTGACAGTAACTTTGCTTACTGGGATACCCCCTGGACCTTCTGTGAAGTTCACAAGAACACATTTTTAATGTGCCATTGAAGAAGATTCAATAAAGACGACAATAAAGATTAGAAAACGCCTGTTGTGCCAAATCCCACCCTATAATGTCGTACTAGCTCACATTTAAATATGAATTTAAATTCATATTAAAAGGATCTAATATCTGCATTAACAAGATTATAAAAATAAAAAAACACAAATACCTTACCATTGCAATAATAAAATTGTACTTTGAGAAAATTATATATCTTAACTTGTTTTACTCAATAATAATTCTTGTTTTAATTTCTCCACTTTCACGTACCCTACTGTTGCAATACAATTTTACTAGGGGAATATACACTGACCTAAAGTATTATTAGGAACACCTGTTCAATTTCTCATTAATGCAATTATCTAATCAACCAATCACATGGCAGTTGCTTCAATGCATTTAGGGGTGTGGTCCTACAACAGCAGAAGACTCCACCGGGTACCACTCATCTCCACTACAAATAGGAAAAAGAGGCTACAATTTGCACGAGCTCAGCAAAATTGGACAGTTGAAGACTGGAAAAATGTTGCCTGTTCTGATGAGTCTAGATTTCTGTTGAGACATTCAGATGGTAGAGTCAGAATTTGGCGTAAACAGAATGAGATCATGGATCCATCATGCTTTGTTACCACTGTGCAGACTGGTGGTGATGGTGTCATGGTGTGGGGGATGTTTTCTTGGCACACTTTAGGACCCTTAGTGCCAATTGGGCATCGTTTAAATGCCACGGTCTACCTGAGCATTGTTTCTGACCATGTCCATCCCATTATGACCACCATGTAACCATCCTCTGATGGCTACTTCCAGCAGGATAATGCACCATGTCACAAAGCTTGAATCATTTCAAATAGGTTTCTTGAACATGACAATGAGTTCACTATACTAAAATGGCCCCCACAGTCACCAGATCTCAACCCAATAAAACATCTTTGATATGCGGTGGAACGGGAGCTTCGTGCCCTTGATGTGAATCCCACAAATCTCCATCAACTGCAAGATGCTGTCCTATCAATATGGGCCAACATTTCTAAAGAATGCTTTCAGCACCTTGTTGAATCAATGCCACGTAGAATTAAGGCGGTTCTGAAGGCGAAAGGGGGTCAAACACAGTATTAGTATGGTGTCCCTAATAATCCTTTAGGTGAGTGTATATTTAGTTACTAACTTATTTGTTCACTTGTTTTACACAGTACTTATTTTTGTTTGAAATCCTTCAAGTTTCTAAAGTGTACCTTGTGCATGTTGGCATTCAAAACTGCGCAAGTATTTATAAAAGGAGTAAACCCATAAGCCCTGTGATTTCAGTAAACCTTTTAACAAAGCCCCTTAGCAGTTCTGAAAGGACTGTTAATCATGGCGTCACAGGGTTTACTGCTTTATCGTTAGTAACTAAGCCATAACTTTATTTCAAATTAATTGTGGAGCCTTGTTTATTTAAAATCTTCTATGATTTAATTCATTAAAAAAAATATTAATAAACTCAGAAACTGTTGTTTTGGAAACCCTGGTCATCAGGGATGCAAGAGGGACACAGGATTTGACACAACACCCCCAGTGAGCAAGCCAGTGGCGACGGTGGCAAGAAAATAACTCTTAAGGAGATAAAAAACCTTGAGAGGAACCAGACTCATCAGGGGGAACCCATCCTACATTCTAATAACATTCTTATTTAAGCTTATATATAAAATATTAAATTGAGACCAAATATTTAATATGATAATAAGATAATTTATAAATATATTAAAATTAATTATTTGAACGTCCAATGATTAAATGCAATCAGGGGTATAATGAAGCATCTCCCGGCATCTAGCCACTGGATCTGACATGACAAACAGATTGGACACCCTGAGGTAGAGGAGGTAAAACAGATATGATCATGTTAGGGAATGGAATTACATTTTTAATTCTGCAAGACTTATAAAGCATAAACTTTCAGGTCAGATGTATGTCTTGCAAGAGACATTTCTGCTCTCTCACTTCTGAGATCCACTTTATACACTTTAAAATCTAAGATTTCACATCAAACCACATGCCTCTGAACAAACACACTGTATGATAAAATGCACTGAAACACTAGAGCTTCCCAGTGTTATTGACAAACTTTACCTCATTGCTTTAAAGTGCTTCTTCCGTTGCTTCTTTGGTCTTCAGTATTGTCCTCAACTCCAAACACATCTGGTCCTGTCCTCTGCCAATGAATTTAATAAATGAATAACGAAATCACTACATACACATTTACTACTAAACTAAACTAAACTAAAAAACTAAACTAAAAATAAAGTAAATTAAAACTTACTGAAAGAAATTAGCACATAAGCTGGTATCCAGCTCATCATCATCAGTGTTGTAGCACACTTGATCTTCTCAGACATTCTGACTCGCCGGTTCCTGAAAAACATCAAAATCTAAATTAGATTACAATATTGCTTTAAATGTGGTTATCCTGTGCAGTAGTACAGTGACTGAAGTGACATCTTTTAACAACCCGGCAATGTTATTAGATCCCCAACCCGGGACGAGTTTGCGTTCACACAGTAGGCTACCCGGCAATGTTCCGGCAATTTTCCAAATCCAACATGCAGTGTGAAAGGGGCTTCTGTCTGTGTCCTCCCTGGAGTTGCCACACTAATCTTCACTACGTCCTGTATGCTGCTGCTGCTTTCTTTACTTCCTAGTGTCCTTCCTGGAGCTGCCTCACTACTCTTTCGTCCTTCTTGCTGCTGTACTCTCTAAGTAGCTCAGTGGAATAACACCTTTATATGATCATAGACACCACAATCTGAATGTGTGGGCTTCCTCTGGCTTGAAACACGATACAATAAAAGTAATCCTTGAGTTCTCTGATGGGTTGTGCAGGTGACAAAAGCAGATGAGTCATTAACGCATCCACTCATTTCTCAAACATCCGTATGACGGTGACATGGTTACCTCGAAGAATTTCACTTTCGTCATCCATTAAATCTCTGAAAAGACAACCTCTTCACCTTGCTGAGCCTTGATTGCCATTATCACTTCTGACCATCGCATTTTGGCTGCACTGAAAGTGCATAAAAAAGTAGGAGTCCCAAACTGCCTGATAATTGGAAAGTTTTTTCCCAATAAGACAGTGCCTCTCAAGGGTGGCATTAACCTTGTGGCGTCACGGCTATGGACCAGTCTTCCAACATCAAGATCATCCTGAAGATGCTTGTTGGAGATTCTACGTCTATCTTTTATAACAGGTTTGTCTTTTCGCAACTGGATAGACATGCTGTTTCTAGCCATGTGTGTTTCAGTGACAAACTGCACAGAAGATAACTCTGGTCTCTGGCAAAACGAGTATCCACGCAGAACAGTCTAGCATTGAAGTACATGCTTGGTGATAATGCAGCTTGTCGTGCCTCATCAATTGTGTTCTGTCCAGTGGGAAACTGCACAGGGAAAGCCATGGCTTCCAAATTGGGAACCTTGAAAAATCCGACTGGCTTTTATCCTTGACCAGGA
The DNA here is from genome assembly GCF_023724105.1 of Carassius gibelio. Lineage (NCBI taxonomy): Eukaryota > Metazoa > Chordata > Actinopteri > Cypriniformes > Cyprinidae > Carassius > Carassius gibelio. The sequence continues at coordinate 5,510,521 of NC_068399.1, read as the reverse complement.
GTAATGCTGAAGATTCCCTCACCTTACGATAGTTATGTCAAGTGGCTGCATGCATGTGTCCAGAGTGAGGCCAGGCCTGAGCTCATCCTTTTCTTCTGTGCTGACATTCTGGTCATCCTGTTCAGAGACACCAACTTCCTGTTTCTCCTCTGTGTCATTCAGCTCATCATCAGAGAGAAATTCAAATGTGACAGCATCACTTATCAAGATGTCCCTGTATTCTGAATGCATCGCTTTCAGTTTTGTTAACGCCGCTAGCACATTGTGCATATTCACTGTATAGAAGTGTTGGTATCCTCTGAACTTGATGTGTCTTTTCAGATTAACCTGTAGGACTCACTGTTAGGCCTTGGGAGACAGTTGACTGTTTTCTCCACCTCAGACAGAACACACACAACAGCACCATACACTGATCTTTGCTGTCCTTTGGGGAATGTAACTATTTTTGCAAAAGGAACAATTTTGGCGATTAGCTGTCTTTCAAGTACATTCAATTCAAGCACTTCTCCAGGGATGGGAGGCAATTCAAATCTGTTTGCCACTGCAATAGAAGGTATGGATCCTCTCTTCAGATGGCTGTCACAGGTGTGGCAGATCCACTCCAGTCTTCGCTCTTCTGGAACTGCACAAGAAACTGAGCAGGCACTGTCACAAGCATGAACATATTTCCCGGTTAAGCAAGAGGCTGTAATATGAACATTTTTGACTTATCATGTTCTATTACACATCTTGATTTGGAAGAAAGGTCCTGTGACAGACTGTGCTGATGTAAGTTGGACCATACAGAATTTGACACCGAAATGGAGATATGGTCTTATGCATTATGTTTTTGGACCCAGTCTGGTTTGTTGCATCAGAATTGGGTATATCCTGACTGGAACAAATGTATGGCTTTTATTTTCTTTTGATCCTTAATGCACATCTCAGCTTGTGAAGAATGTGTAATCCTGCATCAGTGAGACACTTCTGTTTTTTTCTGGAGAGTACAACATAGAATGTGATGTGCTCTAAACTCTGAATCACTTGCACATCTTCTGGCTATGTAGTCCTTCATTTTCTTCTGGAAAAGAGCATCAGTGTGGTACCACTTAATTATGTACCCTTTCTCCTTTTTTGGAAGAAAACATTCGTGTTGTACCTCCTGGTAATGTATTCCATCTTATTGTGTCTGTCAAAAGGATCTTGATTATACTTCTTTTCGGTAATCTCCTTTTTCTTCATCCGAAACTGCAAATCCGTGGCATATTTTTCTCTCTCATATTCTCTTCTTTTTTGTTTTTGTACTTCAGAATGTGAAGATGTACCCTCCAGTCTTGCATCTTGCTTTTCATAAACAATTTTGCTCATTTATTTTCTTCTTTGCTGCTTGTTTATTTTTAAAACATTTATGACACTTAGATTTTTGTCATGTGTCACAACAAGATTTTCAGGGATTCTGATGTCAGCATTTGTTTGTGTTTTTGGCAGAGATGACGTTACTTCTGATGGTGACACACATGCTGCTGATGAGCATGGTTTCTCAGACTGTTCCTCCATTTCAAATGAAACAGCCATGAATTCGTAGCAAGCTTGAGGACCACGATTCCAAAACAGCTCAAGTAGTCTGTTGGTCATGTCATGCAGAGTTGGTGAAAGTTAGCATAACTGCACTTCCATCAACAGTAGGATGTGACAAACCTTCAGCAGTTCTGGAATGTGAATAAATATCTATATATTCCAGATCTGTCTCTGAACACAGCAAAGCACTTTGGAGAAACAATTAGCAGTGCATGGCTGACATCTGTTGAGGGACACTGAAGTCTCTCATCAAGAGGAATCCACCACGCGTCCATTTCATGAGTTCATCTGTCTTGCAGATACCCCATCACCACTTCTGACTTTTGGACACTGTAGTTGTGGTTAGAAGTTGTGATGCTCACAAGTACTTCACCCATGCTTAGAAGATCCTCTCGGAATGTTCCTTCAGCAATAAGCTGCATTTTAATGCCGAAATATAAAGCATCCCTTTTTTCACTCTGTCAATATCAGGCTGTTTGAACAAAGTTCCCTCACTGTGGTATGCGAGGAATGTAAGAGCTACACATGTGCACTGATGTTTTCATGAGAAAACATCTTATCTTGCATTACTCTGGCAATGACGCCTGCTCAGATAGAATTATAGATGTGTTGTCGCCATTTTAGTTTGCAATCAGCCTCTTTTCAGATCCCCTGTACAAGAGCAGAGCCAATGATTCTTAAAATATCCCATCAAATTGTTTCAGAATACCTGAGGTCCACTGCTGAACATTAGACACCCACTGCTGGACTGTGTCTTGTAATATCCATGTTAACAAATTCTGAGACGCAATTTAAAAACAAAAATGTTATTATTCATATTTTCCTAGTAAGTACCTTGATGTATCTTTTGGCCAGTGTCCGGTCAAGGTTTTCTGCCTTTTCGCTTGTTTCAGCAACTTTCCTGGATTGTTAGCATGTCTATGCGAACTTAACACACAATGATGTATGTGCAGTAATTTAGGTTCACAATAAGGACCACAGGTCAGATACTACATTGATCATTCTCTAATATTGTCACATAAACCTGGATATAATCCTACACTTAATTAACGTGTCACAAGTTTTTATTATAATAAAGAGAGTCCTGATCAGTGTAAAAGTGCTGACTACACAGTTGTTCTCTAAGGGAGCCCCTATGCATGGAACTCTAAAATGCAAAGGCCGAGCATCATTGTTCAAACCACTTGGTCTCAATTTGGACACAACTATACATGAAAAATGCTTACCGGCTTTCGACATATACTTGAAACATAAGGCTAGAGAGAGGAAGGTGTTAACCTGTTCAACCTCCTTCCCGATTGTTGTTCCAGCTTCCAGCAATGTGCAAAACAACAAGTAGGGGCAGAGGATAGACGATCATAATGTTTGGTGCAAATGCTAAAAAATACATTTAATTGTCATTATTATCTCTACATATTCATGAATGCGCTTTTGCATTCATGATGGAGAGAAATGGGCACATGTTCAGAAAGTACTCCAGCTCCGGACAGTGGGCCACAAATTTCTGCAGATATGGCCAATATTTGCAGACCACATCAGAGCAAAAAAAACTGGACGGTCTGTGAAGCTAGCTGTTTCTGGAATAATATGGGTATACAAATATTTCTCCACGGAACATACTCAGTCCCTTCAGCAAAACCCCATGACGGCAGACAGCATCTTCAACACCTTCCTCGTCTAGTTTGCTTGCAGACTTGTTGGCGGACTCTCGTCCACTGACCCGCACCACATCTCCCTTTCCCTGGATTCTTAAACAGATGAGGGCAAATACAGACATTTACACAGTTACCTTTTACAAAATAAGCTGTAAATCATGGTATTATGGCATTTGATGCAAACCAAACAATGTTTAAATTTTGGGGGAAAACTGGAAAGCATTCATAAAAAATTTAAATTGTGATGTTACACATGAAAAAATATACATTTAGCTTACATTTCCAGTTGTTCCTTGGATGTAATCAATAGAGGACACCTCAGCATCATTGGCCAAAAAAACTCCATAAAAAAACTATCAGGTCTTGAAAGAAATATATAGATGTGGGTTAAAAGAGCAAAAGTGAAAAAACAAAACAGTACCGAATTTTCCGGACTATAAGTCGCACTTTTTTTCATAGTTTGGCTGGTCCAGCGACTTATAGTCAGTTGCGACTTATTTATCAGAATTAATTTGACATGAACCAGGAGAAATGAACCAAGAGAAAACCTTGCCGTCTCCAGCCGTGAGAGGGCGCTCTATGCTGCTCAGTGCTCCTTTAGTCTACACTGAAAACATAGAGCGCCCTCTCACGGCTGGAGACGGCAAGGTTTTCTACATTTTAAATGTTTTCTCTTAGTTCTTGGTTCCAAATAAGTGCGACTTACATATGTTTTTTTCCTCATCGTGAAGGATTTTTGGACTGATGCGACTTATACTCGGGTGCGACTTATAGTCCAAAAAATACAGCAAGTAAAATAATGTGCTTAACTGCTTAGAAGCAGATCTTTTAGAAGTGGTGAATGCCTCACTTCTTTCTGGGACATTTCCAAACTCGTTAAAAACTGCAGTTGTTAAGCCCCTCCTGAAAAAGAGCAATATTGATAACACCATTTTGAGCAATTTCAGACCAATATCTAATCTTCCGTTTATAGGTAAAATTATAGAAAAGGTTGTTTTTAATCAGCTGAACAAATACTTTAACTCAAATGGATACCAGGACAATTTTCAATCTGGTTTTCGACCGCATCACAGCACAGAGACAGCACTCATTAAGATAATAAATGATATTCGCTTAAATTGTGACTCTGGCAAAATATCGGTGCTGGTATTGCTAGATCTCAGTGCTGCATTTGACACTGTCGATCATAACATACTACTAGAGATACTGGAAAACTGGGCCGGGCTTTCTGGGATGGTACTCAAATGGTTCAGGTCATTCTTAGAAGGGAGAGGCTATTATGTGAGTCTAGAGCCCCTTTCACACTGCCATTCCGGCAAATACAGGGGTAAAGTGTTCCTGTAATTGTTCCCTGGTCGCTAGATTTGGCACTTTCACACTGCCAGTGATGACCCGGTATATGTGCGTGCTTTCACACACAACCCTTGAAGATCCCGTAACGACACGTGACATCAGCGCGTGACGTGTAATGTATGAGTCGAAAACATTAGGCACATTATACTTTAACTGAAGCAAGCAAACGATCTCGCCGTCAGCGCGGAAAGTGAGGAACTAACTGATCTCTGCTTCATTACAGTTTGCACATATGTTTTCGTCGCGAATGTTGATCTTCCTTCAAAACAGCCGGTAAAAGAGTCGCACGATAACGCGCATCATCACTTCGATACCGAATTAGATCTGGCTTTTGTTCACACAGCGCTCGTTCAGGATCAATTACCGCAATGTTACTATGTCCCCGACACGGGTTCGATTCGGTAATCAATTCCGGGACATGGTTGCTTTCACACAGAAGGCGACCAGGCAATGTTACGGGAATATTGCGGGTCCGACGTGCAGTGTGAAAGGGGCTTAGGAGAGCATAAGTCTATGGACATCCATGACATTAGGAGTCCCACAAGGGTCAATTCTTGCACCACTCTTGTTTAGCCTGTATATGCTTCCACTAAGTCAAATAATGAGAAAGAACCAAATTGCCTATCACAGCTATGCTGATGATACCCAGATTTACCTAGCCTTATCTCCAAATGACTACAGCCCAATTCACTCCCTCTGCCAATGCATTGATGAAATTAATAGTTGGATGTGTCAGAACTTTCTTCAGTTAAACAAGGAAAAAACTGAAGTCATTGCATTTGGAAACAAAGATGAAGTGTTCTAGGTGAATGCATACCTTAACTCTAGGGGTCAAACAACTAAAAATCAAGTCAGGAATCTTGGTGTGATTCTGGAGACAGACCTTAGTTTCAGTAGTTATGTCAAAGCAGTAACTAAATCAGCAAACTATCATTTAAAAAACATTGCAAGAATTAGATATTTTGTTTCCAGCCAAGACTTGGAGAAACTTGTTCATGCCTTTATCACCAGCAGGGTGGACTATTGTAATGGGCTCCTCTCCGGCCTTCCCAAAAAAGACCATTAGACAGCTGCAGCTCATCCAGAACGCTGCTGCCATGATTCTGACTAGAACCAGAAAATCTGAGCATATCACACCAGTCCTCAGGTCCTTACACTGGCTTCCAGTTACATTAAGGATTGATTTTAAAGTACTTTTATTCGTATATAAGTCACGAAATGACCTAGGACTGAAATATATTTCAGATATGCTCACTGAATATAAGCCTAACAGACCACTCAGATCATTAGGATCGAGTCAGTTAGAAATACCAAGGGTTCACACAAAACAAGGGGAGTCCTCCTTTAGTTACTATGCCGCCCGCAGTTGGAATCAGCTTCCAGAAGAGATCAGATGTGCTTAAACTCTAGTCACATTTAAATCTAGACTTAAAACTCATCTGTTTAGCTGTGCATTTATTGAATGAGCACTCTGCAGTGTCCGAACTGATTGCACTATATTTTCACAGTTTTTGTTTTATTTTATTTTATGTAAAATCATTTTCTAACTGTTTTAAATTCTTTTTAAAAAAGTCAATTTTTTAATAATTTTAAAAGTGTTAAAATTGTCTGTTTTATTCTTGTTATTATTTTTCTTCATTATTATTTTACTTTCTTTTATGTAAAGCACTTTGAATTACCATTGGGTACGAAATGTGCTATATAAATAAACTTGCCTTGCCTTGCCTTGCTCTTGGAGAAATGACCATATCGGAGATACATCACACTCAACAGGGTCTTCGTTTTGTGCTGAGCACCAGTCAACGAAGACTGACCATTTCTGGGTGTAGAGGTGTCTTTTAGATGGGGCTCTTGCCTGAGCAATGGTGTGTAGCACGTCCCCGGGGAGGTTCAGAGGCTCCCATTGAGGGAGCATACATGCAGAGCCCAGAGTTCCGGCTGTGGATGCCAGATTGTCCTGTTCGCCTGAGAGAGGAGGTCCCGCCTCAGGGGCCATGGGGCTTTCATGGAAAGCCTTAATAGCTCCGAGGACCAAACTTGGCTCCTCCAGAGTGGGGCCACCAGGAGGACTCTGTGCCTGTCTTCCCTGACTCGTCTGATGACCTGAGGGATCAGAGCGATAGGGGGAAAAGCATAAAGAAGGAGGCTGGGCCAGTCGTGGGCGCATCTGTTTCCTTTGAAAAATAAGTTGTGCAATGAGAGTTGCTTTTTGAGGCGAAGAGGTCAACCTCTGCCTTCCTGAAAATCTCCCAGATTTTGAGAACCGTCTGGGGATGGAGCATCCACTCGTCCGAGGGGACATTGCTCCGCGAAAGCATGTCTGCTCCCAGATTCCTGAGAGCCATCTACTGAGTTGAGAGCTGCAGAGGAAGTGTGTAAGCGGGCCGAGTAGGGTGCGCCTACTTGACGACATGAAGTCTCTTTCATTAAAGAAAGCAATCCGCGAGCGCAGAGAGGCGAGACTCATGCTCTCACAATAGCAGCATGAAGTCTCAGTGAGTGCAGCCTCAGCGTGGGGTTTACCCAGGCAGAAAACACACCATGGCCGTCGTCATCATGCAGAGGGGCTCTGCATGTGTCACAGCTGTGGCGCGGCATGGCCGCCGCCGTTAAAACGGCGTTAGAAACGCTCTTTTAGAGCGGTGAAATCCGCTGGAAAAAGCTATAGTGTGATCGCCGGATGGCGGAAGGAGATCGCTGAGAAGCGGCCGGAAGCGGGAAGCGGGCGGCCCGTGATCGGCGCTAAGAGCGGCTGTCTGCTAGAACGCCGGCGCTGCAAGCGGTCGGCAGTCTCAGCTGGTCGGCTGCGGTGCCTCTTCGATGACAAGAGCTCGTTCCAGGCGAAGGCGTTCAGCAAAGATCCAGCGAAGTGAAGTCGTCGCTGAAGGAGTAAGATCTGATTTCCTCAGGCGATTGCCTGCTTATATAGCCATTCGCCCCACCCATTCTGGCGGGCTTTGGTGCGCTGCATCGCCGCAGCGCTGTCATTGGTTTAAAAAAGTTTACAGATTAAACCAATGGCAGTGCAGTTGCACTGCATTATTGAAAAAAGGCTTCAGTATCAAGGAAAAAAGGAGCTTTTCCCCATACGCAGTATGAGTGAAGTATCGAAAGGGAACCTTTTTTTATTTATAAGGTATTTGATTGGCTTAGAATGATAAAAATTGTTCCACTCTTTCCAATTACAGTGATTGCTGTGCTATTTAAGTGGCAGTTTGAATGTTGGTTTTAATGTATCAAACATGGAATCAAAGCCAAGAAGGGCGAGAAAGCCAAACTGGACAGAGGAACAGTGTTTACTGTTAGCCCAGTTAGTGGATGAACACAAGGCCATTCTTAAAGGAAAATTCGGGCCCGGTGTCACAGCAAGGGACAAGAAGCAGACATGGGAGCGTATAGTACAAACTATTAACGATTCATTCCCCCTGCTTGTGCGCACCTATAAGCCTGCTATATTCATAAATGCAGTTTTTAGAGCCTGCAAGGTGGGAATGTCCAGTGGAAACGAAATGAACTGCGACACAATAAGATGTTCTGAAAGTGCTGTAACTGTTTGTGTGATCACTCTGCTTACAGAAGGTTGTGACAGACCCAAATCATCACTTTTGCATTGTTGCATTTTCCCAGTTGCCAAATATCGTAATGTAGTGATTACTTTAATTTCTGGCGCTATGACATTTCTGCGCTGTGTTGGAGATGTTAGCATGTCTCTAATAAGATCACACACAAACATGATCCCTGCAAGATTTAATCTATAGCGTCTTATTAACTCACTGTCATCCATTGTCTGCAACACATTTCTTCTGCCTCTTCATCTTTCTGCCATTTTCTCTTCTGCTAAAGAAACTCTTAAGCCTCTTAAAAGTCCTCGTCTGTGCTCCTAACAAGTTTGACCTTAAGACCTCTTTTAAGGGTCAAGATGCTTTCTGAATTACTTTTTTCTTTACTAGGATTTTTTCTTTAATTTTAAGAGTAAACGCCCACATTTCTAAGAATTTTCTTAGAATTTTGTCACTAGGAGCTACTTTTTGCATTAAGATTGTTTATGAATACGGACCCTGGGGTTTACAACTACTTGACCATATACTGTTGCATGTAAATAGACTGTCAACGTGATATGATATTAAGACTAAACTTACTACAATATCCTGTAGATGTGGCATCGTCTGATTCACAATCCCATTCCAAAGATGACAAAGATATATATGAGTCATGGTATTTGTTATTTACACAGCCAGGTTTCTCAATCCAGCAAATGCATGAACGTAGGCCAGCATCAGTTAGTCAAGGTCCAAGTGAAGAAGCTGAAAGTAGTACCATTCAGGACACAGTCACAGACAGCCCAAATCCAACAAGCACAGGGAGAAATAAAGGTGATAGTGAAGGAGATTTTTTGACAATTGATCCAAGATTATGGCCAGAGAGTTTCACAGATCGTGAACGTGAGGTGATCATAGGAAAGCTAGCCAATGCCAATCAGACAGACCTGAAAACTATTATGCCCAAGGATTCAGAAGGAAAGAAATTTCCAGAGTATCCCCAGTTTAGTAAGTCAGCAAATGGGTGAGAGAAACAGAAGAGATTGATTATAATGTGTGCCATGCATGCTCTTTTCACACAATGACCTCAGAAAGACATCAACTAGTGCACTAAACTCTAAAGAAGGGTACAAAACAGCAGATCTAAAATGGTGGAGAATGTACAATAAATTCCCTGACCGTGAAGCAAGTAAGGCACACAAAGCATGCTACCACAAGGGAAAAAATCTGAAATATTCTTTGAAAGAAGCAAAAGGAATAGATAGCAGCTTGCAAAAACAAATACAGATGAAAGTTGAAAAAAACACAGCAATTCTTGAAAGAATATTAGATGTCACACTTTTTTTGGCATCAAGGAACTTACCATTCAGAGAGACCACGGACAATTTAGGTGATGTTCGCAACGGTAACTTTCTTGGCACATTAAGAGCTGTTGGCTCATTATGATCCTTTGCTTAGTGATCATTTGCAAAAACTGTCAGAAGACAGGTGCAAGAATGACACATTACCTTAGCCCAGAATCACAAAATGAAAATGAACACTGTGGAAAAAAGGTCTTGGAAGAAATATTGAAGGAAAGGGAGAAAACAATTTATTATTCTGTGATTTGTCAATTTCAATTTATTTATTTAAATGGGACAGTGCATATTCATGAACGTACAATCAAAATTGAATGTAAATACGCCGGATTTAGCACAATGCTAATTTCCATCCGTAGTCCCAAACATAAACAAATACAAACCAAAAAAACAAACAGACAATATACATATCAACAAATATACATATATAACTAAATAAACAATAAAAGTTCCTATACCTTATTTTACTTATTGTAATATTAATTTAAAATGCATAAATGCCTGTACATATACATCCCAAAATGCTTATTATAAATATATAAATAAAACTACCTTTCAAATTTTACCTGCATAATTAATTATTACATTTTTGATTATTATTCAGCCATCTTTTAAGATGTTTCTTAAATGAAACAAAAGTGGGGCTCTCTCTAATTACGGTTGGTATACTATTCCAATCTGTGCAGCCTTTAATAGAGAGGACATTTTGTGCAAATGAAGATTTTCTAAATAGTACTTCACAATCCCCCCAAGTAAATGATCTAGTCTTCATCTCGCTATTTCTCTTTATGATAAAATCCCCCAGGGGTGGTGGGGCGATTCCATTAATAGATTTATAAATAAGACAGCTATTTTAAGATTTTCAAAATTTAGTAGTTGATACTTCTCAAGAATTAGACAAAGGTGAAACAACTGTGGTTTCCTGTCAAATATCTTGACTGCTTTTTTATATAGTTGAACAATGGGTTTTAATGCAGTGACTCCTGCAAAAGACCAAACTGTGAAGCAGTATTCAATATGGGAAAAAATCATACAATGGAGATATGATTTAGCAGCCTCGGTTGTAATGTAAGATCTGATTTGTTTGTCATTTTGAAGATAAAATTTTATGGTATTAGATACCTTTTGTATGTGTTTTTTGAAAGTGAGGTTTGAATCTAGTATAACCCCAAGATACTTGAACTGGGCTACCAACTCCAATTCCTCCCCTCCCAAAAACACAGAAGATCTACTTCTTGTCGGTAGTTGTTCAATGAGTGTATTACAGTCAGTTTTTAAAATATTTGGCTTCACAGGTTTTTTTTTTTAAAACATCATCACAACGGTCTTTTTAGTATTAAGAGTGAGACAAATTTGATTTAGCCAATTTTGAACTTTAGTTAGTGAATTTGTAAGATTTGTAGTTATTATCTTTTCATCTTTGCCATGTATAAAGATCACAGCGTCATTCGCATACATCTGGACATTACAGTCAAGACAATCAGCTGGAAGATCATTAATGTACATTGAGAACAGTAGAGGTCCGAGAATTGAGCCCTGCGGAACTCCAACATGATTGCTAATGGAAGGAGATTTAACCCCATCTATATTAACACATTGTGTTCTGTTTGATAAATATGATTGAAACCATGATATAGCATCTGTAGAAAAGTTAAAATTCGTGAGTTTGGTCAGCAGTACTTGATGGTTGACTGTATCAAAAGCTTTTTTAAGGTCTAAAAATACAGCTCCTACACAAGGACTCTTATCCAATAAATACTTGATCTGCTCAATCAGAAAGCAATTTAAAGATGATTTAAAGATGTGTGTAATAATGGCCTCTTTCCAAGTTGCCGGAACTGCCCTTTGATTGATTAATTGCTTAACAATGAGAGTAATAGGTTGTATCAAGGCATCGTTTTTAAAAAGTTATTGTCAATACCATGGACATCCCATGGATTTGTGATGCAACTCCTGATATTTCTCACATGGAGCAGAATGTGATTCTTTTAAGATATGTTGCAGACAAGGAGGATGATCAGTGGGAGATAATTGAGCGTTTTTTACAGTTCAAAGGGTTCAATGGTAAGACTGGCCGGGAAATATCAGAAATGATACTGAAGACTTTGGAGGAACATTCCATTGATATTTCAGATTGCAGAGGACAGGGGTTTGATAATCAGGCAAATATGTCCAGCAAAGTAAAAGGGGTTCAGGCTGAAAAAAAGAAAATAAACCCTCTTGCCACATATTCACCCTGTGCCTCACACTCTCTGAATCTTGTTGGTGTACTAGCAGCAGAATCATGTCCTGATGTTTCCACACTTTTTGGCTGTTTGAACCGCTTGTACAATCTCTTTAGTTCAAATCCCGAACGTTGGGCAATCCTTAAAAGTCAGACTGGCTGCTCCCTTCAACACTTATCAGAGACCAGGTGGAGTGCACAAATAGCTGCAGTTAAACCTGTGGCAAAGGTTTTAAACTTGCCATCAGTTATAGAAGCTCTGGACACCATCCTTGCTAAGTGCAGTTTAACCAATGAAGCTAGGTCTGAGGCCAGTGGTCTAAAACAGTACTTCATGTCCTTCAAAGCCATAGTAATTCTCACTGTATGGAAAAAAATCCTGCAGTCCATTAAAGACAGAAACCTTATTCCACAATCAGGGAAAAATTTCAATCAAAGTTGTCATCCGTTGGGTCGAGGCAGAAGCCCACCAGGGCAAGCAGATGACCACCACATCCGTGTGGTCGAGACAGAAGCCCCCCAGGGCAAGCAGATGACCACCACATCCGTGTGGTCGAGACGGAAGCCCCCCAGGTCGGCACAGAAGACCACCACATACGTGTGGTCGAGACAGAAGCCCCCCCAGGGCGGAGCAGAAGACCACTACATCCGTGTGGTCGAATTAACCGGAGAACAAGTCTCCACGGGAACCTGACTCGACTCTGGATGGTCAACTGTGGCAGTCATTCTGTGCAGAGGCGCTGGACAAGCAGCCATCTTGGGCCGTGGCTCTGGACCGGTGGTCATCTTGGGCAATGGTGCTGGGCTAGCGGCCATCTTGTGCTGTGGCGCTGGGCTGGCGGCCATCTTGCATCGTGACGCTGAGCTGTTTCAGTGAAATTCAGTAACTAAGTTAATTCTGTAAAATTAGTTATACCATTATAATCTTGTCTGCTGAAAAAAAAAAAAATATATATATATATATATATATATATATATAGAACCCCTCCCAAAACATTTCAGGGTTATAATGGGAATTGTATTGGATAGAACAACAGTAATGCCAAAAACAAAAAGGAATTTTGTAAATGCAATGCAATTAAAATGTAACTCATAGTGTGCTGCACATTGACAATATTGAGCTGAAGATTGACTTTGCAAATGTAAAAATCGCAAATCAAATCGCAAACGCAGTATCGGTAAAAAAAAAAATCGCAATTAGATATTTTCCCCATATCGCACAGCCCAGGGGCGGAGGCAGACAATGTAAACATTCAGGGCTTAGCCCAAACCTAGGGGGGTCCAGGGGCAAACTCCCCCGTGGAGATTTTTTCCCCCCATACGTCAGCTAAATGCACTATTTTGGATGCTGTTTGAGATAATAGAATGCCTAAATATCTATACACTATCTGGGGAAAAAAAATCACCCAGTAGACTAGAGCCTACAACCTGTTTTGTATTTAATTGTTCTCCAGCTATAGTGAATCCAAAACACCAAAAATGTTAAGGGTGACTCATTTTCACCCATGGCAACTAAAAAGAGGCAACCATTATCTGACTATTTTTTAGTTAGCCTATAAGCCTAAATAGGAAATATTGGAATTTGGTGTAAACATCATTACTAATCTTAAGAGTTCAGTTCTGTTTAGTTTGTGCTTAGCTGACAAATTTGCTACATCAGAATCCATGCCATAATAATTTAGGCTGCTCTACTAGCAAACAGCAAATGCTGCAGTGCCAAGTAAATGTGCTCTTCAATACTCTGAATTGAATATCAGGCCAACAGAATAACATTTACTAAAATGATATGATATTTCTTTGGGAAATAGCACAGTATGATAAACAACATGACCATATATTACTGTGTTACGGAACTTTATTTGTTTGACTAACTTCTCTTAACTTCTGCTTTTCACTTCTTTCTCACTCCCCTCATCATCTCTTCTCGTCCTCCAGCCTCTCCTGCTCCACATGTGTATTCGTGTCCTCGCCTCTTCACTCAATTATTTTTCCTCCTTGCTCATTTTCAGACTTATCTCCTTTCTCCGAACTTATATTAAATATATATATGTAAAAAGCTATTAACCATTCAGAAATTCTGTATATCTAACTTATTTAGTAACTAGCATATTAAGTATCTCCATTCTTTTGCTACTTTTCACTCTCCATTCTTTTCCTCCTACACACTTTCTTCTATTTCTTATTTGCATTCCTTTACAACTGCCGTGCCTCCATTCTTTCTCTCGCAAACCCTTTAAATCTTTGCTCTCCTATTGTTGTCTTGATCAAGCATTTTTTGTCGTCTTCTATTTCTGTTGCGACAACACAAGGCTGTATCGACGTGGCTTTAATTGAGCGAATCTGTCAATAACGCTGTCAGGGTTGATGTCATTCAAATTGTCCTTTTCAATTGACATGATGGCCAAGTCGTTGAGCCTGTCTTGACCCATGGTGTTCCTTAACCATGTATGAAGACGGCGCAAGGCACTGAAGCAGCGTTCACAGCTGCAGCTGCTTACTGGAATCGTCAGGGCAACTTGGAAGAGAGCCTTCAGGGTGGGAAACATGTCTTCATCAAGCAGTTGGAACACAGTGGAGGTGTCAGGGACTGTCTCTTTCTCCATCCTTCTATTTATGAAACTTTTAGCCACTAGGAGTTCTTCTGGCTTCAACTGAATCTTGTAATGGGAAGCAAGGCTTTTGAGGGCTTCTTCAGAGAGAAAGGTCTCTGTGGTTGGGTTGCAAGCATGAATACCTGACAAAAGTGCTTCTCCCAGACCTGAAAACCGATGGGTGAGTTCCTTTACCATCCTGTCCAGGCATGGATAAAAAAGCTGTTGTCTCAATTCATCTGAGGTGGTCAGATTGGAGGTTGACCCACAGGCTGACTCCACCACAAAACCATCATATCTTTTTTGTTTTTGCCTGGGACCAACAGGGAGCTGGATGTCATTTGCCTCACATAAGGCCATGGCCCTCCTGAACACATCTTCACCACCAGAGTCTGTGCGGAGCTCTGTCAAAGTTTGAAGGACTGCCGTCTTGTACTGAACTACTTTGCCCAAGTCCAAACTTTCCCCCTGCAGGTACCGGTGTAGACCTTCAGTTATGCCGAGGAGTTTGGAAAACATCACAAGCATGTAGAGTGTCTTTGTCTTGCAGAGCTTTGACCGGATCCCTAGGGCCATGGATGTGTTCATGTTGCGGAGACATGCTAAAATGGCAGAAAGGTTGTTCAAGACAGCATTGACAGACCTCACCTGGCACGCCCATCTTGTTGTGGAGAGCTGCACAAGTTCAGATGGCCTTAATCCAAGTTGTTTCTGGATTTCTATGAACTTGTTGTGGTTCACAAGTGAGTTGCTGAAAAATGTGTACACATTCTCCAGCAGTTCAAAGAATGCAGTAGCTTCAGGTATAGCTTTGCATGTGTAGCACAGAACAAGGTTGAGTTCGTGTGCATAGCAGTGCACATACACTGCTTCAGGGTGTCGCTCTCTAAAGCGGGCTTGGACACCCCCCACTGCTCCACTCATGACAGATGCCCCATCATAGGCTTGTACAACACACATTAGGTCACCCAAGTTGTGCGACTGTAACATTGCCTCTATCTCATCTGCAATGGACTTTGCATCAAAGCCCTGTAACTTCCGAAGCCCAAGAAAACACTCTCGCACTACGCCCTTTTGCGTAACAAAACGCACACAGACTGCAAGCTGCTCTGTGTATCTGTCTCTGGCCTCGTCTGCCATCACAGAGTACATCTTTGCAATCTTCATTTCCTTGATGATGCTTTCTGTGATTTCTTGTGAAATGCTGGTTATCATTTCATTTTGGGAAAAATGAGAGAGGTAAGTGGTATGAGAAGGGGGAGTATATTTTTGTAGAAATGGGTCAAATTGTTTAAGGAGCTTCATACATTCAATAAAGTTGCCTTGATTCTGGCTAGATTCCTGCTCATCATGCCCCCGGAATGGGATGCCTTGTTTTCCTAAAAAGGTGGTTGCTGCCACAATGCGGTGAAGGTACTGACGCCTCTCTGAGATTTCTGCTGCACTAGCAGTTTTCAGCTGCTCAATTACATCCCCATGAGTTTTTGTGCTTTTAAAACTTTGCCAGCATGTCATGGTGGAAATGTGGAGGGCACTTCTTTCATGCTCCCGGAAGGATTCCAAAGCCCTCTTCCAATTTGAAAACCCAGAGCAACTGAGTGCATCTTTATTAGCGCGAATGTTTTGCCTTCCGTATAGGTGACATGAAAAACAAAATGTGCAGTTTCTGGTTACAGAGTACTCCAGCCATTTAAATTGCTCAAACCATGCCTTGTTAAATGCTCTTTGTTGAGCTCCAAACTGGCTGAGGGGGTACTGTGGGAGATGAACCTGCTTTGGGCCACTTTCCAGAGTCCCTAGATCACTAACTGCAGTTAATCCACCTGCTGTCCCTTGCTGTGCTGCCTGTCCTTCCTCTTCCCTAGCTGACTCATCTGTGTGACAAAATAGTCCCTCAAACACAGTAAAATCAGAAAACATTAGCTAGCGAATAGTGATGGGTGAATGAAGCATTATGAAGCTTTGGGGCTTTTTTTTTCTAAGTGCCAAAAAAGACTGGAAGCTTGGGTGGCTTCAAACTCGGCAAACATCTAGTGGTGTGTAAAACTTATAACAGCCCTTTTAGCCCAAAACGCCACCATAACTCGCTGATAATAATTTAAGTCTCATGTGTGCAATAAAAGTTCCAAAAACATGTGTCTTATTATTAAATATGTATACTTTTTGTTCAGAATTTCTGCATTAAATATAGATGATATTGTGTAATATGTTACAGTAAAATAATGATGCGCAGCCCAAAAAGCTTATTCATTTAATTAACAATACTCTGCTGCTTTATTCATTATTACTTTTCACCATAACAATTTATTTATGTAAATACTAATACATTTATTATATTATTACAGGCACATCTCAATAAATTTTAATATTGTGGAAAAGGTCATTGTGCTACACCACCAGAACAAGAATGAAAGATTAAATTCGCAGAAAACCTTTGCAGGTGTTTTGAGTTGATTAGCTGATTAGAAATCTTGTCAGATCAGAGATCTTGTATAAAAAAAATATTTGTTCTAAAATTCTAATACATTTTGAGATAGGTGTACTGGAGTTTTGATTTCCATGATTTATCATTTTGATTTATCATCAAGATTAAAACAATAAAAGGCTTGAAATATTTTACTTTTTATGTAATGAATGTAGAATATATTAAAGCTTTACTTTTTAAATTAAAGTATGGGGGGAAAATAACTTTTCCACGATATTGATGCATCTGTACTAGAAATTGTAGTCATCAGGAGGAGGAAATATACTTTCTCATGTCTTTCTAATCTTCTTTATCGCTATATTTCTCAATTAGTCTCTTCTTATCCCACTAATGTGCCGAGATTAGCTGTAAAACATGCCCTGAGATAGTTTCGGTTTTACGTGTTTCGGTTTTACGAGTGAACCCCGCCCCCACTCCCCAAATTATCCGACAAATCATCCACCCATCTCTATTAGCAACTAGGCTAATTTATCTTAATAACACCTAACGTTAACTCTCTAGATAGCCAGCAATACAGTCACGGATTCACAAACCTGTAACACTTGTCCGCGGTTCGTCTGACGCTGCTTCTGAATCTCTCTCTGGCCGGTGAGGTTTATTGTTAGTGTTCCGTATAAAAACTTTGTTATGTCCATAACTTCAGCCGGTTAGCCGGTGAAAAACAGTAGCCCGCCAGTAACAATAGTAGTAACTATAGTAACAATAGCCCGCCAGCCCCTGATGACAACGACGAAGAAGATTTATATTCTTCTTCGTTAGTTTTTATTGGCAGTTGGCAAACAAGCTGAGTGATGCGCGATGCATTACCGTCCGCCACCACGCACGGTATGTGCTTTTGTTTCATTTTTTGCCGCTCCAGTCAGAAAGACTGAGAGGAAATTAAACAAAGTTGAAATTATTTTTAAAAACCTAAAAGATTCGGGGCTTTTGACAAAACATCCGGGGCTTAAGCCCAATTAGCCACCCCCCCGCTCCGCCCCTGGCACAGCCCTATCGTACATCCACACAATATGCACAGAATTCGATAGATCTCCTCATAATACACAAATTTGCCTCAAGAACCATTGCTGTCAATCAAATTGTTCTATAATTATTCACAAATATGTTAAAGGGGGGGTGAAATGCTATTTCATGCATACTGAGTTTTTTACACTGTTAAAGAGTTGGATTCCCATGCTAAACATGGACAAACTTTCAAAAATTAAGTTGTACGTTTGAAGGAGTATTTTTGTTCCAAAAAAACCTCTTCTGGTTTGTCACAAGTTTCGGAAAGTTTTTTTCAAGTATGGCTCTGTGTGACGTTAGATGGAGCGGAATTTCCTTATATGGGTCGCTCCCGTATAGCAGAGCAGAGAGAGGCTGAGCACAGCCTGATCAGAGCGAGAGCGTCACGAAAATTCACAAAAAGAAGTGTATTTTTGGTTGCCAGGGCAAGACAACCCTGCACAGATTACCAAAAGAGAAACAGCATTAAGGGACCAGTGGATGGAGTTTATTTTTACAGAGCATCAACGGAGTTGTGGAAGTGTTTTTGTTTGTTCCCTGCATTTCAGATTGCACGTCGTTTATTTCTTAAGGATAATGCAGTCCCAACGAAAAAGGGTCACGATTGTGTGTTGGAACCGCATGCGGTGAGTAAAACTGCTTCAAATATCTCTGTGTTGTTAACTTAGCTATCAGCGCGTAAGCACATCAAGTAAACAACATGCGATGTTGTCATCAAACTGCACTTTCCACATGTAACGTTACAGCTTAAAAAAAAAAAAAAAAAAGATGACATAAAGTGGAACTTAGTCATTTTCCAAAACCGCTAAGCAAATATATACAGTTTCAGTACTTACCACATAGCATACCGCCTTTGCTGATGCTGCTCTTGTTAAATTTCAGCCTCTGGATCTGTTTCACAGCTTCCACATGCTCTCAACTCAAAAGCCTACTGGCGCTCGTGATTCTTTAGCTCCGCCCACACGTCACGCCTCCAGGCGCTCGTGTTTTTCCGGGAAAAATCGGTACAGACTATCTTTCTCTTATGAATATAATAAAAATAAAGACTGTTTGGAGTTATGAAGGATGCAGTACTACTCTATAGGTACTCAAGATTAACAGGATATTGAGTGAAAACGAGCATTTCACCCCCCCTTTAAAAACATACTTTGGCAAACAAGTCCTAGGTTTTTTTACCCAATTGGAATGAAACCACTGCAGTAATATTCTCTGGACTCTCTAGATCAATAATTATGAAAAAGATGTTGAAATTTGTCTCTCAGTTACTTGGAACAGTGTCGTTTATTAAAGGGGTGTGGCCAAATATACCCAAAAGCCAATAAAAGCTAAAATTTTACGAAACTTGTTGAAAAATATCTCAGATGACTCTAGGGAAGCTTATAAAGTTTCATGGTGATCGGACCATAGGTGGGGCTATAGTAAAAAAAAAAAAAAAAAATCGATAATATTTCAATAGAAAATGTCCTGAAATAGAACTGTCCCCACATTACCCATTATTGGTCTGAAATAATTGAGACTTTGTCAACAATTTTTTATGTTAGACTTCCAGCAGATCCAGACTATTTGGTGTTGTACCTATAGATATACATTTTAACATCTCACAAATTAATGTATTGTGTTTTGTGATGCTGCTAGCCAGACGTCTAATTTTACTAAACTGGAAAAATAAAATTCCTCCTACTCATTAAAACCTTCTTAGATGCATAATGCAATATTTACAAGTGGAAAAAATTAAATATTCTTAAAGGAAGAAAGAACAAACATTTTACTCAATTTGGCAACTTTTTATTCATTATTATAACAAGTATATTTGGACGACCCTCCTATTGCCTGATTTGATATATTTTTACTTAATGCTTCAAGTGTGTGCAGGATTTTTGCTTTGGTTTTGTGTTCTGTTTACATTCATACATATGATTTGCATAAAACTGTTGGAAAATGGTCATAGAAATAACAGATAAAAAAGAAAATGACCTGAAATTATCGAACATATTCATATATTCACACAAACACTAGATCTTCATATCATATGCTAGATCTCCTCATTCTGAACAACTTTGCCTCGGGAACTAAGGCTGTCAATCACATTGTTCATTAAATATTCACAAATGTATTAAAAACCTACTTTTGCAAACTTGTCCTAGGTTTTTTGCTTAATCTCAATTAAACCACTGCAGTAATATTCTCTGGACTCTCTAGATCAACAATTATAAAAAAAAATTCCTTTGGTTAGCTATAACAGGTTAATATTTAAAGAGGTGTGGCTACAATACCCAAAAGCTTATAAAACCTAAACAAAAGCTCAACACTTTAGGAAAACTGGTGAAAACATTTCTGAGAGGACTCTTAACAATTTTGCAAAGTATCATAGAGATCGGACCACAGATGGCGCGGTAACAGTTAAAAATGCCACAAAAACACAAGATTTATATGGTAAGTGGCCTCAAATAGGTTGAAAATTTTCATATATTCACACAAACTTTAGATCTCCATATAATATGATAGATCTCCTCATTCTGAAACACTTTGCTCCTTGGAACAATGTTGTCAATAAAAGTTTTAATTAAATATTCAAGATTAAAAAAAAAATACTTTTGTAAACTAGTCCATGAGTTTTGGCTGAAGATCAATAAAACCACTGCAGTACAATTCTCTAGACTGACTAGGTCAATAATTATCAAAAAATGTTGAACATTGGCATTTGGACAGCTATAGTCATTTTATAATATGTTCCTTACATAGTGTAAAAAAAGGCCTATTAATACAAAAAGAAAGCCCATAAAGGCCTTAAAAAAGTGGTGAATGTAAAATCCAGTACAGTTTCAAAAATGAATTTCATATTCACAAAGTTGTGTCTGGGAACAAACCAAAATTTTGAGAACAACTAGACTATGACAAAGTAGATGGTCAGGTGTGTTCACAGCAGTTCATAAGTATAAGACAAAAAAAATTCAGACTCATAAAGAGGTGAAAAATGTAAATGGTCATGAAGGTGGGTGCTCAGATTTGGGTCATTTTCGGCTGTGGTGAGAACATAGCTTTAGTTTCACACTTTCTGCTGCCATTTTAAGTGACTGAGCCATTTAAAACATTTTCCTCAATAAGAACACAAATATTGTCCACATCTTCATGACTCCAGAGCAATCGTGTTTTTTATTTTTCATACTATATCTGCAGAGGACTTTTGTTTCTTTCCAGAATGTGTTTGCAAATGTCGTTTCAGGTCTTGTTGATATGTAAAGGTTCTCACTGAAGACAAGTAAATGTTTCTCTTCAGCGCGAAGCCTCATGTGAATCTTAAGATTTCCCTTTGGTGTGAAGCTCTTCTCACACAGTTTGCAGTTAAAGGGCTTCTCTCCTGTGTGATTTCTAATGTGGGCATTAAGGGTTGATTTACTTGTGAAGCTCTTCTCACCGTTTGCAGGTATTCGGACCCTCTCCAGTGTGACATTTCATGTGTGAGTTAAGGGCTGCTTTACGTCTGAAACACTTTCCACACTGATCACATGGAAACGGCTTCTCTCCAGTGTAAAATGTCCATGTGATCCTTAAGAGCTGCTTTGCGTGAGAGGCTCTTCCCACACACTTTGCAGGTAAAAGGCTTCTCTCCAGTATGAGTTCTCATGTGGCAATTATATTGTGATTTATATGCGAAGGTATTCCCACACACGTTGCAGGTAAAAGGTTTCTCTCCAGTGTGAATCCTCCTGTGATTCTTAAGGCTTATGTTCTGACTGAAACTCTTTCCACAGTTAGTGCAGGCGAAGGGTTTCTCTCCAGAGTGGATTCTCATGTGAACCTTGAGGTTTGCTTTAAATCTGAAACTCTTTCCACAGTCATGGCATGTGAAAGATGACTCTCGAGAATGAACTGAACGAATGCATTTTTCATCCGAGTTTCGGTGTCTCTTGTCTGGGAATCCCTCTCCACACTGATCACCATTAAAAGACTTCTCTTCTGAGTGAAGCCTCGTGTGATTAGCAAGGGCCATTTCATGTGTAAAACATTCTCCACACTGAGCGCACACAAAAGGCTTCTCTCCTGTGTGAGTTTTCATGTGACCCGTAAGATGTCCTTTTTGTGAGAAGCTCTTCTCACAGAGTTTGCAGTTAAAGGGTTTCTCTCCAGCGTGTCTTTTCATGTGAAAATCAAGGCTTGATTTATGTTTTAAACACTTTCCACACTGATCACATGGAAACAACTTCTCTCCAGTGTGAACAATCATGTGACCCGTAAGATGTCCTTTGTATGAGAAGGTCTTTCCACACAGTGTGCAGTTAAAAGGCTTCTCTCCAGTGTGAAGTCCCGTATGAGTTTTGAGGCTTACTTTACAACTGAAGTTCTCTCCACACCAATGACATTTAAAGCCATCCTCTCCTGAGTGTTCGCTCTTTGTGTGAAAATTAAGGGTTACTTTTTTTCTGAAGCCCAATCCACAATGATCACATGTGAATAGCTTCCCTCCAATGTGACGCTTCATGTGGGAATTAAGGCCACCTTTCTCTCTAAAACTCTTTCCACACTGTTGGCATGTGAAAGGCTTTTCTCCAGTGTGAATTTTCATGTGGTTTTCAAAGTTATATCTTCTACCGAAACACTTTCCACATTGATGGCAGGTGAAGGAAACGTTTGATTTGGTCCTCTGAACTTTTTTTCGTGATGAAGTTGTTTTAGTGTGTATGGATTTTCCCACAGTCATTAAATCACATTGCGTATATTCATTTTTCTCTTCTATCTCTGTAAGTTCTTGCCTCTCTTCCTTCAGTGCCATCAGGTCTTAAGCAGAAAATGAAAAAAAAAAAAAAGTTAGTGGCAGTTTATTGGCTTAAAGCAACAGACTTCAAAACCAAGATAAAGTATTAAAACATCAAAGCCTGCATGAATCATCATAGACAAACAAAAATAAATAGCCTTGGCTACAATGTTCTTCTGCAAGACACATTAACTGCAAAAGCAGCAAAAGTTACAGACTGCAGCTTCAAATTTTGTCGATAATCACTAGCACAGATTAGGTCTATAGGACTGCTAATACTGCGTGTAAACAAATAGACATTTGATCAAACACAAATATTGAGTGCATCAGGGGCCCGTTTCAGAAAGCAGGTTAAGTGAAAACTGAGTATGTTAATCCTGAAATGAAGGAAACTCTAGGTTTTCTGTTTCAGAATTGGAGGTTTGTCAAAGCTGAGAAAGCAGGGTAAGCCCGTTTCTGAAAGAGAGGTAACTTATACTCAGAGTCAGTTACCAGGTTAATTACTCTATGAACCTAACCTGGTCTAGAGCAGGTTTTCTTCGGTAAACCCAGAGTTTCTTTTGGTCTTCTCCCCCTTTTTAAAGTGCAGGCGATGTTTGAAATCTTAATTCATTCATTCATTCATGCACGCTGCATAATTTTTTTTTTTTACCAAGTATTGTTTTCTTATTTCAAGTACAAATATATATATATATATATATATATATATATTTAAGATATTTAGTCTTGTTTCATCTAAATTAAGTAAAATTATCTGCCCGTGTTGTAATAAAAATAATCTTGCAAATGAAAAACAAGATTATTCTGAGTGTCTAAGTGTGAATTTAGAGTAGCTCTGCCCTCCAATGTCAAGTTAATTACGATGCGTGTGAAAACCGGCATCAGTGGTGAAGGCATTAACGCATTCTGCGCGGATAACTAGCGTGTGGCTTTTGCGGAGCTCACTCTTTCTAACTTTTCCCATCACATTATAATTTATTTTCAGTGAAAATTAATAAAATGTTCTAAAAGTGGAAGTGGCTAACTAGTGTTTAATAATAATAAAACTATTTATAATTTTAATAAATATAATAATTTACACTTGTTATTTCATCCAGTTAATATACAACAATAAATAGTATTTATCTGCCTGAATAAAGATTAAATAGCATCTGAACTGCTAATTTTATATGGTAAATATTAGGGTTGTGCCGATAGACGATAGTATCGTGTATCAACGATAGTCAGAGATATCGACATAAGCAAATTTCTCAGTTGACAATCAAGACGATATTAGGCTTGTTTTCCTATAAATGTATTAGATTATAATAATAACAACTATTATTTCATTTTTATTAGGCTGCTTATTATAATTCGGCTATCAACTGCCCAGCTATTTCACTTCAGCACAGCATTTTCACTAGGGGTGCTCCGATCACGATCGGCCGATCGTTAATGCGCATCTCGTCAGTAAAGCCGGTTTTCTAATCAGCGGTTAATTCCATCAGGTGCGTGATTTCACATAGAGCAGCTGTTACTACACAGAGCCGTTGTTAACTGAGAAGATGCGTCAAAAAACGCTGAAAATTAACGTGATTTGCGCATCTTCTCTATTAACAACGGCTCTGTGTATTAACAGCTACTCTATGTGAAATCACGCACCTGATGGAATTAACAGCTGATTAGAGAACCGGCTTTACTGACGAGATGCGCATAACGATCGGCCGATCGTGATCGGAGCACCCCTAATTTTCACACACACACACAGCATGCGCTCGAGCCTGTAGTCACTGAAGTTGTCCGCTTTGACTCGGATAACTCGTTAAATCTATTAAATGAAAGAGATAGAAAATGAGGAGTTGGTGTCCCACACATTTAATGGCTGATACATGGCAACACGCTCTTCTCAAACATGAGAGATTAACTCTTTCTTGACGTTACAAATAAAGTAAAGACAAAGTAATAACATGGCGACAGAGCAAACTTATCATCCATAGTGGATATCACGTAGTCCTTTGTAGTCCGTTACAAAGTCTCCATCCACAAACAGACGTATATCGTCTGCAGATATAAGGAATTTCATTGCACTTAAACAAAAAAATCTGAACGACCTGTATATGTGCAATGTTTTAAACGAGCCCTAACTAACCTAGTTTAATGCCACAGTTATGTTAGAATGCATCTCATTCTTGTTTCTGTGGCGCTGCGTCAGTCTCGTCATGGAGCACCTGGTCCGGAGCGCTGTATGACTTTAGCATCAGTTCAGTTCAACTTTACTCCAGATATAATGAACTTACCTGTTTTGAATACTTTTATATTTGCAATGTTCGATTATGTCCAATATTAGTGTTAAATTGTTGGGACTTCTTCTATTGATTTTCACCGTTGACTGATTTTACAGAACATTTATAGACTGATTATCTCAATGCGTAGATGTGGCATATTTGTCACAGGACACGCGATATGACAGCTGCATCTGACTATATATGAACTAGCTGTTTTAAATACAGTATTTTTATATTTAACGTTAGTTTATCATTATGTTTGAAAGTATATTTTTTCAATTATTGGTGATTCCATAGGCTTTCTCTCACGCACCATGGTTTAAAACACCAAATAGTGATGCTATGACAAGAACAAAGTCTCTCTCTCTTGCTCAACCCATGCACGATAATATCGTGCATCGTCGATCTCACGGACTGACGATATGACGATTTGAAAAATTACCATATCGCCCAACACTAGTAAACATTTTATGTAACTATTTTCACTAAGTGTAAATAGCATTTAGAGCTAAGAACGTATGTTACTTCCCTATCGGCAAATAATTTGTAAAATAAGAAAAATACACTTAAATCATTATTATTTTGTTTTATTTGATTTTATTTTTAGATACCATTAAAATAAATAGCTTACACTCTTAAAAGATTCTTCAAAAGGTTCTTCAAGTGATGCCATAAAAGAACCATTTTTGGTTGGTCAAAGGTTTTTTAAAGAACCATCTCTTTCTTAACTTTTTATAACCTGAAGAACCTTCTTTCACCACAAAGAACCTTTTGTGAAACAGAGAGGTTCTTCAGATGTTAAAGGTTCTTTATGGAAATATTTAGACAAAAATGTTCTGGTATCGTGAAGCACTTTTATTATTAATAGTGTATTATTTCAATAACCTACCATTCTGCCAGTTTTCACCTGGGATAGTATAGCAGTGATAAGAATTAAACTTGAATTGGCGGGAGCTGTTGCCATGGTGAATCGTCATTTCGGAGCTCTGTTGATCATGGCTTTTCATAGTCATGGTGCACACGCTAAACTCACGCGATTGAACCTCCTTATTGAAATGGGCCCCAGGGCTCAGTATTAGGTCCTCTGCTTTTCTATATGATGACCATGAGGAACTTTATCATTAGAGCTCACGTTATGCCAATTATCTATTTTTACATTTTATAACAAAACTAAGTAATTGTTTTTTTTTTCACTCAAAAAAGATGGCCAGATTAAAGAGGCCTATGATGAATCAGTTCTAAAAATAAATACAAAACCAGTCATAATAGTAAATTAAATAAAAAACAAGTTGACAAAAAGATCAATACCTATATTTGGTAATAATATAGAATAACGAGATTTATAAATATATTTGTATGCCGGTCATTTTTTACAGTGAACACCATGGATACATGTTTTAGGGACTTCAACACAACACAAGAGATAAATACATTTCTCCCCTATTTTAGTTATTAATGATAGCCATTTGATATTTAGTGTGTTTTTGTCTGGTATTTGTCTAGTAAGCATGAAGACCCACTACATGTCAAATAAAACAACTTCAATTAGGACGCTTATATGACATTCTTCAGAACTATCATTTCATTTCTGTAGAGTTGGACATTTTAATAAGGATCAAATGAGTGAGTTCAGCTTTGAGAATGAAAACTAACCTGTTTGTTCCTCAGTATCTTCATGTTTGACTTCAATCTTCATGTCTTCACTCTCCTCTTTAATAAACTCCATCTTTGTTTGTTTCTCAGTATCTTTATGTTTGACTCTGAATGTTTCTTCACTCTCCTCTTTAATAAACTCCATCTTTGTTTGTTTCTCAGTATCTTCATGTTTGACTCTGAATGTTTCTTCAATCTTCATGTCTTCACTCTCCTCTTTAATAAACTCCATCTTTGTTGGTTCCTCAGTATCTTCTTCATGTTTGAGTCTGGATGTTTCTTCACTCTCCTCTATAATAAACTCCATCTTTGTTTGTTCCTCAGTATCTTCATCTTTGACTCTGAATGCTTCAATCTTCATGTCTTCACTCTCCTCTTTAATAAACTCCATCTTTATAACAATGTGTCAAGTTGATCTCAGATGATTAGACCAATAGTTTTTCTGTGTGTTCGGACACTTTCTTCTGTTTAGGAGGAAAATAAATAAGTTACTAGTTACTACATTGCTAAGTAAATTGATTGTAAATTGATGCTTTTGGGAATGCCAGCCCAGAACAATGCTTATGAGAGAACAGAAAAAAACCCTACATGTCTGAGTAATTATTTAACAATAAACAAATAGTTATTGTAGCCTACATAATGTGCAATTACATTTATTCAAATTTAATGTTAAAGGTTCATATTGATCAAGTTCTATTTTTTAATAGTAATATTACGCATACACTAAGAATAAAAAGGATTTTATGCCTGCAACAGCCTGTCACTGGAAGTCCCTTATGCAAATGAACCATGGTTTTACTAAAGTGTTCGTAGTTCAACTATAGTACTTGTAAATTTCCATGGTTAACACAGTAAGCATATTTTAACCATGTGTACTGAGCGTTAAAATGTGTTTCAAATATAAAGCAAAGTAGGTATCATTACCCATTTTATGCTTAGTAATTTAATAAATTAAGAAATTACATAATTTAGGAGTTAATCAGTATTGATATCGACGATACTGGCATTTTAAAGTATCCGTATTGTATTGAAAAACTAAGTAGGATCGTCCATCCCTAATTTGTACTTGGAATCACTGAATAATTTTGTGAAGCAATTGATTTATTTATATATTTATAGGGAATTCCCTATTTATAGGGAAGTCGTGGCCTAATGGTTAGAGGGTTGGACTCCCAATCGAAGGGCTGTGGGTTCTAGTCTCGGGCCGGACGGAATTGTGGGTGGGGGGAGTGCATGTACAGTTCTCTCTCCACCTTCAATACCACGACTTAGGTGCCCTTGAGCAAGGCATCGAACCCCCAACTGCTCCCCGGGCGCCGCAGCATAAATGGCTGCCCACTGCTCCGGGTGTGTGCTCACAGTGTGTGTGTGTGTGTGTTCACTGCTCTGTGTGTGTGCATTTCGGATGGGTTAAATGCAGAGCACAAATTCTGAGTATGGGTCACCATACTTGGCTGAATGTCACTTCACTTCACTTCACTATTTAATAAATTAAAATAAGTTACATAAAGCTCCGTTTCTCTCATCAGTACTTGGCAGTGAGTGAACTGGTCTTCACAATAAATTGATTCACTACATATGGAGCAAAAAGACACCTAACTTTGTTACTCATGTGCGAGTGTTTACGCATAAAAATAGTGTTTATTAATGTTAGATATACTAAGGGGGCCGTTGAATGCTTGAATCTGATTGGCTGACAAACATTGTGAGCTGCGGATTTATTTTCAGGGAAACGCACGGCGAACGTAGTTCCAGGCAGCTCTCCTGACCGCGTTACAGGTCAATATCACTTCGCAGAGTTAACAGTAATAACATTCACGCGGCTTTCCACAATAAAGGTGTTTTCAGCGCTGCTCTGACGATTTTATCAGCATATATAGCGTAGCAACTTGAAGGCTATGTATGACATTTCTCACTAGATATGTTATAACAGCGCTGTTTAGATGCGCTGCAACAGAAGAGTGTTTAGAGACACTCTATCTCTGTGTGTCTCTCACTCTCGCTCTCTTTCTAATAACTCAATTAATAATTGCTGGAATGCTATCAACGGCTCAAGCCTCCGTTACCAGCTTTAAAACGACGTTTTGGAACTAGCAAAAGAGGCATTAGATGATATGCGGAAGAAATAGTCCTACTCACAATAGTGATTTAAGTACAAAAACCGGACTAATCCCTTTAAATAAATCTTAAGGTCGAAATATTGAGCTGTGGTAACCGTACTATAAACGAAATAATTGCCTCCGGACCGTTAAATTATTAGGAAGAAAAATGCACACCCGAGGTGGTGATGCGGTCACGAGTCACAACGCGAAGCGGAGTTACTACTACTCGGGTGTGTACTCTTTTCCTAATAATTCAACAGCCCGTCGTCAATTAAGTATCATCCATAATTAAGCTATTTTGCGTGTTTTGTAAAACTATAATAATGCATTAACTTTTTTTGCAGTAATTAAAAAAATTAAAATGCATAAAAACGCAAACCTTTCTTCAGCTGCAAATGCAAGAGAGTGGCGCAGTCTTATGACGTCACAACATAAGACCAAAATAAAAGTCCCATTATCACGCTGCTGTCTAAAAATACAAAAGTGAACAGAAAATGTAAATGCCAGATGAGTTCAGAGTTGATTTCTTGGTGAAATACAATATTAAATACATTTTGTACAATGGTGTGTAACAATATTAACAATATTAAGAGTTACAAATGAAAGAATGTGAAATTCTGTCCTAAAGACAGCACTTTAATGTGTTTGGGGGTAGACACCATTATTAAAAACTAAACCGTGACAAATGTGATTTACAAGTAAAAATACATAATCACAGTGTGATTTAAAGGGTTTATATACACTCACAACACACAAACACACACATTTCCTATTATTTTAGGAAATTTTATTTACATAATATGATTGAGTTGATAGCATACTGACATGTTGTGTTCAGGCAGATTTTTTTTAGTGGCTCTGGATAGATCGACAGAGCCGAAATGGGGAAGGGCACTTCGTGTTCATATATATGGAAGCATATGGGTAGCAATATTCAATTTGGAATGTAATATGCAAAATGACAATGCAATATGTAAAATGGCAATGCATTTCTGTATTTACATTTACATTTTGCAATACATTTGCGCAACGTTTGGTGCAAAATCCATAGAGGAGCTGTTTGTTCCACCGAATGAGCCTTATAACCCACTGACATGAGAGCCAAGAGCAGAGGATCGTGATTGGCTGAGGAACAGACTCAGGGGCAGGTTCTCAGGAATGTCCTGGCTTCTCTCACCTGAGCCTGAAGAGAATCCTCACACCTTGGAAGCACATTCTGTTCCTAGAATTTTAGAGTCTGTAGGTCATCAGGGGTCTGAAGCTATCCTGGCCAATATGGCTTTGTCAGAGGAGGAACGGAGGGCTATTCAGGTGGCAACAACTGGTCAGCGCAACAATCCAAACTGGCATTTATTTATACATGGAAGGCTGACTGCCAGCAACTTTGGAGCTGTACTTAGGTCAAAGTGTGTGACTGCTTCACTTGCTAGGGTGCTGGGAAAGCAACAAGCCCTAGACGGTGTTTGGTCTGTACAGTGGAGTATTGTGAACGAGAGAGAAGCCATCCAGACATTCACCACAGCAACTCAGATGGCTGTCACCATCAGGAGTGTTGGGAGCATCTCCAGATGGTCTGGTGGGGTCATCTGCAATACTGGAGGCCAAGTGTCCCTACGATGCAAAAGAAAAGTTAATTAGTGAGGCAGTACATAATAAGGGCTTCTGTGTCAGTAAGGAAAGGGGGTGTTTACAGCCTGCACAGAGACCACCCTTACTAGCATCAAGTACAGGGGCAGCTTCACCTCACTGCAAGAGAAACCTGCTACTTCACTGTGAGGAACACAAAACAAAGTGTCATCATCCCCATATCCAGAGATGACACTTGGCAATCAAACCTGCAAGCCCTGGAAGACTTTTTTACATCCCACATGCTTCAACAGCTGGCACAAAAGTAAACTGCAAATATTGTTCAATATATACATAGTTATTATTAAAATGAATGTTAGTTATTGTTAAGTTATTTGGAATAATATGACAGAATCAATCAATAATTTTTGGGGTAAACTTAAAATTTATTATTTGGCGGGTGAAGTGTCCTGAATGTGGTGTTATGCTTCATTTTGTTAAAAATTTAAAAATAGTTGTAAAAAAATCTGAACAATCAAAAATTTGCTGACATATTTCTTACTGTATAAGGTTGTGGTGCAATGCGGAAATCCCATTAGAACAAGCTGTGTGTCACATCGCACCTGGTGTAGACACAGTGTAATAGAAGCTGTGCTGAGCTTAACTGAACGAGGAGAGAACAGAGGTATCTAATAAACTTACTAACCTTTACATTGAGGTAATATTAGAAACGTCAGGAAATCCATTGTTTCTGGCTGGATGGAGAGCAGGTGTTTCTGGCTGGATGGAGAGCAGGAGCGTTTTTGCACTATTCTGTTGCCACTTCTCTTATGAGAGGACTTTGGTTCAGGTATGCTGTGCACTAGTGAACCTCCAGTTTATCTGCAAAGTGCCGCAAGTGAGATGGAATAAAGCTCAGAATTTTAAAATCTTTTAAACGGCCATTTGCCATCTCTACATGAATTCTGTTCTGTGCAATCAGCTTTGTGGCATGTGCTTCACTGAGTGTCAGTTGGCCGTGACTGAGGAATGGGGGAATGTTTACTGTGACTCCTTCTGGCAGAATGTTGTGGATTAGGAATCCCTTGTCAGCCAAAATCAGGTCTCCAGGCTTGAAATGGTTCAAAAGACCAGAATCAAGTACTATCTCCTTATCACTTAAAGATCCTGGGTAAAGTTATGATGCAGTATGTAATCACAGCATTCGGTGCCACCCCAATGAGTACTTTGAAGGAGTGCATGCCATGGTATGCAGAATAGGTCTCTGTGTATCCATTTGTTTGGGAATAGCAATTTTGATGTCAGTGCAATCCAATATCATTCTGCAATTTTGGAAAGGTAGAAATGAAGAAGGCATGCAGGTCTGTTTTTTCTCCCGGCTGGGAACAGTATTCATTATATCCTTAAAAAGGACCTTGTGAAAAACCTCTATGAATGTTATTAATACATTACTTAAAGTCCTTGTACAACAGAGAAAGAGTACAGGCAAGTGTAAGTGTGTGTAGTTGTGGCAAATTTTCATCAAGGTCATGAAAATCTGGTCCTCAAGGATGATTTCTTTGGGTCTCCATCCAACGAAGTACGTAATGGAATCCTCAAAAGGAGCAACATATTCACACACAGCACTGAAAGTATCTCTATCTGGCAATCCTGTCTCCATCCGAATCAGACTTTCACTCATCTGAGAGGCTGAATACCTGTCATGACAGCTACTCGTTTGCCCTTGGATTTTGTCTTTGAGAAACTGAATCTCTGCTGTGGAATGCTCTAACTCAATCTCAAGATGGATTCTTTCAGACTGCAGCTCTTCTTTAGTTGTGCTACTCTATGGTTGTTCCTCAGATTTCATAGTGAGGGTTTGATCAGCTGGAGATGGTTCATCTTTGTCAGCCATAAATTGTGTAGCCATTTCCTCCTCTTCATCCATGGGTGGTGGAACATTTTTAGGCACATCAGCGCTATCCTGTTTCAGGGAGTATGAATGATCTTCCAAAATTTGTCCAGTGGGAACATCATTTGTGGATAGAAACAAAACAGGGAGAATTTTTTTCCCCTGCAGGAAAATGACAGCTGCAGATGCGAAAGTGGACACTGGGCTTCCGGTCAGCTCGTCTAAAGATACATTCAAAATAAGCAATGTTAGTTTTATGAAAGTTACACCTTTACAGATTAAAATTACAAAGTGGGGTGGGGGAATCACACAATAAAATATTTGTATTATATTAGAATAGAGTTTTTCAGCATTTACATCAATCTTCTTCATTGATCTGTCCACGTTTATATAGCACATTAAATATACGGTAAAAAACAGTAAAACGAGCATCTTTCATTCAACGACTTGTGGTTGCATCTCTGGACAAAACAAAAAAAAACATTGTCGAACTACAGCCTCTCCACAGAAATAAAGAACTGCAATTTGAAAAGACTAAATATATAATGTTATGTATATTAACTGAAAGGTAAACTTCTAAGAACGTGAGGCTGAAACGCGGGCTAGTGAGAAATTTCCTGTTTGTCATGATGACGTCTAAAGTCCCCGCCAAAGGATGTACTCCCTTTTAGCAACTTGTTAGCAACCACCGTTTTTAAGACACAAAAATCACAGGAAGGTTATAACTGGTGTGTTTTATGTCATAGATCAAAACGTGAAAATATTTAGATGCTTTGTTAACCACATAACTTATTTCAGGCGATTTAGCAAAAACCCATTCAAATAACCCATAGACTTTAGGGCGAGGGAACACGTAAGTGCTAAAATGCTAACTCACTTCTGCGTTTTGGCCTATAAAGTGACGTCATAACTTTGTCACTCTATTTGCTCGCAAAACTGAGAGCGCATTTGAAGTCACTTTCCAATGCAATCAGCCTTAAATGCAGCCTTCAGAGGGTGTATTGTGAATTGAGACTGTCTTTGATGTGCCTCTGTGACTAAATCAGCCTTCGTAGGACGCAATTGGCTGTCAAATACGTACCTCAAATGATGTAGCCTATACATTTAGATGCAACTTTTCAGACACCATTATGGTGATCAGTGCTTTAGTTGTGCTATCGGTAACTTAACTTTTGTTTGAATTTTTCTAAGAGTTTAGCTCTTATAATTTTAACCTTACTAATGTGGCAGTTTTACTCTTAAAGATATAATTTTTAATTACGAAAACTCAACATTGTTATCTCTTGAATATGTTGTTTATCTCTTCTATCTTCTTTGAAAAAGTGGCTTAAATCTCCTTCATTTTTTCTTTTTTTTTGTTGAATTTAACTATTATTTAATCCCTCAGGCTTCTAAAATAAATAAATGATTAATTACGATAAATATTTCGAAGATATTTAACCTTGTTATTTGCATTTTATCTAATATAGTGAATGAAATTTCAAGTTTTTTTTTGTCATTATGATTTTTTTTTATTGTTAGATACCACCATCTTTCCCTCATATATAAATACAAGTTTGGCAATAATAGTAGTGTACTTACAGTGTTGCTTCATGTCGTGACCGCATCACCACCTCGGTTGTGCATTATTTTTCTAATAATTCAACGGCTCGTTGTCAATTATTCCTTACATCTCCGAGATGTACATGTGAGATTTACTGTCAGGTGCTGGAGCCACCTCCTGTAGATCTGTTTTTTGGCTGCAAGGGCCGGTGTGTTGTCATGTTACTGGGTTGAAACAAGCCTGCACTCACAGCAGCCGTACTCTTTTTATTCATTATTTTCATTCCTTCCCTTCACATAGCTCACTCAGAATGGTCAATAGTAGAATATAATGGTCTACATTAATGCAAGTGATATTTACAGTCATATTTGGTGTCATTTGAATTGTCTCAGGGCGACTGGTATAATGGTCTCAATCTTACAAAAGTATATTAAAATATAATATAGATCCTAAGAGTCAAGAGATATTTTGATTACTGTGATGGGAGTGCCCTTTCTCAGGGGTCCTCCATGTAAATTACCTTCTGTTCCCTTTGAGTTGTAAACTCAGGTTTGGGACCCGAGTTAATGCAAATTCCAATTGTTAGTTCCTGTCTCTATCTCGGGGGATCTTTGTCTTGGTCTGAGTTATAGGACTTTTTCACAGCGTGACGTCAGCGACCTGGAAGTAGGTAAAACTTTTTTTCCGGTTAAAGCGTTTCCAGAACGATGGTGGAGACTAAGAGTAGTCAATCTTGTTGCGTACCTTTGTGTTTCAACTTGAAGAAGAAACAAACGTTCTTATCGTTTCATACCTTTCCCAACAATGAAAGCATGAAAAGGTGTTGGATTTGGGATATACGAAGAGATGAGGGCGCGGCATTTACAGTGAGGAAGGGTAGCTCTTTTGTGTGTGCTATGCACTTCACGGAGGATGATGTCCGCGTCCCTCCACAGGCCGAACGTAAATATCTCACACTGCAGGCTGTGCCTTCCAGGTTTCCGTGGAACAGTAAATCACGCCAGACACGGACGGCAAAAAGATGTCTCTGTGGTGAGCAGGAGGATGCAAATGTTGAAATGGAGAGTGTTGATGTGGTGCTGCCGGTGCAGGAGCACGATTCCAGCAGCCGCCCTCCTCCAGGTGAGTGGAGCATGTTGTTCGTCAAATACAATAACTACAAATATCCCAGAGTCAACAAAGATAGACAGTAGAACAGTAGGTAACATAATTAATAAATGTGCAATAATAGAGAAAATGCAGTAAATAAATTCAATACAATACAGCAAATTCAGATTTGTAATAACGGCATGTGATTTGGTCTGGGGGGCAGCTTTAATGATCCGGCCAGAAAGTTTTTTTGCAGTAGATTCTGACCTCACACGAGCTGCCTTATAGAACTTGTTTGCTCTAAGCCGGAGGCGACACATGGTAAACCAGAGCGAGCTTTTGGATTGATCCAATGTTCCCTTCTCAATGATCCCTTAGATTTCAGGTGTCACCTCCAGGCTCTGTATGTGCATTAGTTCAGCCCAGGGAATTCGATGCACCTGTGCCTAGTTAGGGACAGCGGTTGGTGATTGGAGGATACGCTGGACAAGGCAGTACTTAAGGCCAAGTTATTTCACAGTCTGGGAGCTCTTTCTGGTGTGTGTGAAGCACTGTGTTGTGCCCGTCTTGGTGCGCTGCTGGTGGCTGTCTAACTCTCTCTCTCTCTCCCTCAGGCTGGAATTGTATGATTGTGAAGACATCGCGAACCTTAAAGGTTGAGAAGTGAACGGATTATACGGCGAACTGAGACGACGTGAAAAAGGGGATTGGAAGCGGCATTGATGTGAGTACTAAGAGCCAGTCGAAAGTGCCCTGTATATTGACCTGGCGTTGTGTAGATCTCTCCAGGAGGAGGAGGGCGGCCCTACCCCTAATATAGCGTGGTGGGAGAGCCGAAGGAATACTTATTGAAGTAGTCACAACGACGACATCACTAGCTAGGCCGCATATTCCATCGCCAGATCCGAACCAAGCGAAGTGAAGGAAGACGGGTGTCCTTTTCGTACACTGAGTGTGGTGGGTGAGTCTTCGTGCTGTGAAAACCTATAATTTTGACGTGGTGCTGTATATTGCTTTGGGCTGCTGTGTATTGCCGTGTGTCCTGTCAGATAAACCCCCGCCTTCACGCACTTCGTCGCGGGAGGACAAGGAGACTGCTGGTCCTAGCCTAGTTCAGTACAGTATATGTTGTGAGCGTGCTTCAGATCTCCGGAGATAGCACGGTACGCTGTGTCCAGCCCAGAGGTGAGAGCCATCCAAAGCAGAGTAACTGTGCTTTGTGTCCAAGTTGATACCTGTGGAGAGGAAAGGAAAGAGGGAGTGAGTAATACAAGGAGAAACAGAGGAAACCTGTACTTACAGTACGCTGTGTTCAGCCCAGAGGTGAGAGCCATTCAAAGCAAACTAACTGTGCTATTGTGCCCAAGCTGATACCTGTGGAGAGAAAAGGAGAGAGAGTGGGTAACACGAGGAGAGACTGAGGAAACCTGTACTTACGGTACGCCGAGTTCAGCGAAGAGGTGAGAGCAAAACCAAGCCGAATTAACTGCGCCTTTGTGTCTCAGCCGCTGCCTGTGGAGAAAGAGAAAGAGAGTGAGCACCCCGAGAACGAACTGTGTGAACCAGTACTTACTGTGAGCTGCAATCAGCGAAGAGGTGAGAGCAAAAACTAAGCCGAATTAACTGTGCCTTTGTGTCCCAGCCGTTGCCTGTGGAGGAAGGGAGTGAGCACCCCGAGAACGAACTGTGTGAACCAGTACTTACCGTGAGCTGTATTCAGCGAAGAGGAGGAAGAAGGAGGGCGCTACGGATACCTAAGACTCAGGCCGGGGCCCGAGTCCCACGCCCCGGATCCCCGTGGCCCCCTTGCTCCCTGACCTCTTCCCGGCCGTAGCCCATCTGGAGGGCCGAGTCAGAGTTTAGTTTTAATTGCCCTTTCCCCATTCCCCAAGCTATTTTTAAATATTTAAATGAAGATTGTTTTATCACCTACTTGTTCTCGTGTTGTCTGGTCATTGGGTTGGCTTTGGGGACCTCCTCGAGGTGGAAGTTGAGAGGGGGTGTGGCTTGGTCAAAGCATAGCCCGCCCCTGGGTGTGACATTAGCACATCCGTTGGCAGCACATCAGGACACTGGTAAGAAAGCAGTGAACCTTTTGGGACTTCTCCAATTTTTTATGAAACCATGGTTACAGCAGACATCCCATCAACAATCTTCGCAATTAGTGGTTGAGGTCGAAGGGAAATGAGGGATGATGCTCCAGCAATCACATCATTATCAGGCAAAGGTCCTAAAACAAAATGTTTACGTCTCACTGTGTTAATTGTTAACTCTTTCGAAAATTTATTTTTAGTATTTGGGGAGTGCCTTCATTTGCTTTGTATAGAGTAGACTGAACACACTGCTCTTACAAGAGGCTTTTGGATTGCGCACCACAAGCTCATCCACTGGTTCTGGAGTAATACCCGAACAAAACACTTATTTATGTATTATACGGGATTGTAACCCGATTTAAACATTATGCACTTTTTTTTAATTAATGGTGACTTATTTATAACTGCTTATTTATTGCTATGTGTTGTCAAATTAAAACTGTATGAAGGATCAGTGGTTTACCTTGTGCATGCAAGGGCAGCTGGAACATTCCTGGTGCCTAGCGCACTAAAATGTGCTGTCTGGTAATGCAACCAAATGGTTGCACAAACTTCTTCCAGCAGCACATGAGCATGTAAATGCATTCATCTGAGATGAGGTGCTGGTTTCAAGTGTGATCTAAAAAAAAGTGATACAAAGGCTTGCATGTATTTCACATATTTAACACTTTAGTGTTTACCTGGATTTGTGTATTGTATGTTTGGGACAGCTATTGTTTGTTATTGTTTATTGAATATATCAAATATGTATATATAGTATAATCATATTGTGACGAGTCAGCTGCCTCCTCCCTGATTGTCACCGGCACCCCATCCTAAATCGCCGCCCTTCACCAGGCTCCCGACTGGAGTGGGTGTGTGAGAGGAGGGGCGCTGGACGAGTCAGGGCTGGCGGCGTGTGATGGGGCACACCTGAAGGGAATGGAGCCTCATCACCGCCGCTGTTTAAAAGCCCAACGCGCCTCTCCTCGAGAGACCGGTCTCTTCCCTGT
The DNA here is from genome assembly GCF_023724105.1 of Carassius gibelio. Taxonomy (NCBI): domain Eukaryota; kingdom Metazoa; phylum Chordata; class Actinopteri; order Cypriniformes; family Cyprinidae; genus Carassius; species Carassius gibelio. Next base: position 5,472,808 of record NC_068399.1, on the reverse strand, counting down.
GCATGCACACTGGTGTCCTCGTGGGTCCAGGAAGGGTGCGTTGAGGGACTCCCGCACCACAAGAGACGTGAGCTGCCGGACCCGCGATCCGGAAGAGAACCGCACCCGTTTACACGGCCGACGGGCCAGGATGCCGGGCCGTCCATCCCCTGCCAGCGCCGCGGCCAACGAGAGTGATGCGGCCGCTAAAGGAAGCCGCCGCCCCTCGCGCCTCGGACCGAAGAGGGGAGCGCGTGCGGCCACCGGACTCCGCCCCTTACCTGGACCCTTCCTCGATGAACACTGCCCAACCCTGCAGCACGACGAGGACACCAGATTCCCTGTTTATTTTGGACACTCTTCCCCTTTGGCCACTTATTCCCTGTGTTATTTTATGATTTCTGTTAATAAAAGCCTCTCCGAGGCCTGACGCCATGCCCACTGTGTCTGTCTTGTGCTCCTCCCGTGACACGGGAGTGCTACCATTCTCCACCAGTGTCACGGGAGGAGCACAAGACAGACACAGTGGGCGTGGCGTCAGGCCTCGGAGAGGCTTTTATTAACAAAACTCAAATAAAAATAAGGGGATAAGTGGCCAAAGGGGAAGAGTGTCCAAAATAAACAGGGAATCTGGTGTCCTCGTCGTGCTGCAGGGTTGGGCAGTGTTCATCGAGGAAGGGTCCAGGTAAGGGGCGGAGTCTGGTGGCCGCACGCGCTCCCCTCTTCGGGGGAATATTATAATCTGAATATATAATCTGAATATTATAGTTCATAAAAGAGTAGGTGAGAATTGCAATAATGGACGTACGTATACTTCATTTGCGTTCTGTTATGCCTACTCACCTACTATATAGTAGGGAAAAAGAGGGGTCCCACTTTATATTAAGTGTTAATACCTGTGTACTAACATAGTAACTAAATGTGTATGTAGTATGTAACCACAGTGTAAGTACACGTTGGTACATAGTATCTATAGCTCTAATGTTTGTGTAACAGGACATTGGTAACAACACTTTTTGACTTTTTGGTAATGAAAGTACAAATGTGTAATAAAAGTGTTACACTTTATATTAGATTTATCATGTAATTACTCTGATGTTATCATGTAATTACTCCATCTCCCCAATGAATGCACTGTTAAAGAGAAATGCATCTTTACAAACTATGATTGTTTGTGATAGTTTGTATTATTTATTTAAATAGTGATTTAATGTATCACTTTGTTTCTGCTATGTATAAATGTTCACATCATTTACAACAAAAGAAACACAATTTTCATGACCACGAAGTGAGAATTCTGGATAGAGAAGAGGGGTAGTTTACAATCATGTGTGTGTGTGTGTGTGTGTGTGTGTGTGTGTGTGTGTGGGTGGGGGGGGGGGGGGGGGGTGATGCCACAGCACAATGGCAATGAATGTGCGCTCAGGTGGGCTTTAGTTGTTTCAGATGAACTGTTTAAGGTAACATAACTTGCAGTTTCTGAATTTGTTAATCTCCAAATAATTTTTAAGGAACATTTTAATGCTTCCATTTGTTTTGATAGAGCATCACAGCCCGAGAGAGCTCTGGAGCCGGAAGTAAATTTCCCATTCATTTCTCCCATTGACTTAAGGAAAAATCCGTATCTAAAGAGTTTTAGAGCATGTGTGAGGATAACCAGCTACTGCCACAACCGCGAACGAGGCAATGAGCCTTTTGAGCGACTTCCAAATCTTATGACGGCCGCTCGCGCGAACTTTTTCCTCCAGTGAATTTTATTTTATATAGTGAATGTAGTGAATTTACAATCGTGTAAATAAAGTGTTTTATATAGGTATTGTGTATTGATTTTTATATTTATCATCGTGTATTTTATATATTGTGTGCGTGTGTAAAAGTGGTTAACAATGACGTCAGCAACATGGTGCAGTGCTTTGTACCTGACTGCAATCACCGCTAAGTCGTCAACACATGTCGTTGCCATTACACAAATGTTCAGTAAATGCACAAAAAGGTATGCCTAGGCTAAATATTGTTTTGACAGTGGCATTATAAAATGCTTGATATGACTCATACCATATGAAGGCTACAGTAGCCTAGCTAAGTTACCAACCTCTCTGCAAAACTCTCATGGCAGCCAAGGAGATCGAATTGCACTGATAAGTCCACCGTGCAAAAACGCAACACAGGTTTTTATTTTTTTTTATTAAATGATCTTCAGCCTTCACGGACCTTCGCGGGGTTTAACCAGACGGTTACACAAGCTCCACCTACTGTCTATGGCTCCACCAATCAGATGCAACACTGTGGGATTGTTCAAGATTGTGGGTAATGAAGTACTTAGCCTAGACATCGCGAATAAAAGGCATTTATATCAAAACAAGGTTAGTGCCCCATGATCCTTTTGCGTTTATATGAGCATATACTATCGCTTAGTACAGCCGTAGCTGGTTTTAAGTCTACCATGTATGGTTATGTTTTTAAGGCTTATACCCCAAATGTCAATGCAGAAATTACATTGAATTTTTACTTCCGGCACCAGCTGTGGGCGGGACTGTGATGCTCTATTAAAGAACACATATAACAAGCGATGAGCATGAAGTCCATCTCTGGCTCAGCACCAGCCATAGCACGAAAGCATATTTGAATTTAGCAGTTAAATCACATTCATAAATAATCAAACCGGTATGGTTGTACATGTTAAACTTTACATCTGAAACATGGATCACATGTAAAGGGCTTCTCTCCAGTGTGAATCTTCATTTGTTTGTTAAGGTCTTCTGTTTTAGTGAAACTCTTTCCACACTGTTGGAAGGTGAAATGTTTTTATCCAGAATGAATCCTTATGTGCTCCTTGAGGTGGTGTTTATATATAAAACTTTTTCCACATTGAGAACATATGAAAGGTTTCTCTCCACTGTGAACAGTCATGTGGAAGTTAAGGGTCGGTTTTCGAATGAAACTCTTTCCACACAATTGGCAGGTGAATGGTTTCTCTCCTGTGTGAATTCTTGTGTGAACTTCAAGGTTATGTTTATATGTAAAACACCTTTGACATTGAGAACATTTGAAAGGTTTCTCTCCACTGTGAATTTTCATGTGGGTTTTAAGGTTGGGTTTTTGATTGAAGCTCTTTCCACACAGTTTGCAGATGTAAGGTTTCTCTCCAGAATGAATTCTTGTGTGGTTTTTAAGGTGAGCTATTTGATTGAAGCTCTTTCCACACAGTTTGCAGATGTAAGGTTTCTCTCCAGAATGAATTCTTGTGTGGTTTTTAAGGTGTCCTTTTTCTGTAAAACTCTTTCCACATTGTTGGCAGACAAAAGGTTTCTCTCCAGTGTGAATTCTCATGTGGGAATTGAGTTTTCCATGCTCTTTGAAACTCTTTCCACACTGTCCACAACTTCTGTTTGCCACCTTTTGAGCTCCTTTTTGTGTCTTGTCAGAATTAAAGTTTCCTTCCTTTTCATTGAGTTCTTGACTCTCCTCTTTCAGTGTCATCAGGTCTAACGCAAAAAAAGACATAAAAATTAACACAATTCAGGGTTCCCACACCTTGGTTAACTGCAAATTCAAGGACTTATTGTCACATTTCAAGTGATAGCAAGGTTACATTGTGTTACCTCGTAAGATACATTGTTACAGTTTTCATGTGTCAAACACATCTATGCAAAAATAATAATAATAATTAAATATAGATTTCTTTCTTTTGGAAGGCCAATCAAACTGGTTTCGCTTTCTCAACAAAACAGCATCACACACCCCGGCCTTGAGTGCGCCGTGACCAGAGGCCTAGAGTGAGTCACAGCTCAATTAATCTTGACAAACTATATATAATTATAAAGATTTCACTGGGGCGAGCTCCGCAGCAGACTTCTACCTGAAAGTCAAAGTGGCACTAGATCACAAAAGTGCGGACATTTGGGACAGGACCATTAGTGATTTCCTAGATTATTACTTCTTCTATGCATACATGGATTTCAGCACAAGAGCACCCTCCAGCTTACAGTATTAATTAAACAGTCGTATAACTTTTTGTTATTTGCTACCCTATTTTAGGGTAACAAATTACAGACCAATTTCAAATCTTCCTTTTCTGGCTTAAGTCCTAGAACATGTTGTTATGCAACAATTTAATTATCATTTGTCTTTAAACAACCTTTTAGAGCCTTTCCAAAGTCTGGGCACAGTACGGAGACCACTTGGGTTCACGTTATGAATGAACTCCTGGTTTCAGCTGACTCTACCATTTTGGTTTTGCTAGACCTGAGTGGTAGAGCCCCTTTCACACTGCTTGTTGGACGCGGAAAATTGCCAGATTCGCCTTCTTTTGTGAACGCAAACACGTCCCGGGATTGGTTTCGGGTTGGGACCTAGTAACATTGCCGGGTTCAGTCCCAAAACGAGCGCTGTGTGAACAAAAGTCAGAGCTAATGCTGTAAAAGGTGTGTCGATGACTTACGTTATCACACGGCTGTTTTTGAAGGCAGATCAACATAACCTACGAAACAATATGTGCAAACTGTAATGAAGCAGAAATTAATTATTTCCTCACTTTCCACGCTGAAGTGGAGATCGTTCGCAAGCTTTAGTGAAAGTTAACGTGCCTAGCATTTTCGACTCGTACATTACACGTCACATACTGATATCACGTGTCTTTACGGGACCTTCCGGGTAATCACTGGCAGTGTGAAAGTTAAAATCTAGTAACCCGGGAACAACTGCCAGGACACATTACCAGTGTATTTTATGGAATGGCAGTGTGAAAGGGGCTTAGGTCTCTCTATATTACTAGATAGACTTAAAGAGTTTGCATTGGTATCTCTGCCACTGTGCTTGAATGGTTCAGATCCTACCTTACAAACAGATCCCAGTTTGTGGTTCTGGGAAATAACAAATCAGACATTAGTCAGGTCCAATTAGGAGTCCCTCAAGGTTCTGTTTTGGGGCCCATACTATTTAGCATTTATATGCTTCCTCTGGAGCAAATCATTAGAAAAGAGTCTTGGGTATCATTTTTATGCCGATGATACCCAAATATACATCAGTTCAAAGTCTTGATGTTACAGTTTGTTCTGCAATACCGTATTTTCTGGACTATAAGTCGCACTTTGTTTCATAGTTTGGCTGGTCCTGCAACTTATAGTCAGGTGCGACTTATCAAAATTAATTTGACATGAACCGAGAGAAATTAACCAAGAGAAAACATTACCGTCTCCAGCCGCGAGAGGGCACTCTATACTGCTCAGTGCTCCTGTAGTCTACCACTAAGCAGCATAGAGCGCCCTCTCGCGGCTGTAAACTGTAATGTTTTCTCTTGTTTCTTGGTTCTAAATGAATGCGACTTATAGTCCAGTGCGACATAAGTCCGAAAAATATGGTACTTTCCGAATGTTTACAGGACATATAAGTGTAGATGCTATTGTTATTATTATAATTATTATCATGGCTTGCAAAATCGCTAACCTGACATCCCAGGGCTTTCATTTTTTTTCAGTAGGGCTACCAAATTGTCTCAGCACAAGGCAGATCTCCCACAGGTCTTTAAAAACTCCTGAAGTGAGTAGTATAAAACTTAGTCATAAAAAGTTGCAAATAAGCTAAATGGTATAAGAAATGTCTTAATGATTATTTCAAGAGGTCTACAGAATGAATTTGCATTTCCAACAAGCCTTTCTTGCCGTTTATGGTCAGATCAATGCAAAATCAACTTATTTACCCAGCAAAAACAGACTCGTAAATGAGAAAGAAGTAAATGTGCCTTCTAAAAAATCTAAACAATTAAAGACAGTAATATTTATGTTTTAAATTTACAATTTATATGCTTGATTTATCCCGTTTCATAGAAAATGGCCTAAAGGCTGAAATGCGGTTATATAAGATTTTTCTTAATGTGAAAATCTGTATCTGAACTAGACATTGTCCAACACCACTCACAGTGTTCATTACTTGTGCAGCTCATAAATTTACTTAAGAAATCTGAAGATAACCTGTAAATACTGAAAATTAATTGCTCCATATTTGTTGATATTTGTGTATTAAAAATATTTGAATTGGCATTTATATTCTATTAAACTACTTTTATTACAACACCAATGTGGCATTATTAAAAAATGTTATTCCTTTTCTGTAGTGTTAGACATTTTAACGGTCAAATGGGTTCAGCTTTGAGAATGAAAACCAACCTGATTGTTCATCAGTATCTTCATGTTTGACTCTGAATGTTTCTTCAATCTTCATGTTTTCATTCTCCTCTTTAATAAACTCCATCTTTGTTTGTTCCTCAGTATCTTCTTGTTTGACTCTAAATATTTCTACAATCTTCATGTCTTCACTCTCGACTTTAATAAATGCCATCTTTATAACAATGTGTCACGTGGATCTGTAAGAGATGAATCAGATTCCTAAAGTTATAAACAACACAGAGGCTGTGGTCGAAATGCCATACTATCATACTACTCTTACTATTGCTGCAGTATCCAGTATGAACGCTGTGCATAGTATGCACATTTTATGTATGCATGGAATACCCAGATGACCTACTATATCTGCCAGAATCTGCTAAACATAACTCAAGTACACTGAAATCAGTAACGAAGCTGTGTTCTATTTAAATGCACTGTCAAAAGTGAGTGAATGCTCTCTGTAAAGCCCCTTTCACGCTGCACATCGGACCCGGCAAACTGCCGGAACATTGCCGGGTTGCCTTCTGTGTGAAAGCAAACACGTCCCGGGATTGATTCCGCCATTGAAACAGAGTCTGGGACTTAGTAACATTGCCGGGTTCAACCCGGGACGAGCGCTGTGTGAACAAAAGCCAGATCTAATGCCATGTCGAAGCGATGATCTTTTACCGGGTGTTTTGAAGGAAGATCAACGTTCGCGATGAAAAAATGTGCAAACTGTAATGAAGCAGAGATCAATTAGTTCCTCACTTTCCGCGCTGACACAGAGATCGTTCGCTTGCTTCAGTGAAAGTATAATGTACCTATCGTTTTCGACTCATATATTACACGTCACTAGTGATGTTACGTTCGTGAACGAATCGTTCTTTTTGAACGAATCGTTCTTTTTGAACAAATCTTTTAGATGAACGAATCTTTTAGGTGAACGAATCGTTCTCGTTCACACAGTCAATGGACTCATATTTCTCGTTCACTGAAGTTCCTCCCACCACAGCAGCGCGGCGCTATTAGCAGCGCATGCGCAGATCAGTGAACCGGGTAGCTGTGAACTGTCAAAGAATGATTAAACCTGGAGCCAATAGCCTTCAGTTTGAGATGTGACCGAGCATGTGATTTGTTGAATTTACTGAACGAATATGCCCTTCTCTGAACGAGTCCCTGCTTTGAATCTGAGAGAGAGAGATCATCTCGTTCGTGAACGATTCGAACGAACGAAGGTGCATGTCGTTCGTGACGTTTATGAAAAGAACCCGTTGTTGAATGATTTGCAGAAAAGTAATGTACACTTAACCATTATAATGAAACATTTTTTACTTTGTTTGAGATAATTGAGGGGCATCAAACTACTGATAGTCACAGCAGCATTTGACGGCTGACTTCAAAATGAGTGGCACCAGAAGGAGAAGTGTAGTATGGAGTTATTTTAATGAGGTGTCTCTAACACAAGATGTGTGTACAATTTGTAAAGGACATTTGTCATTTAAAGGAGGATCTACAGCTAATCTTAACAGGCATCTAAAGGTGAAGCATCCATTTGTGCAGCTGACACAAAGGGAAACTGAACAAGCTGAGGAGCCTGGAACATCCAGCAGTACCAGCACTGCACAACCTCCTTCTATATCAACTGCCACTACCAGCACTTCTCATATGACTGTCCCACGCAGACGACGAGCAGGGCAGACCACTCTAACACACTTTGTGGCTCGGCCACTTGACCCACTTAGACAAAAGACAGTGGATCAGGACCTGGCAAGGTTGTTTGCATTGGATCTGCAACCTTTTTCTATTGTGGAGGACAGAGGATTCAGAGCATTTACAAAGGCCTTAAACCCCTCCTATATATTGCCCAGCAGGCAAACCTTGTCAAAATCAATAATTCCAGAAATGTTTTCGAAGATTCGTGAACAAGTTATGGAAAAAGTTGGCTAGGCATCAGCTGTGTGCCTCACAACAGACTGCTGGACATCTAGGGCCACGTGGTTTTATGTCAGTTACATGCCACTTCATAGAAAATTTTTAAATGGAGTCATGTCTGCTGGATTGTTTTGAATTTTCTGAAAGGCACACTGCAGACAATCTTGCAGACAGTCTTTTAAGAATTGCCAGGGAGTGGAACATAACTGACAAAATAGTAGCTTGTGTTACTGATAATGCTCACAACATAAGCCTGGCCATTAACAAAACCTCATGGAAGCATCTCCCATGCTTTGCTCATACAATTAACTTGATTGTGAGGGGTCGACTCAGTGTAATCCAAAATACACTGAATAAGATCAAAGCAATTGTGGAGTACATGCACCGTAGCACAGTGGCAGCTGAAAAACTTAAAGCAACTCAGCAGCAGATGGGTTTGCCGGAGTTAAAACTGAACCAAGACTGCCCAACACGATGGAACTCAACCTTTTATATGTTACAGAGATTTCTTGATAACAAGGATGCCATCATCACCACACTTGCACTGGTAAATGCCAGACTGGAATCCCTGACACAGGATGAGTGGAAAGAAATGGAAGAAGCCTGTGAGGTTTTAAGACCATTTGAAGAAGTCACAGTGGAAATAAGTGGTGAGAGGTATGTAAAAATACTTTTACAACAATTATTGTTTTATAACAGATTTGACTTAATTTTATTGTACTTTTAAAACATTATTTTACATTTAAAAACATTATAAAAACTGTGTTTTGAAAACAGCTTTTGCAGAGTGTAAAATGTAAAGATAAATTAGTGTAAGTGGCACTGTTATTGCCACAGTAATGCAGGACATTTCGTATTATTAATTATTATACTTTAATTATTATTAAATGTAATTGTTGTTTTTGCTCACTACAGCTATGTGACTGCCTCTTAAGGTGATCCTGCTGTCACGCAGTCTCCAAAAAATAAGCACAGGATACCTGAGGTCAGGAGGGTTCAGAAAACCTATCATGGACATGCTTGAGACAATGACCAAAGACATGGCTACCAGGTTTCACCATCTCAGAAGCATCTGCACTGGACCCAAGGTTCAAAAAAAGGGCCTTTTCAGATGATCATGCAGCAAATTAAGCCTTCCAGAGACTCAAAAATGCCCCTGGGAGATTAAGATTGTCCTCCTCAGCACATCAAACAGAGCAGCAACAGGCAGCAGCAGCATCATCTCAGCCACTACAAGAAACACAAGAAAGCTTGGTGTGGGACGATTTTGATGAACAAGTTGCAGGTCTTGTGACAAGAACAAGTTCTTCAGCAGAGGCTGTTTTGGAAATGTGGTCGTATTCAGAGGAGCCCCTGCTAGCAAGGTCCTCCAACCCACTACTCTGGTGGCAAAACTGGGCACTGATTTACACCAGACTGACCCAACTTATGATGGAAAGGCTTTCAGCAAGATGGGACAGATAATATCTGAAAGGACAGATAATATCTGAAAGAAGAAGCAGAATCAGCCCCTCTAACTGTGCGTTCACACCGCCGCCGTCGAGAGCGTCAAAAATCGCTCTGGACGCGCTGCCAACAACGCTGTAGAAAGATTCGTGAGCGCTCTGACGCTCTGACGTAGTTCGAATGATTATCTTGTATTTAAAGGGGCCGCAAAGCAAACAAGCTTGTTGATCTTATATGACTGACCACAAGGTGGGTAACCTTATAAGTTAACCTCATTAAATATTTTAAATGTAAAAGTAAGAAACTGATCGGCGGAAATACCTTTATTGTAGTTATGTTTGCTAACGAAATAAACCAATTAAAAGCCATTTGTGTGGTGTGGCTTTTGTGTTCATGGTAGTCTTATTTCAACATTATAGGAGACATTTACTAGCCTTGGTCTTTATTTAACTTTACCATTAATCTGTGTGCAACCTACATTTCAAACTCTCCTGGTTGAAGTGTAGCTTTAATGCAGTTGGTCAAATCGGTGTTATTTTGAGCAAATGAATTGCATTCCCGCTGAAAATCAAGCGTTCTAGCGGGAAAATGTTGCCTATAAATAGTGTTGTGCGCCTTATTAAATTCACATCACGATGGAGGATCAAGTTGTTGCGTTTGGCGTGGGATTGCTCTGCCTGCGGAGAAGACGTCGGAGATCGGTGTGGGTGCATGACATTCTCCAAGCCCGTCAGCAGCTTGGAGAATATCACCGGCTGGTGCAGGAGCTGCGGCTGGACGACGGCAGGTTCCAGCGATATTTCAGGCTGGATAGGGACCAGTTTGACAACCTGCTGTCAAAAGTGGGGCCGCGAATTGCGAGGCAGGACACCAGTTATCGGCGCGCAATTGAGCCGGCTGAGCGCCTCGCAATTTGTCTACGGTGAGTTCATGATTTATTTTTTTCTTTATGAGTTTACCCTTTGTTTTGTAATTTATGGGTTGGAAATTCGTTTCATAGTTTGTTACATGGATATTTATCAGTTTGTAATCTAGTCTAATGCTGTATTTTTTGCAGTTGTGGACGAGGTATTAAGATCCTTTACTTAATGTATAAAGCACTAATACCACACTGTAAAAATATATACAAGTATATACAATACAAGTCCTGCATTGAAAATGTTATTTAAGTATAATCAGGTATAAACATTACTTAATGTAAGTATAATCAGGAAAATTATTTTAAAGGTTTAAAAGTGAACTGGGACTATGATACTATTATACATAATATCATTGTATTATTATTACTAATTAATTATTGTAAAAGCATGATTTTACTGTTGGAGTTGGTTGAGGAAGTTTGTTGTGGTGGAAAAAAGTAAGTTAAGTTAAAAGTACAATATTTCCCTCTGAAAATGCAGTTGAGTAGAAGTAGAATAGAGAAAGGGCATAAAAAAATTGCTCAAGGAAATTACAAGTACCTCAAATTTGTACACAAGTAGGCTACAGTACTTCAGTAAATGTTCTTCTGTTCACCCCAATTTTTTTGTTTGTTCATTTTGCCTAAGTAATTAGTTGATGTTTTTGCAGATTCTTGGCCACTGGAGACTCCTACCGCACCATAGCTTTCAGCTATCGTGTGGGAGTGAGCACCGTAGCAGGGATTGTTGGAGAGGTCGCCAGGGCAATATGGGATGCCTTGGTGCAGGAGGTCATGCCAGTCCCCACCACTGAGGACTGGCGAAGCATCGCCACTGACTTCCTCCATCGGTGGAACTTCCCCAACTGTCTTGGGTCCATCGATGGAAAACATGTTGTGATCAAGGCCCCTGACAACTCAGGGTCCCTGTTCTTCAACTACAAGGGGACTTACTCAGTTGTGCTCCTGGCAGTGGTAGATGCCCAGTACTGCTTCCGGGTAGTCGATGTGGGCAGCTACGGGAGGACAAGTGATGGCGGTGCGCTGGCTAACTCCACTTTCGGCCAGGCACTACGAGATGGGACCCTTGGCCTGCCACAGGATGCTCTGCTGCCAAGTGCAGAGCATTTGGGACCCCAGCCACACGTGTTTGTGGCTGATGAAGCCTTTCCACTCCGCCGAGACCTCATGCGGCCTTTCCCAGGACACAATCTCTCCAGCAGGCAAAGAATATTCAATTACAGGCTGTCACGGGCAAGGCTGATTGTTGAGAACACCTTTGGTATTCTCACAGCTCAGTGGCGTATGTACAGAGGAGTCATTGAGATCAGCCCTGCCAACGTGGATGCCTGTGTGAAGGCTACCTGTGTCCTGCACAACTTCCTGAGAAGGTCCACAAACAGCACCAGTACGTCCATACCATCAGCTGGAGACGGAGAAGCTGCTGGTCTACAGGAGGTCACCCGAGTGGGCAGCAACAACCCCACACGGGAGGCTATCCGTGTCCGGGAGAAATTGATGACCTATTTCTCCACAGAGGGAGCTGTCCCCTGGCAACCTGTGGCATAAGCCTTTGCTTTTAACGGCTCTTTTAAGAGCCACAAATTAGTCAAAAAAAAGCATGATTTCCATAAATATAATATGACAACACCCGCTCTCCCCTGGTGAAAAAAATTACACTTCCATAATGTACTTAAAGTGCTCTACTTTCATGCACTAATTTTGTACTTAATATACTACAAATTCGTCTTTAGTAGTTCTTAAGGACATCCAAGTGTACTTAACTATGCTATTTGTGAGACACCATGAATATGAACTAAAATGTGCTGAAAATGTATTTAGAAAATGTGTTTAGGTACCACTTGAAACTCTTTCATACAAAGTGGTAACTAAATATATTTTTTAATAAAAAGACAGAACGTAAAAAGCACATTTTAGTTCATATTATTTTTATTAAAAATAATAAAATATTCTTTAAAAAAAAACTTCAGCAGTATCCATTCAAGTTTCTGCATTTTTTATTTTTGGAGCAAATACTTATATGCAGAACAGTTTAGAACATTGTTATAGCAAATACTTTTATACTGAACATTTTTGAACACTGTTGGAGCAAATATTTTTATACTAAACATTTTCTAACACTAATGGAACAAAACGTTTCATAGAAGGCTTACTGTGTATGAGGGAGAAAGCACAAGGTGCAGCTGACAAGACTGCGAGGGAAATAAGCTTACTAACACCCCTCACAGTCTTGTCAGCTGCCCCCCGCTACTCTCTCCCCAGTGTTCAGTGAGTCCAGCCTCCAGACATTTTGCATCATAAACCAGCTTATGAATTTGGAACTTTAAATCCTGCCTGGTCCTCAATGACAGGGTCCTGAAGTCCTCCAGGAGGCTTTTAAAAAATAAACTGTCACTGTCCTCCTGAGGAGTGCTAGCTCTCCTACTCACAGACTCCAAAGCTGTTAGCATCCTCTCCTCAAACTCTGTGCTGCTGTGTGCTCTCTTTCTCCTGTTTGAGTGCCCTGTCTGTCCCTGAACACTGGACTGGCTCGGGCTTGATGGTCCTTCCTGAACCTCAACGCTGAACTGGCTCGGGCTCTCACTCAGCTGGTTTGCCTCACACTGCTGACTGTGTGTGTATGTTGTCTGTGCTGACTGACTGTGCCCGGCCATGGCATCTTCTCTCTCCTCTGGGGTCAGGGCTTCCCCAACCCCCCCTACCATATTACTGGCAGTTATTCTGTCTTCTAGGAAGGGGTTGAGGAAACCCATAACCCCACTGTAGCGCCATGGACGGACACTGCTCGCCCCTGCTCCACTCCTCTTCCTCTCTGACTCCTTCCTTCTCTCTCTTCTATAGGTGTCTCTAAGAGACTTCCACCTTTTTCTACACTCATCCGCTAGTGAGAAGACAGTAGAAAACACATTCAATATAAACACCTCATTACCCACAATTCAGAATAATTCCTTTGGATGCTATGTCTGAAATGGCACAGCTGTATGTGACACTGACTGTATATATATTTAAGTCTAATGACATTTATCATTATTTTTTCCAGCTAAGCAATTTGTTGACAATACCAAAGGGGAGACCAGTTATAGAACACTTGTTTTTCCTTGTAGAAAATAAATAAATAAATAAAAAATAGGCAGAAGTGACTGCTTTCATTTTAAAATATGCAGCAGCTCTCTACAACACCTATTTTTCGTTTAATCAATATGTGTCGACATGTCAGAAATATTCTGCAGCAGTAACACTGTTTTGCAAGCTCTGGCGCTAAAGTTAGCATGGAATTCCCGCTTTTTTTTTTGTTTTTCAGAAAATATATAATGCACATCATCAACTCACCAGGAACACCAACAATCTCAGACACCTTGGTCCACGCATCATTTTTTTTATTTATGTCCCTGTACGCAAACAGGGACACGTCGTAGATTATTGGGAAACCCGCAACAGCAATGATCAATCTCTCCTCCATTTTGCTTGGGAACTAATGTGGTCGGAACCAAAGTTTACAGGACTGCGTTCTCTGGAATCCTCTCAAGCGGTGGACTTCTACGTTCTGATTGGTTGCTGCCCAACCGCGTCATAGATCATTACCATAAAGTTGCCCTGATTTCAACTCTCCTCGACGCTCTCAACGGCCAAGTCGCGCCGCGCCGCTCCTCGCCGCTGCTCGACGCCGGCTCACATTGAAAATGAATGACTTCCGGCCACTTTGACGCTCTCGACGCTGGCGGTGTGAACGCACAGTAAGGCCCGACAACTGATATTTTTAAATGCCAACCTAAAATAATCATGTTGTTGTTAATCCTGCTTATGTGTCAGGGTCTTTTTTCATGCAGCTCTGTTTTGAGATTTTGAAACTCTGTTTTGTATTTTTGCACTACTGTGTTTTGGATTTTTTTTGTATATTTTTGCACTTTAAATACTGTTTAGTTTTAATATTTGCACTACTGTTTACGAGCTGCTCTTACATTCTCAGAGAAAATTAAAAAGTGAATTTGTTTACTTGATTCAACTTTACACTACTCTTTACCAGTGTATCTTAGAATTATTCTTGCACTACTGTGTTTTAGACTTAGTTTATTTTGCACTTTGAGCAATTTACTTGACTATTGTACAGTCAGAGTACTGTAAGCACTGGTGTTTTGTCTGCATTTTGTAATATTTATTTTTATTGTGGTTTTATTTTTGAACAGTGCAACAGTTAGGATACTATGAGCATAAGCTCGTTCATACATATTCATATTTAACATACAGAACATAAGTGTACGATTTATTAATGTGTAAATGTCTGACCAAACAATTTAAATGTTTATATGCAAGAAAACCTTGTTTTGGTCATCTGAACCTTATTTTATTTTTCAACGACTACATAACACATTTGAATTATGTCAAATCAGTTTTCTGTAACAAGTAATTAGTAAGAGTACAATCGTTGACTTTTTCGCGCCCTTGGTGGCTAATATATGTAATTTGAAGAAATTGTTACTGAACAAATCAGTGAACGAATCTGAACGAATCATTTTGGTGAACGAACTGAAAACTAACGAATTTCTCGAAGGAATCAAAATTTCCATCACTACACGTCACGCCCTGATGTCACGTGTCGTTAGGGGATCTTTACGGGTTGTGTGTGAAAACACGCACATATCCAGGGTCATCACTGGCAGTGTGAAAGTGTAAAATTGGTTGATTATTATGTTATTTATTTTTATTTATATGGATAATTCTTATGAATAGCTGTCATTTTTTTTTATTATCATTGTATATATAGTTCGAAATAAAGATTTAATTCAATTCAAAATCTAGCAACCCGGGAACAATTGCTGGAACACTTTACCCGTGTATCTGTCGGAATGGCAGTGAGAAAGGGGCTTCATTGATTGATTCTGCCTTACAACATATGCATGTGTGTGTTGAGCAGGAAAATCCCTTCCACACAATTATTTGCAATTTAATTTGCTAATTCTTCGACCAATTTAAGGCATATTGTAGGCATTATTTTTTGTTTAATAAGCAAAATCACTGGTAAATAAAAACACCTGAGTATCAATACTTTTGATTGTCACATCAGGATCGATTCGCACATCCCTACTAGATGGGATACTGCTTCACAGAATGCAACACACTCAATGTGACCTTTCATTTTCAAATGTGAGTGAACTGGAGGCAGGGAAAAATAAAATGTATAATAATATTCCACCAATATAATATGTAAATAAATATTGAAATCAAATATGTGTCTCCAATATGTAAAGTTAATCAAATATGAAATGAGTTCAATTGGGCAATATAGCATTGTTCACTAGTATGAAGCCTTATTAACAAGCCTTTGTTTAAAAAAAAAAAAAAATTAAGATTATTTTGCTCATTTGTTAAGTAACAATCTTGATAGCTGTGCTGGATTAATGTTCAGTGTTTGTCATGTGACAGCACTTAAGCATACTACTCTGAATTAGTTATTGTATACTGTTTCACACACTATTCTTTAAATAATAGTCGGCAGTATCCACTGTGTACTGGGCAGTCAGCAAGTATGCCATTTCGAACACAGCCAGATCTTCTGTCTGACACAAGCAACTGTGAAGTGCTATCGATTCATAATTAACTATGAGCATGAGATATTTCCTGTTAAGCATTAAGTCAAGTAACTTTATCTTTATAAAAATACAGAAAATAAATTAATATGATTCAGATTAAATCCGTACATGTTCAGTTATATCAAACAGCAAAAAAAAAAAAAAAAAAAAAAAAAAAAACACAAGACTCAAGTGTTACTCCTCATCTATCGTTGTCAGGAGTGAATGATGTTCAGTTTATAAAATATAAGATGCTTTAAGCAGTTATATCCTAAGTACACATACATTTGATTCCATTAGTGAAGATAGTTTTAGACATTAAACCCATACCACATCCAGTAACACCTTCAGGAAACTTGGAAGTGAAGATCAGCACAGATGGATTTGAGGAGAATGAACCCGATATTTCTTTAAACCGGGTCCCAGTGAATAAATCTGAAGACGTCACTCTCGCGTGTGAACAGCGTCCCACGTGTCGCTCCGAGTCGCACACCGCTACGTCACGTAACAACAACAACCTGAACATACACTGAGCGACTGTCCTTGTAACTAATATTAACACAGATTAACAAATGCATCATTCCGTGTTTGTTTGTATACCGCGCGCAAGGTTTATGCGCACTGTCGAAGTCTTCTTCTCCGGTTTTAGTGTATCTCTGTGTCAGAATTACAGCGCCACACGCTGGTCTGGCATGAATACTACAGCGTTCTGTGTCGACTTCGTCTGGACGCGGACATTTCTTCAGACGAGGAAAAAAAAAGAAGGGTAAGCTACGTCTTCATCAGGTTCTTGATTGAGATGGTTTTGTGTGGCGCTGCTATAATCAAGACTGATTAAACACTGAATCACTGTAGTTTATACAGACTCCAGGAGACCAGGATTTTCACCAACTCTAATCCAATCAGCATAACTATAACAAATTATATTCACAGAGATCAGGGACGGTCACGCCTGCATTCACACTTAACCTTTTGAGCACATATGGGATTTAGAACATTCGGTGACGTCTCATAACTGCCAAATTCAAACTGCGTTTTCGCGCTAATGGGAACGTTATAAAATAACGGTCGTCTTAAAAAAAACTCACTGGGGCTACCATTTTAAACTCACCACTGAAAAGGTTATCCCAAAAATGTATTAGCATAAACAATAACCATCAGTTAAAGTAATGAGACTGAAGCAGCAAGAGATAATAAAGACAAAAGATTACTGTATTCACACAGACCTAAAAGTAATGTTATTGAGTGGTCTGTTTATTCTTCAGATTTAAACATTATTGAAAGTATTTTGTATTTTCTTTTATAGATAACAACACAGTCCATACAGAAAGGTAATATATTCACATATATGTGAAGCACTGTAAGATATGTTGAAATATATTTTTAAAATACGTGTGTTGCATGTGTGTGCTTAAATAGGAAATTTGTGAAATTATATTTATGCTTCAGATAATTTTTAATCAATGTGTTTATGTAATGCATTATGTTTCTACACTAAGTTTACCATTTTAAATCTATTGTATTTTATTATATTATATAGATCCTTTATTCTCATTCAGTTTAGGCCTACTATCAACTGAAACAATATGTTATCAAGTTTCAGGACAAGTTTCTAATTTTATGTACTATTAGGCTGTGTAACTTTTATGTGTTTGATGGTCGCACGCGTGTTGAACATTCGAGCTGCATTTAAACCGGAGCGAAGGGAGTCTATCACTGTTGTTTTTAAGATAAGATAAGATAAGATAAGAAACACTTTATTCGCCAAATGCATCAGCAGATACACAGGAATTTGATATGGCCATCAGTAACACACAAACTCAACACACAAACATATATGCGTATAGCTGCAAAAGCATGCCTAAAACAATCCATCAAATAATAAAATAGTCCAAAAATAGTGCAAGATCAGCTATTCATAAGGGAAATGGCTCTTGGAAAAAAACTATTAAGATGGCGTGAGGTCCTAGTCCTCACTGCTCTGTACCTTCTTCCTGAAGGAAGCAACCTAAAAATGTCACTTGCTGGATGGGACTGATCAGCAGCAATTTTAGCCACCCTCTTCCTGACTCTGGCCTCATAAAGGTCTTTAAGAGACAGCTGCCTTTGTCCAGTCAGCCTCTCTGCTGTGCGCACAATACGCTGTAGTCTGGCCTTCGCCTGGGCTTATGCGGATGCAAACCAAACAGTAATGGATGCTGAAAGAAGGCTTTCCACAGTGGCTCTACAAAATTTAGACCGAACAGAGCTAGAAACGTTTAATTTATTTAGCTGTCTCAAAAAAAACATTCCACTATGAGCTCTCTTAAGAATGGAGGAACTATTTTCCTCCCATTTCAAGTCATTTGTGATAACCGTTCCTAAAAATTTAATTGACTCCACCCTCTTCACAACGGAGCTCTTGATAGTTAGAGGAGAAAGGGAGGCGGGTGTTCTACGAAAATCTATCACCATTTCCACAGTCTTTTGCTGATTAAGCTCCAAGTTGTTCTCATCACACCACGCAACCAATTTAGACACTTCCTGCCTGTAAGCAGACTCGTCGTTTCCCTTAATAAGACCAACTAATGTAGTATCGTCTGCAAATTTAATCAGCTTGATGGAACCATTATTGGAAGTGCAATCATTGGTATACAGTGAGTAGAGAAATGGTGACAGCACGCACCCTTGAGGTGCTCCAATGTTAGTAGTCTGAGGATCAGACATGTGCTCGCCAAGCCGCACATACTGTTGTCTGTCACTAAGAAAATCCATAATCTAATAATAATAATTTTACTGCTTTCAGGTAAGTTTAATCCCTAAAATCACAAAAATAATACATACAACTTTTCCTGACACTTTCTTATATGTAACTGACACGCTTCTGTTGAATATTTACTTTATAGAAATGGCTCAGTGTCATCGGAAAAAGTCTTTTAGCATCACAACCATAAGCTAACTAAATAAGCTAACTATAAGAGGTAAGCTAGCTAGATGTGAGCTCTTATTTATAAAAGTTTGGGATTTCAATCACATATTATTTGTAGATTAGTTTTTTTTATAGCTTTGAAAATGTTTTGATGGTAATTTGTTAATGGATGAATTGAAATAAGCTAATTAATTTAACCTAAAAGTATACTGTTAATCCACTTACATGAACTAATATGGGCTGAAACTACTCCAAACACGTTTGTATCTTTCATTGTAGACAAATATTGATAAAAAAAAAAATTGTTCTGTGGTTTTAGGAGTGTCAGAAAAAAGCCCTCCAATGGGAGCTGCTGATAGAGATATAGGAAACACAGCTGATCTGAGAAACCTTATTAGATATCTTCATATGCATTTTCCACAATATATTTCTCCTATATCATCATGCATCTTTAAAACCTAAACATGTAAATGATCTTTTTTTTTTTTTTTTTTAGATGTTTTGTACAATATTATTTCTCTTTTCTGCATGTCACCTCTGTTGTAGTTTATTTCTAATAGACCTGACATTGTATTGTTGGCTCTGTGACAGATTGTTTGTTCCTCTATTCTTCAATGCTGATGACTGTGCAGAAAAGTCGACCTCTTGTTGAAGAACTATGGACCATCTGACTAGTGAGTAAAACCTCAAACATTCAAAAGTTTATCAGATATATAAAAAATATCAAATATTTTTTGATTCCTGTATATTTTACAAGGTCATCCAGTTTAACACTGCATTGAGGACACTACAAGCAGAGAGGTACAACATAATTCACAATGAGGCACAGATGATAATAAATAAGTGTGTTGAAATGAAAACTAATTATGTTAAGACAGAACCAGTACTGTGACTGCACCTCACTTCAAAGTGAAACGGGCTGTAATGGTCATCTGCCACGCCAGATCGGACGTCTCACTCACAAGGATTGCGGTCTACTAGATATTATGTATTCTCCTCAGAGTCAGGTGCATGCAGATCTTACTTGATTTTAGATGTAATGAGAACTATATATATATATATATATATATATATATATATATATATATATATATATATATATACAGTGGGGCTCGAAAGTTTGGGCACCCCTTGCAGAATATGTGAAAATATGAGTAATTAAAATATAATATTAAAAATATTAAAATAGAATGTAGTGGAAAACTTCATTTATTTCAGTAATTCAACTCGAATTGTGAAACTCATGTATTTCTACATGTGTTCAGAAAGGATTACACTGGTGCAGCACAATTCTCAAGTTGTCTGACGTGGATGTGAAGGTGGTGTCCCTTACGTGTGATGGTCCATCAACACATTTTCTATGTTCAAGGACCCTGGAGATCCCTGTGGAAACAGCATAAAATGGGAATATATCAAGTCCTTATCATATAAGGACTACATCTAGGCAACAAACTTAGTTCAGCTCATATAGATTGGCAAAGTCAAAAATTGAAGCTAAATCTTGCTGTGCAGACCATTAGCGCTAATGTTGCAGATGCTCTCAGGTTCTGTCAGAGACACCTGCTGTTCCCCCAGTTTGTGTGTGAGCCAACATGCAAATTCCTGGAGATTTTTGACCGGCTTTTTGAGATGATGAACTCCAGAAATACTATTGGCAGGGGATTTAAAAGCCCACTCAGACAAGCTAATGAGAGAACCAGCATGGCCTTCTTAATGGAAGCTTACAATTCCATCATTGGATTAAAGGAGACGACCCCTTGTGATAACAGACAAGAAAACTGCCTTTCACAGCTTCCTGGTGCCAATAAAAAGTTTCAAACAAATATATATGACACATATGTGTGACCACCAACATCACAGTTACAGTACTTGCTGACCTACAAATTTAGCCAAGACCACCTTGAGCTGTTTTTTGCTGCCATTCTCACAGCTAATGGATGTAACAACAATACCAACCACAGCAAGGCAGTTTAAGTCAGCATTCAAAAGAATGGTAGCGAGACATGCCATCAAAACCATTGGAAACTCCTCCTCACTGGACAGCACAGTAGTACTATAGGCTACACCTTCTGAAATGTTACAAATTCAGAAAAGTGACACACAACCAAAAAAAAAAAGAAGAGAACTCAGAAACATACATCCCAAGCCTTCCCAATCTGTCCATGTTCAAAGAGGCTGTGGTTGGTTACATAGCTGGCTTCGTAGCTAGAACAGCTATGAAGAAGATTCAGTGTAGCACCTGTTTATCAGCACTCAGTGTTGAGAGGAGTTTCTTACAAGATGAGCTTGGGCACACCCTCATGGACATGAAGTCCAGAGGTGGACTTGTCAGGCCATCAGACAGTGTCCTACAAGTCTGCAAAATATCAGAGAGGTGCATTCAACAGCAAATTTAAAACCAGGCTATTCACACAGGTTCAGGAACGCCATAGTGGCTCTGCGTTCAAGGAACTTGAGGCACATGTTCAACCTGGAACCATACAACAACCGTGTTTTCATTCTCATTAAGTTCATTGCAGACAGCTACACCAATATCAGGCTCCACCTCCTGGCAAATGAAACATCATCTGCATCACACTGTAAAAGGCTGCGCAAAACTCTGGGCAAGCTTGTTATGCACAAAAATCAATAAGATATATATATCATTTTCAACTGCCAGTAATCCTCACCTCCATTAATTCAATAAAAATAAACCTTTAATCTTTAATGTTGACCATGGCTGTCTCTCTTTTATTTGTAAATAAAGTTATTCGTTAATATGTTAAATATTTTTTTATAAGAGAGTGTAATAGTTAAAAAACAGTTACCACAGTATATATTGAGCAATGCAGTGTTATAGCTAGTCTATTGTAATGTTAGGAAAAGTATTTACATTGTAATATGGCAATTCATAGCATCATTTTCTTAATGCAACAATTCATCACCTTCTTCTTATTTGTGAATATCTTCAATGAATCAAGGCCGGTCGGTGTGTTATCATTTTGGTTTTTGTAAAAAATAAACAGTTAATGAAGTTTTTCATTGTTATTGTTACCTTAATTAGTCTAAATTAATCTAGCAAGCAAGTGGTATTTCATGTAATAACTGTACAATGTGAATAAAGTTGTTCTCATACTTCACAAGTATCAAAAATCTATTAAGAATGAACACTAGAAGAACAAGTTGGCAATCCAAGTTTCTTAAAATAATAATCTTTTGTCAGTGCTGCATGGCACATCTTAATCGAAGGACATTACGTAACATGACCTCTCTTAAGAAATCCTTCTTTCTTCATTTAAAGGGCAGAGCACGCTGTCAACCAAGACCAGAGACATCCTATTGACGTGGAGGGATTTAAAACTGGTGTTTCGTTAGGCAATGTTCTCTCATTAAAATCGTACAATTTCCTATTAATTTAATAGAAGATTTACAAGCACTAGCGATTACCAATATGGCGGCGCAATGGCTTCACTTTCATGCTGTCTTGAGCAATCCAGTTCTCAGTGATTTAATCCAATTTAATAAAACGGAACGTTCCGATCCTTGATTCTGATTGGCTGAGCCACGTTCGAAGCTGTTGTACATTACACTACAAACATACACCTTTGTTTACTTCTGTGTGTTGCTCTGTAACCACTTTGTTGGAACCACAACTGTTTCTGAGGAACTACTTTGTTTGGTGGAAGAATACGGAATTATTTATATCATTACACTTTATTTGCTCTGTTATATTCTGTGAAACCTAACTACGTATATGGAATAACCGTTTTATAAAAGCAATAAGCCCCATGAAGCATGATTTAAAGTGAATTTATAACAGCTAAGGGGTGCCGTTAGGTATGACAAGATCTCACTCTCTGTGCTATATGATATTCTCTTCTTCGTCTTCATTTACTGTTTTGTTTGAAACATAAAACGTTTAGTAGTGCATGTTTCCAACTTGCCCGAGAACTGAACACGCTTGATCTTCACTACACACCCGCAGAAACCCGTGTGAACTTAAGGTATCAGACCAAAGCCTCTGGTGAGAAACGGATATCGAAACTCTGGTCATTTTTGAGCGAGATGCTAACGGTCGAATCTGGTTCAATGATTTATGCTAAGCTAAGCTAACAGTGTTACCGCCAGATCCAGAGATTCAATGGATTCGATAACAGTGAAACTCAACTGTTTAACTCTAGGGCAGTTAGAAAATGAGCCTATTTTCAAAAAAGAGGAGTGTTCCTTTAATAAGCTCCTTTAATAATTTCTTTTTTGTTTTAGTTATGTGAATAATATCAACACTGAAATGTTATTTTAAGGTCAAGTATCAAAAGACGCAGCCTTTTTAATTCATATAGAGGAGTATATTTATTGGAAATTAATTAATGTATTTGTTTTCATTTTAATGTGTTGTCATGTGTTGTCTTATAGTTTTGTCAATACAACTCCAACATTTAAATGTTGGTATATGAACCAGTAACAAGACACACCATTTAAGTTTACATATCAAACTGTGTACATTCTAAATTAATTTATTTAAACTTATGAATGTCAAAACAAGTGCAATGTCTTCCTCTAGGGGCGGTAAACTGCACAATGTATGTAAAATGTTTTGCAAGCTTTTTTCTCAATTGTTCCATTTCAATAGCTTTTGTTGTGCTCTAGTTCTGTGAATAGAATCAACATCCACATTTTCTTTAAAGACCCGGAAAAAAGACACAACCCTTAGATCAGTTACAAATTATCATTACTTACCTATAAGGCCCTAAATGGTTTAGCTCCTGCGTACCTAACTAGCCTTCTACCACGCTACAACCCATCACGCACCCTAAGGTCACAAAACACCACTAAAGGAGGTAGAGCTTTCTCACATTTGGCTCCCAAACTCTGGAATAGCCTTCCTGATAATGTTCGGGGTTCAGACACACTCTCTGCTTAAATCTAGATTAAAAACAACTCTTTCGCCAAGCATTTCGAATAATGTATCTTAAACTGTGAGTATAGTTGCATTCTTATTCTTTAGCTTGGGTTAAACTAATTAGTTTTACTTTGTTGGAACAGCCGCTATGCTAATGATGTCTCTATTTGTTTCTCTTTTTAGACACAGATTTACACAAGATCCAGTCTGGATCCAGAAAACCTGAGAAGAGCTGATGCTTACCCTGAAACAACAAACAGAACTAACAAATACATTTACTGACAATCACCACTTACAAGTTACTACTAAATTTATTATGAATATACATTGTACAGCTGCAATGCTTTGTAACGTGAAAAGTGCTATACAAATAAACTTGAATTGAACTGAATTTAAAAGCGAAGAGTGCTTTAAAACTCTAAACCTCTGTCAACATAAATGGATTGTAATTTAATTTGTGATATAATTTGCTTTTAGTACTATTTTAATGCTTACATTTGTTGCATTATTTTGTTTATTATAAACTGCTTGGATTTATTGTTTATGTGTTTAACATTGGAAAGATCATAATGCCTGTTTGTTATTAAGGCGAAAAATGACTTTTACTTTGGTCTGGTGTTGTGACGTCATAAAGCTGCGCTGCAGCGTCTGAGACTCGGCTTAAGAAAGGTGAGCGCTTTTTGTTCAAATCTTTAAAGTGTTTAAAATCAATATAACTCCTCCTTTGTTGCACGCGAGTGCTGAACTTGAACAAGACTGATTACTTTTGCTGCGTCCCAATTTGCTTACAGTCCGTTCTAAATATTATTCGAAAACAGAATTAGTGTGTTGAAAATCATGCCAAAGATTCCCGGATGGTTTACTACTTGAGATGTGCAGATCGAGAAATACGAACACGCATAAAAGTGTTCAAAAACTACAAACAGCGGACATGGGAGACCAACGACAGGCGGATTCGTAATGCGCGTTATATTTCAGCTGCAGCAGATATGTTCGGTAATTAACATTTAAATGCATCATTATGCAAACGTGAAGAGAGTTTGCGTCATGAAAGACCCTGACAGATCATTTTAGCTCTTAATTTCTTTCCAGTACGGTAGGAGATTAAATTAAACCACATGTGATTTTGTTAACTGTGTCAATTATTGACATTGCAGTTTAATCAGTGAATTACTCACCTCTGGTTATAAAAGTGTCTAATAACTAGTAAATCTTGCACTTCTTTCATTGTACATTGCTATTCTTGTTGTGGTAAAATAGATTTGCTGCTCTGTATCGGTAATTTTACATGATTCTGTGATAAAACATGACATGTCCAGATGTCAGACAAAACAGACACACGCACACACACACACACACGCACACACACACACACACACACACACATATATATATATATATATATATATATATATATATATATATATATATATATATATATAAAGAGATAGAGAGTTGGGTAAGTGATTACATGCAATCTTGATTAATCAAATTCCAAAATTACAGTTACATTTTAAAATACTTGTAATAGTAATCAGACTAAAAAAAAATAATAATAATATTAAAATAGTAATCAGACTAGTTATTTTTAATGTATTACATATTATTTAAACAACAACAATCATTTATTCCGAATTTATTGATTCTCCCTAAACACTCTTTTTCATATTTTTAATTTTCCATTTTTAAACTAGTTCACCACTTATATACAATCAGAAAATCTTCTGGTTTTCTGGACCTTCACACAGAGATCAGTCATTGCCATTGATCGAGCCTCGTCTCATCTTCTTTGGGGCCAGAGGAGTTAGAGGAGGGGATATGAACGAAGGAGGAGTTTCCCCATTGTCTGGAGAGCGTCAGCATCATAGATCATTACAGAAAGCTAACATAACACCAGCCTTGAAAACTTTTGAAAAAATAACTTAAGTAAAAAACTTACTTTCAGTCAGCAGCGAGTGTTTGAAATTTCTGACTGTGATTCGATGTGGATTATAATCACTAAGCAAGGCAGAAATATTTGTAAGAGATGCAAAAGACTATGCTCGCTAAACATTAACGTTACCATAGTAGACATGGCATATATAGCCCTATTCGGACGGGACTAGTTTTACAGGGGGTCGTTAGAGAAATCTGCGTTTCACAGACGTACTTGGTGATTTTAATCCCATCTGAATCTGCCACATATGTGTTTTTCTCACACAACCTCTGTGATAATTCCAGAGTAAATTACCTACTGTTTTTCAGCAAACCCAGTGATCCTCTGAGAAAGCTAATCCCGTCCGAATGCGAATGTTTGTGTTTGCCATCGGTATTGTATTTCACAACGTGTTTCCTCGTGTGTTTTGGCCAACGTGAATTACCGTAGATGCTCTTACCGCACGCATGTTTGATATATTTGCTTAGCGGCAAAGAAATAATAATAATTAAAAAAAAAATACAAATAATAAAATCAAGAGCAAGCGCAGCGGAGATTCTGGCCATACGGTAGAAATGCATCGTTCACAAAGTATGGCTGGTGGCTACAGGTCTGAGGCTATTAGCCCTGGCCGGTCTGTTTAAAGCACTGGCTCACACTGGCCCTACAGTGGAAATGCAACTGTTGTTTACAAGTAGGGTGTGAATCTTTGGGTAGACAGCAAATCGATTTGATTCACAATTCGTAGGTTTTCAATTTGATTTAAGAACGATTTTTGCAAATTCAGAACAATTAGATTCGAGATGATTCAAAATTAGTTTTTTATTCAATTATTGATTCGATTCTGCGTTCTTTAAGTGCATTCACAAGATTATTTAAGGGTGTATAAGGGTATGTTCACACTAATATGTTTTTGTTTGAAAACTTATTTTTCTCTCTGTTTCGGCCTTCTGTCCACACTGAGAGTTTTAAGTCAGCGAAAATGTACCTTTTGGGAAACGCTCTCCAAAGCGGATAAATTTGAATATGCCTTCTTCGTGTCGTAGGTGGCAAAAATCGACTGTTATGGGGTTTTTTTTTTTTTTTTCATTTATTCAAGAAGTTCATTAAAAACAAAAAACAAAAAAAACTGTGAAACATACATTAATTAAACAGGAATTTATGAATGAGACTGAATTTTTTTTTTCTTTTATTACTTTATTTTTCAAAAGAAAATCATTTATATAACATACAGAGAAAAAAAAAGAAAAATCCCAGATTTTAAGGTTAACACATTTTCTGTATATGACTTTCCTTTAAAAATTTTTCCACCCACATAGGGATATAACAAAAAAACAAAAAAAAAACACATAAAATAAAGATAACTAAATAATTGAACAGCAAGTATGCAGAACTTGATCTACAAGGTCATATCATTTTCCAATACCCAAAAGTAAAGGGCACCAAAATTCATTAAAGAGATGTCCACGGTTGTATTTCTCCAAAGTTAATTTTTCTAATGGCAAAAATGAAGACAATCGGTCAAAAAAAGTTTTAAGAGATGGAGGGGAAACGTTCTTCCAATATAAAAGTATGCATTTTTTGCAAAATAAGATATCAAAATAAATAACCCGCATTATTTCTGATCTAACTAAGTTATCAATATCATTTAGCGAATATAAACTGTTACTCAGGTCAAAATGTTTATCCAAAACTAACTGAGTGAAAGAATGAATGGATCTCCAATAGCCTTTTAAAAGACTGCAGTCCCAGAACATGTGTAAAAATGTCCCATCAATATTTTTACATCTCTAACACACAGCAGGAATATCATTTGATATTTTATGCTTTTTTAACGGTGTTAAATAGGTTTTGTGGATAAACTTAAAATTAGCCTCCTTAATCTTGATACTTGTGAATGGAAAATGAATTATATTACAAATATTTACCCATACATCATCTTCAAAGGTTCTACTTAAATCTCTTTCCCATATTATTTTTAAAGGTCGGAAAGAAGATTGGGATTCTTTTGTCAAAATATGATAACATTTAGAAATCGTTCCTTTTATTGTATCTATGAAAAAAAAAAATCCTCCAGTTCTGACAAAAAAAAGCCGTATTTTATCCCCCTTAATCAGAGAGTTGATGATACTTCGGATTTGTAGATATTTAAAAAACTGTTTATTAGAGATATCATCTTCTGCTCTTAAGTCAATAAATGATTTTACTTGCATTTTATCACTCAAAAAATCTTTAAAATATAATATACCAGAATTTAACCATTGACATATGTTGCCTTAAGTAATTAAGGTGTTAAGATCTGGATTTAAAAAGATTGGAGAATATATAGAAGTACAAGAGACAATACCAATTTTCTTTCTACAATCTTTCCAAGTTTGAAGAGTGTTAAATACAGTGAAATAGTTATTCATATTTTTTATCTTTTCATAATGTTTTATAAATAACAAAGAGACAAGGGGCAGTGGTTCAAATGGATTAGATTCCATCTGGACCCACATGGATTCATGTCTTTCTTTAGACCAAGAAATCAAATTCCTAATTTGGGCTGCCCAAAAATAATATTGAAAGTTAGGTACACCTAAACCTCCCAAAGGTTCAGGCTTCATCAAAGTCAGCATACTAATCCGAGGCTTTTTATTGTTTCAAATAACTGAATAAATGAATAAATTTTAAACATGTTTGAATTAATGATTCCAATGACTTTTTTTATATATATATATAGACTGGAACATGTTATTCTATGTAGTTTTCTTAGGTAATCCATTTTAAACCATTTATTATGAATTTGGGGCCGTTCACAAAACGCGTCTAAAAATGCTTTGTCCTTTTCACAAGTGCTTGTGCTCCCGTAGCGTCTGACAATGCATTGTGTGACGACCTATGCTGTTGTTTTTGGGTATTGCAGCTTGGTACTTGTTTCCACAAATTAGTCTATTGGATACACCCATGACCGGTGCTTCAGGCGCTCCTTTTAAAAAGAGATCTCCAGTTGAACCAAGGAGGGACTTTGGGGATTTTGGAACTTTGGCCTTTGTTTGGTTTTGGGACTTTGTTTAGTTTGACTTGATTTTTTTTTGCATTTTATGCTTTAACATAGGATTACATTTCCAACCATGCACTCTGCTTTACACACTGACGTTACTGATGCACACAGACACATTGTGATTTTCCTTTAATCGTTTTCATTGTATTATTTAATGTTATCTTAATTTAGTAGTAAATAAACATTTTTCTTTATCTTAAAGGTACAGGTTGTAGGACCTGCCAGTAAAGGGCGCACTATCAAAACAATAACAATCGCGTGGTTTGATGACTCTAAGAAGGAGCGTGGAATGATGGGATTTGTTGTCTTCTACCCAACAGCGGACGGCCATCAATCAGACGGAAAGATAAATCATGGATTTAACACGAGTTCAACGATTTGCATGAGTAGATTTACGTTACAAAGTCAGTGCAAAGACGCGATCAGACTATGGATCAGACGCATCCTCGCGCGGGTCTAGAGAAGCGATGCCCCACGTTTGGCGGGTATGCCCCATAATACTAATCTTGTTGATTGTTATAATATCATGTTTTCTGTAAAGATAAGAATCAATACAACTCACCTGTCGAGTAAAACACAAGTGAGAGCAGCATCTCTTTCTAGTTTGTTTATCGCGAAGCTACTTCCACATTTGTCCACAACACTGTTGTCATGTGTTTTCTACGTCAGTAAAGGCGTTAACAAAGGGTAACTGACGTCATTGACAGACGACTACACTGCCCCGTGACACTGTTTAGAATGGGAATTTTGTCATGATTTACAAGTAGTTGAAAACATTAGATATATTGTTAGTAATCAGCTGGACAAAATATTTAACAGTAGCCTAGTGGTTTTTTGATATTTTACTACAAATATCTTACAAATTGTACCTTAAATATTTGGTTTTGCGTGTGTCCCTTGTCTTTGTTGCTTCCCTTGAGCCAGGGGTCGTAACCAGGCAGCAAGGAAGTCGACCGGAAGTTGAAGTCGGCTGCTGGCCGCCATCTTGTAGCAGAACTTCACTTGCGTTAGCATTCCCATTGACTCCCATTCATTTTGGCGTCACTTTGACAGCGAATAACTTTACATCTGAGGCATTTAAAGACTCCATTTGTCCAGTATTTATTTCTAAAGGTACACGACAATGTATAAAGGGCTCCATTACGTTCTTTGTTATATTATGGCCCCGTAGAAACAGTTTTTGTAAAAAATAGGCTAACGATTGCGTCATAACCACTCAACTCTGTCGCATTACCGTACAGACAGGAGGAGAAGCTCACAGGCAATTAACTTTAATATGGCGTACTGGTGTTATATTTTAAAATACTATACAAAATAATTAATCATAATACTTACTCCTGCTCACTCACGCCAAAGAACTCCCCGCTCAAGCTCGCCGTCTCTGCAAGATTAACGATGGCAGTTTGCACGCACAGCTACTAGAAGATTTACATCTGTCAGACAGGTTGCTGATGTCATCAAGCTTCGTTTGAGTCTGCGCGTCAGAAACGGAAGTGCTAAAAAACGCTAAAAATGGGCTTCACTTGTCTCAATTGAGTTCCAATGGGGTCGCTGTGTCCATTTCTTTTACTGTCTATGGTCGTAACATATGTAACCATGAACTGCGCTCTCCACAATGATGAGTAAGTATCAGCAAAGGATTTCTAGCCCTTTACTACATACATTTATGTAGTATGCTATGATCCAGCTATGATCAGCTGTTCGGCTGAACAATTGCAAGCAGTTTTAAAGGAATGGCATTCGCGTTTTCCATTTTGAACCACATACTTTCTTAACTATAGTTGCACGCACATACAGAGCAACATGTTTCCACTTTCAAATGTATGGCAATGTTTCCGCTAAGTCACACAGTTAAAATATGCTTTGAAAGTTTAAAACTTAACAGAGCAGACTTCCAGCACTCTGCTAGTGAGGGAGGGGCAGTGTGAACTGCAGCATCTCCAGCAACACAGAGCTGCCTGTGGACGCCTGTCTGTAAAAAATGCCGGGAGCAAACACAGCAGCCATGTATTGGCCGATACCCACAAAACCCTCAAAAATCGGTCCGATATATCAGCCGGCTGATCTATCGCTCAATCACTAATTTTGGTGTCTGTGCGTTGTAACACGAATACATAAGACCCCCACCCCCCTTACATTAATGCTTATGGATCATTATTATAAAAAAAAAAAACGTTTTAAAGACTACAATAAAATACAGTGACAAATTCCCCAATATTAATCTCTTTTATATAAATAAAAACTTTAATTAATAAAATAAATAAGGATGTGTTTTACCCTCATTCAACACTCAGCATAAAACACGTCAGCCATAGAATAGTACATTGGCAAATTTGCTCATGCTATATAAACATCTATTTTTTATTAACAAAATGAACATAAATAAGGTTTAAAGACACTCACTTGTATTAAACAAAGAAATTTAAGTTTTCTTAACAAAAGTAGCTCTGTTTGATACGTCAGTCTCCTCGCATCACTCTTGTCATGGGATCTCCCGTGGCTATATATCAATTACGTAACTTGAAAAAATACAAATGCTCTGTAGTTAATAGGGAATTGAGAGCACTTCACATTTGGTTTAAAGATATGTGTTGTTGATAACTTAAGGAATCTGTGATTAATTTCTTACAGATCTATGCAACACTTATAAGATGGCATTTATTAAAGTGGAGAGTGAAGACATTAAGATTGAAGAAACATTCAGAGTCAAACTTGAAGAAGATACTGAGGAACAAACAAAGATGGAGTTTATTAAAGAGGAGACTGAAGAAACATTCACAGTCAAACATGAAGAAGATACTGACGAACAAACAAAGATGGAGTTTATTAAAGAGGAGAGTGAAGACATGAAGATTGAAGAAACATTCAGAGTCAAACATGAAGATACTGACGAACAAACAAAGATGGAGTTTATTAAAGTGGAGAGTGAAGACATGAAGATTGAAGAAACATTCAGTCTCAATCATGAAGATACTGAGGAACAAACAAAGATGGCGTTTATTAAAGAAGAGAGTGAAGACATGAAGATTGAAGAAACATTCACGGTCAAACATGAAGATACTGTGGAACAAGGAAAAAAAGAATTTATTAAAGAGGAGACTGAAGAAACATTCACAGTCAAACATGAAGAAGATACTGAGGAACAAAAAGGTTGGTTTTCATTATGAATGGTGAACTCACTCATTTGTTCCTTATTAAAATGTCCAACTCTACAGAAAATAATTGTATTTTTTGAATAATGTCATTTGAGTTTTGTAATTGAAAATTTTTGATTTCACATGGAGCTGGTCGCATTGTGTAAGGGTTGCCACCTTGAGCAAGGCAAAATAAGGGACACCCATTCATCCCAAAAACAAAATAACCAGGGAAAAAAATAATCAGTGTCTCAGTTTATTCACTCAAAGCTCAATAAATAGAAAACATGCTCAAGAACAGGTGCATCTCAATAAGTTAGAATGTTGTGGAAAAGTTAATATCAGTATTTCGGTAATTATTGTATTTCAATAATTCTAATCAAATTGTGAAACTCCAGTCTGTGTGCACTGAATTTATTTAATACAGAAGTAGTTTAAGTCTTTTGGTTCTTTTAATTGTAATGATTTAGGGTCACATTTAACAAAAAACCCACAACCACAAATCTCAACAAATTTGAATATGGTGACATGCCAATCAACTGAAAACACCTGCAAAGGTTTCCTGAACCTTCAAAATTGTCTCTCAGTTTGGTTCACTATGCTACACAATCATGGGGAAGACTGCTGACCTGAAAGTTATCTAGAAGACAATCATTGACACCCTTCACAAGGAGGGTAAGCCAATCGTTGCCAGAGAAGCTGGCTGTTCACAGAGTGCTGTATCCAAGCATGTTAACAGAGGGTTGAGTGGAAGGAAAAATTGTGGGGGAAAAAAGATGCACAACCAACCGAAAGAACCGGAGCCTTATGAGGACTGTCAAGCATCGATACAAGAATTTGAGTGAACTTCACAAGGCATGGACAGAGGCTGGGGTCAAGGCATACAGATGTTTCAAGGAAACAACAGTTGTCATATTCCTCTTGTTAAAGGGTAACTAAACCCCTGGTCAGAGCCTGGCTCCACCCACTGACAATATTTGAAAAGTGTGCAGAGCATAGCGGAGATAGAGGGAACAAACCGAGGGCGGGGCTGAGCGAGTGCGGCGTGAACCTGAGACCCGCTGTGACAGATTGATTGACAGCTGCTGTCAGAGACGCTAAAATAGAGAGTGACTGTAATGACGCAAGTAGCTTTGCAATGGAGCATTCATTTGTAGTAGAGGACTTTTCTCCCCCACCTTCGCCTAAAGTGGAGGATGTGGAGGTAGGTGTCTGTTCATATCAATTCGAGCAACTGGCTCAAACTGTGGTCTTAACTCCCACATTGCGTCACTTTTCAGCGCGAGCTGTGTGGAGAAGCCCATTTCCACCTCCATTGCGTTGGATAAGCAAACCCGTGTAAAATGCAGTTTTGCACACTCCAGCTCTAGGCGGGAACTCACGGTCTTCCAGGCCAAGTGCATGCAACCACTGGCGCCTAATTTTAAAGTCTGCTGGAAAACTATGCAGTCCAGCAGTGCTGTCACAACCAGCAACACACCTATGTACCATCCTGACCACTGTACTAAATACAGATAAATCTACGCCAACTTGAAGATCTAAATAACTTTATAATTGATATGTTAAATAGAAGCTATAATAGACTATCCTGATCATTTTCAATACTCGCAATTCCAACTCTTGACTCACTACAGTAATTTTGATAGAACAAGATGGTTTTATACTCCCAAGGGCGTGGTAGCTCGTACCAAGGGGCGTAGTGAGCTGGAAACTGCTTACGTCACTTGCCACCGCAACATCCAATAGGAAAAATCAACTGCCACCGTTCAACCTG
The DNA here is from genome assembly GCF_023724105.1 of Carassius gibelio. NCBI lineage: Eukaryota > Metazoa > Chordata > Actinopteri > Cypriniformes > Cyprinidae > Carassius > Carassius gibelio. The sequence goes on along the minus strand of NC_068399.1, from coordinate 5,439,166 downwards.
AAGAGGCAGCACTCAGACGTTTTTACAACATATATTGTAGAATTAAAACACTTTATACTCAATTGTCAAAAAAGTTAATCAAATCAATGAACAGCACTAATAAAGCACCATTCTTATAGATCATTAACTTAAAAAAAGTTGGTTTAGGTTTAAGTTACTCTTTAAAGGGTTGGTTCACCCAAAAATGAAAATTATGTCATTAATAACTCCAAACCAGTAAGACCTCCATTTATCTTTGAAACACAGTTTAAGATATTTTATATTTAGTCCGAGAGCTCTCAGACCCTCCATTGAAGCTGTGTGTACGGTCTACTGTCCATGTCCAGAAAGGTAAGAAAAACATAATCAAAGTAGTCCATGTGACATCAGAGGGTCAGTTAGAATATTTTTAAGCATCGAAAATACATTTTTGGTCTTAAAAATAGCAAAAACTACGAATTTATTCAGCATTGTCTTCTCTTCCGGGTCTGTTGTAAGACAGTTCAAAACAAAGCAGTTTGTGATATTCGGTTCGTGAACGAATCATTAGATGTAAGCAGATAATTTTGAACCAGTTCACCAAATCAAACTGAATCATATTAAACGGTTCGCGTCTCCAATACGAATTAATCAACAAATGACTGAATCTGTTAACTTTTTCAATGTGGCTGACACTCCCTCTGAACAAACCAATATCCTGGAGTAATTAATTTACTTAAACAGTACACTGACTGAACTGCTGTGAAGAGAGAACTGAAGATGAACACCGAGCCGAGCCGGATAATGACTTGTTCACAAGTCAAGAACCGTTTCTGTCAGACGCGTCCGCTTCGTGAACTGAGGAGCTGATGATACTGCGCCTGTGTGATTCAGTGTGAAGCAGACTGACACACAGAGCGTCTGAACTGAAATGATTCTTTTGGTGATTGATTCTGAACTGATTCTGTGCAAATGTTATGAGCGCAGGTAAACCGAAGGCTTGAATGAATGGCAATCATCGCCAATGACGCCATTACGTTTAGCGCAAAAGAACCGGTGAACCGTTTTCTTCAATCGGTTTATTGAATCGAGCTGTCCGAAAGAACAAACTGGTGATTCGGAAAGCCATGCAACCGGTTGCAACCAATGAATTACTCCGGGTTATTGGTTTGTTTTAACTCAGAGGAAGTGTCAGCTACATTAAAAAAGTGAACCGCTTAAGTCATTTGTGGATTAATGCATATTGGATATGTGTACCGTTCAATTTGGTGAACTGGTTCAAAAACATCTGGTTACATCGACTGATTCATTGGAGGTTCAATGGAGGGACTGAGAGCTCTCAGGCTAAATCTAAAATATCTTAAACTCTGTTCTGAAGATAAATGGAGGTCTTACTGGTTTGGAACGGCATGAGGGTGAGTTATTAATGACATAATTTTCATTTTTGGGTGAACTATCCCTTTAAGCTACTCTTGAACCATAGACAAAGTCAGAGGTGTCTTACCTGGGCTAAGGAGAAGAAGAACTGGACTGTTGCCCAGTGATCCAAAGTCCTCTTTTCAGATGAGAGCATGTTTTATATTTCATTTGGAAACCAAGGTCCGACCTAGAGTCTGGAGGAAGGGTGGAGAAGCTCATAGCTCAAGTGGCTTGAAATCCATTGTTAAGTTTCCACAGTCTGTGATGATTGATTGATCCACAGTGGGTTTTTTTTTTTTTTTTTTGAAAACCAAAGTTACTGCACCCGTTTACCAAAACTTTTTTGGAGCACGTCATGCTGCCTTCTGCTTACCAGCTTTTTGAACGTGCAGATTTCAGATTCAGATTATTTTCACAGTTCTGAAGCTGTTACCTGGATTTTTATTGTTAGCATTATTTATCTTAAATGAGTACTACATGATTATGTAGGGCTCCTGTTCCCCAGTCAAGCCCAGGGATGGCCTTAGTCCCCGGTTTTGGCCTTTTGAGCCCGTAAGTGTCCCCAAGTATTTATAGTGGGGGGCTAGGGTGGACCGCTGAGGCTGCGGACTGTGATGTGGTTCTGCCATGGCTTCCTGAGCTGTTTGATCCACCATGGCTCTCATACTCCCTCCCGCGCCTTGGCCTCCTGAACTGCTTGCTCCCCCATTACACCCTAGACTACCTGTCCTGCCATGGCCCCCTGAGTTCCCTCATCTGATCTGGAGGCCTGCTGTGTCTTTTTAATAAAGGCAGTCATTCACTGACTGCACTGCAAACTGATCAGTTTCATTTAATCTTTTCTGATATGTGGTACTCAACTGCCAACTGCACTAAAGGCCTGTAGGGATTTAAGAATTAGTGAAGGCATCAGGGACTTTAGAGTCAACAACAAGAGTCCATTCCAGTGCTGGAGTTGAGGAATAGACTCTTTTGGAGTAAACTCTCCATCCCTACATTCAGCTCTACATCTGGAGAGCCTTGTGTTCAAAGGGCAGATGTGAGCTCCTATGTGCTCACACCTGTCATGTTTGGTTAGATTAAAATTAACTCTGGTGCAATTGCTCTGTTAGTGCGATTCGTTTAAGTGTGAAAGTTGTCATCTGAACCCTGGTATGCACCAAAAAAGTGGACGGGGACCACTGAAAAGATGGGTCTCAGGCCGCTTCCAAACAAACTCTGGTGCCATTCAAATGAAATACGAACGCAACATGGACCAAATATTTTTATACAAACCAAAAACAAAGTAATGATAAGATCTGTTGCTATGTTACATGATTTGACAGCATGTTGTAAACAAAACAAAACAAGCCAAAAAAGTGCCTTTTATGAGCTCTTTGTGAGATTGCAGTTGGTGAAAATAAAATTGTATGTACACACAAGAATGAGCACACTTAGTCCAGCATACGGCATTAGGTGTGCTCTACTTATAAAGTGATGTTGAGCAGACCGACCGGTTAATGGAGGCTTTGATATCATATACCTGCAGCGCCACTTTAAGGGTGTTTGGTGAGTTCTGTCACAATTTATACGTCATTCAAGCTGACCAATCAGTCAGAAATGCCAGTGTGAATGCTTCAGCAGACCAGGACCAATTGTATCAAAATGTATAATTTACTTTTTTGGTCTGGACCAGATTAACAAATTGAACCCAACACACCCTTAAACAGCACAGGTTTAGCACATGCTGCTTTAATGGGTCTGAATACACTGCATTTTGGCATCTTTGTTTTCATAGCAACAATCACGTTCAAGTGGGCTTCTCTAATACTTTTTTTATGAAATTGGTTTCATTATATTTGCTATTACTTTTATAAACTGTGCAAATTACTTATGTGGATTAAACTTTGAACTTTATAAAATATGGGACAAATCATGTTCCGTATTGATTTAATTTGGGACACATCAATTTACTTAAAAATACGGGACGATTCTGAATTTAAAGGGATGGGTGGCAACCCTACTTCGCGTGGACAGACTTGGAGATTACATTAACCATTACCTTTAAACATGCAACTAAGACCTTTTATTTTTTTATCATCATCGCTTTCAGAAATTTTTAAAGATCATATTTAACATTTCCTTTTATAGCTTATTGTGTATAAGATTTATGTGTTGTTGGTTTTGATGTTTGTTCTTTTTGCCATTATAAATGGTGTTAATCTGGATCTGTCTTTTTTGCATTAGACCTGATGACGCTGAAAGAGGAGAGTCAAGAACTCGATGAAAAGGAAGATAATGTTCAGCATGAGAAATATGATTCCATGACTGGAGAAAAATCATTTAGGTTGTTACATACTGAAAAGCCTTCAGGAAGCTCAAGAGCTCAGAAGACAGAAAATACAAGTTATTACACCTGCCAACAGTGTGGAAAGAGCTTCATTAAAGAAGAAAACCTTAAAAAACACACAGCAATTCATACAGGAGAGAAGCCTTACAAATGCTCTCAATGTGGAAAAAGTTGTAAAAATAAACAGGACCTCGTTGACCACAAGAGGATTCACTCTGGAGAGAAACCTTTCACCTGCCAACTGTGTAGAAAAATGTTTAACAGTAAATCAGACCTTGAAACCCACATAACAATTCACAGTGAAGAGAAGTCTTTCGTATGTTCTCTATGTGGAAAATGTTTTAATAATAAACAACACCGCGATGACCACATGAGGATTCACACTGGAGAGAAACCGTTCACCTGCGAACAATGTGGGAAGAGTTTCAATCAAAAAGGAAACCTTAACAAACACATGCTGATTCATACTGGAGAGAAACCTTTCACCTGCCAACAATGTGGAAAGAGTTTCAGTCAAAAAGGAAACCTTATGAAACACATGAAGATTCACACTGGATAGAAGCCCTTTACATGAGTTTTGGATGTAAAGCAGCCCTTAAACATGTTCAGTCACACCGGTGTGATTATTGTTCAGTCTGTCATTTGATTAACTGCTAAATTCAGATATGCTTTCATGTTCACCTGCGCTTGTCATATCCCTTTCAGTAAAGCTATAGTAACCATGACTGTAGTAACCACAGTTTTACTAAAGTAGGTTCTATTACATTTAACAAAAGTTGTGCAGTGGACTTCTACAAAATAAAAAATAAGTTACTATTCTATTATACAGACTTTAGTACCACTTTTTTTTCCATATCAGTTATGACAGTAATACTATTTAGTGTATATAGTAATACTATAAACCAGAGATTCCCAAATTGTGGTGCGCGCACCCCCAGGGGTACGCGAGCTGCCACCAGGGGGTGCCCGAGAGGAAAAATGTAATGGCGATCTGTTTTTTTAATTTTTTCCGTACAATAAAAACATGAACAGTAAACATTTATTTTGTGATCGCTTTTATTTTAACTAAAAAACTATCATTTATTAGTTTTCGATGGAAACGTAGAAGACAGATGGTGTCTTCATCGCACTGTTCTTCTTTTATGTACTGCATGCTAGGCTATATGCGTGCCAACTCGTTTCATTCATTCCATAATATATATTATAAATATGCTTAACTGGCTGAAATCAGGGAAACTGTCAAGTGGGACATCTTATGATAAAGTTGTTAGTCAGGAGGAGAGAGGCCTAAAGAGAGTGAGGATTTGGAGGCAACAGAGACGAAAAGAATTTAGAAAGAAAATGAGCGAAGAAAAAATCCTGAGGAAATCTCTCTCTCGCTGCAGGCTGAGCGGCTTTTGCGCTGCACTCGAAAAGTTACAAATGCATCCTCTTTTATTATATTTTATGTTTGAGCCTATGCTCTTTGCAACTTAATTATGTTGTGGATCGTGTGTAGGCTGATTTTATTGTCGCACTTGAAAAGTTTCAGATTGATCCTCGTTTTTATTTATTTTATATATTTCTGAGCTTATTCTCTTTAATGATATGGATCGTTTGTAACTTCATTGCCATTTAATTCAATGTACTGTCGTTCTATAGTCGTTCTCAACCTTTTTTTCCACCGGGCCGCACTATGGTCCAAGTGCAAGTCTCGTGGGCCGCACGCATATCATTTACATATTACGTCACCAATACAAACCAACCTGATTTATAATATTCCAGCATAAATATTATGATATCTAATCGAATACATTCATTTAAATAAATAAATAATTCTACTCCCCATATAAATAAAACACCTGATGCTGTCGGGAGCTTATGTGAGATTCAGCTCGAAAGGAGTAACAGCACAATGAAGTTGCAATTGTAAAGCCTGTGTTATATTTCCGAAAAGCAAACGTGTACAAACAGTTGTCCAGAATTATTGCACATCTGGTTGTCTTTATATTCTTTTATTGACGGATTGCACAGGTTCGAGTAGCAATGAGCTTCTTCACACTGCCTCCACATGTGCAATTGTGCTTTTAAAGACTACTGACCACACGCACCTGTCTGCGCGGTCATAAAAAAAAATGGGAGGCACGCGTTCGTCCTCTAAGGGCATCCGCACACACTCTCCAATGATGATGTTTACGTCACGCCTACCTAGCGGTCCATAACGGTCTCCCTGCGGACGCGGAAAGTTTAACGGAGGCTTTAAGATGCAGTCTGTAAGACGCGCAACATTGCAGAAAATGTGCGTTCACAAATGTAGCCTATGTTGATTCAAATATGGAAAGCACTTTCGAATTTAATAATATTAGAGATGTTTTGCCACATTTCTTCAATTTAAGGATGATTGCTACGTAATAAATGGTGTTTCTATTTGGATGAACTTCTTCAAGTAAGTTGCAGGGCAAATCGAAAATCCAACACTCTCCTTCACTACTGATACTACTGCGACTATTATTTTTCTGTGTTCATTCGCTGACATTTTCCACATTTCATTTTTTTCTCCCTTAAAAAGAAATGTGTCCATTCTGATGCTCGATTTTACCAAACTAATGGCTGTTGATGGCTATTTGAATTTAAATCTGCCAAAGTACGGCTGGTATGTGTTCGTTAAATGCGTAATATTATGTGAGTAGGTCTGCTCATGTCTGACAATAATTAATAAAATAAATGAAACAAAATAATTTAACGTAAAAAACATTAGGCTATAGCTTATATTTCTTATGTACATTTTAAATTAATGTAAAAAAAATGTATTGTAAAACTAAAAAAAAATTAAAATATTTAATTGTATTCAGCATGGTGGGCCGCATTTGAATTCGTGACGGGCCGCGGGTTGAGATGATGCTGCTGCTAGCTCCATGGTCATTTAATAGGCCTAGCCTATTGCAGCAATGTTTCTTTTACGCGGCTGCAATGTTTCTTTTTACGTGCTTTCTGTTACTGAGCCTGTGTCTGTCACTCGTCCTCTTAGGCCGGGTTCACACCGCACGCAGAGGCTGCGCGGCAGAGCGTAGCAGAAGCAGCAGTGCCGCGATCGTTTCGGCGCTGGGTCTATTTTTGCTGCGCTGCTGACGCTCAGTTAAAGTGAAAGTACACCTTTGATGGACAAAATAAATATGATTTCACACAAAAAGTGTTCTAAATGCACAACATAAGCACATCTAGGGTGTTTTAACAAGAACTGGAGTATGTTAGGAAAGAAAATTAATATAAAAAAATATGTATAGAATATAAAGTGACAATGATCATGGCCAAAATACACATGTACTGAAACGAAAAAGGAATTTTGCCCAAATTTTACATTAATGATATCTACTGTAAATTGGGGCTAGATGACTCCGAAATGGAAATCGAGCGAGCTCACAGGATCGGACAGTATCAAGAAGGGGGTAAGCCCAGAAAAGTTGTTGTTAAACTTCTACGTTTGAAAGATAAACAGACTATCATGTCATCAGCCAAGAGGTTAAAAGGCACAAACATTTTTATAAATGAAGACTTTTCTGAGGCTCTTCAGTTGAGAAGGAGGGAACTCCTTCCAAAATTAAGAGCTGCCCGGGACAGAGGTGAAAGAGCCTTCCTGAAATATGACAAGTTAGTCATCTTGTCCAGAACTGGAAATACTCAAACATAATTGCAATGCATTTTTAGAATGATTGTGTAATTATTATCTTACATTTTTGTTTGCTGTTTTGTTAGGAAGCAAGACAAGTTTATGGCATCTCTTTTAACAAAATTGTCAAAGAAAGGATTAATTATTGCACATTTAAATATATGTAGCCTCAAGAACAAAATTCATGAGGTGATGAGAATATGCACTGAAGATAATATTCAAGTTTTAGCATTGTCAGAAACACATTTAGATATGGCTATGAGTAATTCTGAGCTTATGATTAATGGTTTTAAATTGTATAGGAAAGACCGGGATAAATATGGTGGTGGAGTAGCCTTTTATATTAGAGAACATTTTGGTGTGTTGTTAAGGGAAGACTTAATGAACAGTTATATTGAAGACATATGGGTAGAGATTTCTGTTCCACACTGTAAACCAATTTTAGCTGGTTGTTGTTATCGGCCTCCTAGTGCTAATGTGCAGTATTTGGATAGAATATGTGAAAGTATGAACAGGGTCACAGATGAAAATAAGGCCATATTTTTATTGGGTGATTTTAATATTGATTGGATGGCTAAAAACTGCTCATTAACAAAAAAGTTAAAATCTATGGCTGATACTTGTAATCTCACACAAATGATTATCCAACCAACAAGAATTGTTATGAAGGCAAACAAGGTTAGTACTTCTAGCTGCATTGACCTTATATTTACCAATGTCCAGGAATTGTGTTCAAAGGCAGTATCAGTGGCAGTTGGCTGTAGTGATCACAATTTGATCGCATTAACTAAAAAGACAAAAATTCCCAAATCAGGAGCCAGGATTTTATTATCTAGGTCATATAAAAGATTCAATCAAGATCTGTTTATTAATGAAGTTCAGAGTGTGCAGTGGACTGAAGTGTGTCAAGAAAAAGATGTTAATAAAGCCTTAAATATTTTTATGGATATAATAAATAAGATAATTGATAAATACGCCCCACTTAGAAAAAGATCAGTAAAAACTAAAAATGCTCCTTGGCTCGATGATGAGCTGAAGTGCTTAATGCTGCAAAGAGACAAGGCAAAGGAGGTAGTACAGAAATTAGGAAGTGACTACAATAAAAAATTCTATTGTAAGTTAAGAAATAGGGTTTCTAAATTAAATCATATTAAAAAAAGGGAATATTATAAGCAAAAAATTAGGTCTGCAGCTGGTGATTCCAAGAAAATATGGAAAACACTGAATGAAATAATGTGTAGGAAGACAAATAATTATCAAGGGTGTGTGGAAAATGAAGGTCAGTTTATTACTAAACCATTAGAGATAGCTAATTATTTTAACACCTTTTTTAACGATAAGGTGAACAATTTAAGATCTAGCATGTATGGCAATGATGTTCAATCAGCCTGTAGTCCTATTTCTAAAATAATGAAAAATAAATTATGCAGTTTTAATTTTAGGTCTGTTGATCAAACTACTGTAGAAGAGATGTTGCTTTCAATTCCAGATGATAAACCTTGTGGAGCTGATCAGTTAGATGGAAAATTGCTAAAAATGGTAGCTAGACAGCTTTCTCAACCGATCTGTCATATTTATAATAGGTGTTTGATTGGTGGCAAATATCCAAATCTTTGGAAAGAATCTAAAATTATTCCATTACTTAAAAAGGGAAAAACAGACTTTTTAGGTTCTAATTGCAGACCAATTAGCATACTTCCAATTTTGAGTAAGCTTTTAGAGAAGATTACCTTCAAGCAAATTTTACAATATTTTAGTACAAATGGATTACTTGCCAATGCTCAACATGCCTATCGACCAGGACACTCCACAAGTACTGCTCTTATACATATGACAGATGAATGGTTAGCATGTCTAGATAATAAGAAACTGGTTGGTGCTGTTTTAATTGATTTTACAGCAGCCTTTGATGTCATTGACCATGATATTCTTATGGCTAAACTAAAATGTTATGGTTTTTCATTGACAGCCCTTAATTGGATGGGAAGCTATCTTTCTAATAGAAAACAGAGAGTGTTTTATAATGGATCTTTTTCAGATGCTAAAAATACTTATTGTGGTGTTCCACAAGGAAGTTGCTTAGGTCCTTTATTGTTTTCTATTTTTATAAATGATTTACCATATGTTGTTAATAATGCTAATATAGTTATGTATGCAGATGACTCTACAATGTTTTCTGCAGCACATTCTTCAGCTGAACTAAAGAAAAATTTGAGTGATGAGCTTTTAACAATTTCTAAATGGGTTCAAATTAACAAATTAATTTTAAATATAGAAAAAACTAAATGCATAATTTTTAGCCAAAAATACAATATTTCTAGGGCTGCAGATTTGAATTTATTTATTGATGGGACGCCAGTGGAACAAGTAACAGATGTTACTTTGTTGGGCGTGATACTTGACAATACATTGTCCTGGTCCAAACATATAGATCATATAGTAAGCAGCATGGGTAAAGGTATAGCAGTAGCCAGGAAATGTTCTGCATTTATTTCGTCTTTGGTTTTAAAAGATGTGGTGCAGTCAATAGTTTTATCGCATCTTGAGTACTGCCCTATAATATGGTCAAGTGCATCAGAAAAGCACTTAAAAAAACTTCAGATTGTTCAGAATAGAGCAGCTAGGTTGGTGCTCCATTATCAATTTCAGGCCAGTGTTGCTGATATGCATAGAAAATTATCATGGCTTTTAGTGAAGGACAAATTACATTTACGAGTGTTGGTATATTTTTATAAGGTAATCAAGTATCACACACCATGTTTTTTCTTTGAAAAGCTTGTATATGTTGGTTTTAGACACGATCATAAAACACGTCAAGTGAGTAAGTCTCAACTGTTTTTACCATGTCCACAATCAAATTTGCTGAAAAAGACTGTATTTTATCGTGGCTCTGCTGCTTGGAATGTTGTTCCTATAAATATACGTAAAAGTAATTCAACACATGTGTTTAAAAGAAATTGTGTAAACATGTTGTTAAAGGTATAGACGTACTTCTGCTTGTGCTGCTACTATTAATATGTATGGGTATAGTTTTGTGATGTGACTGGATTAGCAATTGTATTTTTGTTATTATTTTATTTGTTTGAATGATTTTTTGTATTGTGCAACTCTGTGGACCCCAGGAAGATTAGCAACCACTTTGTGGAAGCTAATGGGGATCCAAATTAACAATAAACAATAAACAATAAACTGTGTTCTTAGCAACTTTAAATAATTTATACTTATAGTTTAGCCTTGGAGATTTATTTATTATTATTTGTAGTAGTCGTATTCTTTTAACTAGGCCTATATATTAGCAGAAGAACGGATGTCGTGCTGACAATCATAAACAATAGCATGTGGTGTCACAGGCGGTGGTCTTCAGAGTGCCCCTGGAAAGACAATAATGGACGACACTCATCTCATCGTGGAAGTTGAGAAATATCAAGTTCTTTATGATCCACACAATGTACTTTACAAAGACTTGCAGGAGAAGGAAAAAACATGGGATGAAGTTGCAGCAGCTCTTATTGCAGATGGTAAGTAATTTTATAGTGTTTTGACGCTTTCGCTGGCACACGAGCAAACAACTCAATATTTGATTCAAAATTGATTCAATTGGAACCATTTATTTACAATTTCTAAATTACACATAAGCACACAAATAACAAAAGCAGGTGATACATGCATATATATAATAAACAAGTAAATGCTGATTTCAAGATGAGCAGGAAGTCAAAGCTGTGAACCATTTACAATACACATAATTTAAAACCGTTTATTAAATTGGTTTTCAGGGTGTCCTTTGGTAAATTTGATTGCAAACAAACCCAGTGACAAGATGGTAATATGCACCATTATCTCTCCTACATCGGTTAATGGGACGAACCCAAAGTCTGTGTCGTTTTCACAGTCTCCTTAATAACAAATATAGCGCGATGGCCTTTCTTCTATCAACAACACGTACTGCACGGAAAACAAAGACCAAAAAACAAAGATGTAACAAAAGTTACAATTAAATTATTAATTAAAAAAGCTTCTTGCCAAGTCTTTTTATTTAAATGTATTTTAAATGGAAATAAAGCAATTCTAACGTACCCATTATAGAGCACTCTGACCAAAACCCGTTGTTCAGTTGCGCGCTTCCTCTGCTGCCAGTGTGAAAGCAAAATATCCCTGTGCTGATTCCGCTCTGCTTACCTGCTGTTAACGCACTGCTTCTGCTCTGCTGCAGCTTGCGGTGTGAACCCGGCCTTAAAAGTGGAAGCTTGTGAGAAGCTTTGTTGCATTATATTGAAACTTTGTTGATGTTTTTATTAGCGCCGGGACTCGATTAAAAAAATGTATCTAATTAATTAGAGGCTTTGTAATTTATTAATCGAAATTAATCGCATATAAATATTTGACCTGAGAACAGTGAGAAGTTATTTTTTTTCACATGGATTCATAGTACACCATTGAATAATGACTGAATACATTAGCTTAAGCAACAAAATATTGTTTATATAAAATATACAGAGATGTATAAAGTACTAGAGAACCATACTTGAGTAAAAGTACAAGTGCTCTGTCAAAAAAGTGACTTGAGTAGAAGTTGAAGTGCTCTTTAAGCACCACACTTAAGTAGAAGTACTATAGTATTCAAACATTTTTTTACTTAAGTATTACAAGTAGTCTATTTTAAAATTTACTACTCAAGTACTGAAAGTAAAAGTACAAGTATTGTGTTATGTAATTATTAAAGAATGTAGTCAAAAGTTTGAACATATTGTTTTCTGCTGTGAAGAGAGAACTGAAGATGAACACCGAGGCGAGCCAGATAACGAACAACAGACTGACTCGTTCACGAGTCAAGAACCGTTTCTGTCAGACGCGTCCGATTCGTGAACCGAGGAGCTGATGATACTGCGCATGTGTGATTCAGCGTGAAGCAGACCTGACACAGAGCGTCTGAACCGAACTGATTCTTTTGATGATTGATTCTGAACTGATTCTGTGCTAATGTTATGAGCCCAGGTAAACCGAAGGCTTGCAGTTAATGCAAATGACGCCATTACGTCGAGCGCAAAAGACCGGGGAACTGTTTTCTTCAACCGGTTTATTGAATCGAACTGTCAGAAAGAACTACTGGTGATCCAAAAACCGATGCAACCGGTTCTTGAGTCATTATCTGGCTCGGCTCGGTGTTCATTTCTCTCTTCACAGCAGTTCAGTCAGCACGCGCAGTCTTCGCTCAATGATGTGCCAGCTTCATCAAACCTGCCATCTACAGTTCTGGCAGTGGTAATGTGGGTTTGTAATGGAATGATTCGTAACATTTTGCTAATTGTAACGAGTAACGATGCAGCACATAAAAAAAAATATCGGAGTAAAAGTATTAAACTTAGCGAAAATATGTACCGAAGTAAAAGTGGAAGTAGGAGAAAAAAAGAATACTCTAGTAAAGTACAGATACCGCCTTTTAGTACTTAAGTACAGTAGTGAAGTAGTTCTACTTCGTTACTATACATCTCTGAAAATATAAAAATAAAATATTGTTTATAATATTGCAGCATTTACAATGAATTACGATGCAAATAAGTGCTGATGTGCTGATGGCCACTTATACAGATGATAATAACACAAATGTGCCAAAGTAAATAATCCACTCTTTCTATTCACATAGACGCGTTCACTTTTGTTTTCATTCAGACCAATGTTATGTGTTTCCAGCACATGTCAGCTAATAGACGAAAAAAGAAATTTATTTCTATCCTAATCTATGCAAAAGTTATTCCATTCCAACTGAAGGAAGGAATAATACCATTTTTGTATACAATTTCCGTCTACATAATTATGAAATGTTCCTTTAAATGCATTTTTCCCCTCTGCATGTAATATCTGTATATTGTTTTACAGAAAACACTCAGAAGTTACATAAAAAGCTGCTGTTTGTGACAAATAGTATTATTTATGTTGTTTCACATATGATGAACCATCTCAATACAATGTGCTTTTTTTGTGTGTGTTTTCTGAACAGTCTTTGAAAGAGGATAAGTCAAATTGCAAACTAGCAACATGCATAAAATTATTAAAAATATCTGGTCTATCATAATCATATCATTTAATTTATGTCTATTCTGTATGGTGTAATGATTGGGAGTTCTTACCTATCTCAATCATCTGTAATATGAATCTCCTTCCAGGGTCCTCTCTGTTTGTTTTGACTCATTTTCAGCGCTAAAACTGCTCCCCGAAGCTTGTACACGACCTTCGGAGCATCAACAAACAAATTTATGTTCATCCACCCAGTACTGTAATAATTCATGTGTATTTACTGTTTTTTCACTGAGATGCTTAATCTACTGTACTTTTCTGCCAATAAACAGGTTAGCCTATTGTTAGCGGAGCTTCCACGCTTCAAAATAAAGAATCATATATATACATAGGTGTCTGACACGCGTTTGGCCTCACCAGATGTGCGTCCTGACCTCTCCACGGCCACGGTGGTCATCCATAACTTGAAGTATGATTATTATGCATTGATAATCCACGCCTGTTTGATAACAGGCGTCCGCTTGTAGTTTTCCCTCCCGTGCCTTTGTTCACAAGCAGCGGAAAACACAATTTCCCATCGGCCAGCGCTTCGCCGGCGGAAGAGGAACTGGGCAGTCACTGTCCACTCCCTGCCCCCGCTGTTGCGCATACACTCTCAGAAAAAAAGGTACATGGTGGTACAAATAATGTTCCTCGAAGAACGGTTTTGTACCTTTTTAATAATTGTACCCTAAATGGTACAGGAAAGACCTCTGATGATACTGTTTGGTACCTTTTAAGGTACAACTGAAATGAAGGTACAAAATTGTTCTCACATCAAGGGTACATTGAATACCTGTCAACCTTGATAGACAGTTCCCTTATTATTACATTTGCAAATAGCATACAATCTCTGTGAACGAAAATGATTAAATAGTAAAGATATGAATAATTTACAGATTAAAATAATTAAATGAGTTTATACAACTGTCTTAAATGTACATTATCATAACAGTTCTGAAAATAGTGCTAAAAACATGTGAAAACCACTAGGAAACAGGTTTTGTGATATTTATAAAACAAAATACATGCAGTTTTTTTAATAAATATTTTATTAGACAATCATGATGAAATAGATTTATCATTGGTATCCACGCAATTTGTCGTTTGCTTTCCTTTGCAATCCGACCAAATTACTGTTTCATGCACGATTGGTTGCTGTGTTAAATAATTTGCATAGCAACAAGACACTGATTGGTCGAATTCGGCAGCGCTGCTGCAGCCGTTACGGAATTTTCTCTGTCATTACTGAGAGCGGGAAGAAGCACTTCTGAAACACACGTCCAGGCATTTTGCTTCTGTCTTTTTCGACTTAAAAGCTCAAAAATATTAAGAAGGTGGATTTAAATGATCAAATAGTTTGTAGACGAAATGTAAAGGTGAGTTTTGATTATTTGTGTTTATAGTTTATAGTGTTTATATAATTAGTACATGTGACAAACAATTTAAATGTTTCAACTACTCAAAGCGAAATTAGAAACGTAAATTTAGCATATACAACAGCATGCAATGCTGTTATCCATTTGTGTACACTTTTTGACATTTTTAAAGCAGTTAATTACTTAAATATTACGTTACAATACACAATATGTCATAGGCATAGCAACACGACATTGATTGGCCAAAGAATTTTCAAACAGAACGGAGAGCGGGAAGCAGACGACCATGGCTTTGTCGTCGATGTCGTCAGAAGAACTCCTATTAAAATTAACAGAGGCCGGACTCGAATTGTCAGAGGAAGAAAAGAGAAAATTCAAAGGTGAGTTTTATATTTAATCAAATCAAAAATGTATAAAATGTTACAGCTGTTTAAGTATGGCATTAGCAAGTTTATTTAGCTTATGTACGAATCCAGTGCTATTAACCGTCCGCTTATAGTATAAAGTGATTCAGTTTGTGTGCTGCAATTCTGGTAAATTAAGTTATGCCTGGTTCAGATTAATTTACAAGATTTTTGTGTCAGTTATGATAGTCACGGTGTCTCGCCCACACACACTGTCGCTCACTCACTCGCGCGCACACACACACACACACACACACACTCAATCACTGTTGCTCGCTCACATACTCACTCACTCTTGACAGAACCGTCGTGGATGACCGTTAAGAATTAAACATGCTAGTCGTGATGTCGTGAAGCATCGCAGACGCGACATTGTTTGTCGCCTATTATGAAAGTGACGTGACATTCAGCCAAGTATGGTGACCCATGCTCAGAATTCGTGCTCTGCATTTAACCCATCCGAAGTGCACACACACACACAGAGCAGTGAACACACCCACACACTGTGAACACACACCCAGAGCAGTGGGCAGTTATGACACACTATACGAGATGAAACTATTGAATCTTGCGTCCCGACGCCCGTTGTGGTTTATGAATCCCCACGACACCAGGCATTAATTTAACGTTTGACATTCGTTACACATACGGTTTCATACCTATTAAACTCTGTGCATTTCATGTTTTCAGCCTAAACCCAACTTCGATATACAAATAACGTCCGTCTTGTGCATGTTCAAAAAGTATATATCTTGCAAAAGTCCAGACAAACTTGTGACGTGTGTTCTTTGTGTTCTGCCCATCACTCTTTCCCTGTGTTTAAACTAGTGTGATTAACGTTAGCTGATTCTGCCCTATCTATAAGTCATATACATTTCATTCATTGTAAGTTTTTTGAAACTTAGCAAATGTCTCTTTGACTCTTAGATTTTGAAGTTGATGGGGAAACTGTCAGTGCTGGTCTCACGGATCACATGATAGCACAACTTTTTGAGAAGTCTTTTAAGAAGCAAGTTAAATTTATCAAACTTATCCAACAACTTGAAGAGAACCAGAGTGAAGAACCGTCTGAAAGTCTGACTACACCTTCAGCTTTGAGGCAAGTATTAGTATTGTTTTATTTATGTTCCCTTATATTTTCTTCTGATTGACTGATTTTCCTTAAGTCCTTAAATTTTGTATTAATTTTTTTGCCAGAATGACATTGATGTCAGTCTTGATAAAGCACAGTAAAACTGCACTTCAAAGTCTGAAAGATTTCACAGAAGTAACTTTATTAGAAGTCTATTAACCCAAAACTCTGATGCTTCAAAACTTCAATAAAGAGATCGTAAAATAAGTCCAAATGAATTAAGTCGGTTAATTAATTTGTTTATTTAAAATCTGGCCATCATTTTATGTTACAAAAAGTGCATAATGCTGCTAATTTTTGTTGGTTTCGCCATATAACTCTGTGAAGTGATTTCAGTATATGTGAGTACTTTTTGAACATTCCAGAACATTTTATCAATATCTGCGTTTACTTGGACACTTGTAATTGAATTGATGGCTCAATCGGACTAAAAAACCTTCATGTTAACACCTTAATCGATCTGATTTAGCTTGATCCAGATGAAATTTAGATCGGATTGAAATGGGCGGTTTATCCCTTTTGTAATCCGATCGAGAAAACATGTAAACACTTGATCGGATTGAAAACCGAAACTGAAAGGACTGTGCAATGACGTTAAATAGCGTAATGACGTATGACGCGTGGAACGAGCTGTTCTTCCTGTTGAATAAAGTGTCATATTAATAAGTTTCCCGTCATTCTAAAATCCTAATTTCACTCGCGTCTCTGTGAAGTGAAGCAGGACAACGTCCCACCAGTCCTTGTTTTGGATTCTAATCCAAAGATGTCTGGTTTTGGCCGTGGTGAGGGGCATTTTTCCTGCGTGATCAATAAGCAGCACGGCAAAACGGTTAATCTGCTCTAAATTATGATCAGAGACAAATTAATATTATGTCTGCTGTTTAAAACAAATAAATAACCAATAGAGGAGAATATTTATGCGCGAACAGCCGGAAACTCTGTATATTTGTGCAGTGTGCGCATGTCAAAACATCAAATCCGATTTGAAACTTGTGACACATAAACGCGCACATCAACCCGATTACTTTATTTATCATTCATGTAAACACCTTGTTCGGATTCATCAATTGTATTGATTTCATTCTGATTGTGTCCATGTAAACGTAGCTAATGCTGTTAAAATTCAGAGATCATTTTGGTCACTATAATCGTGATATGAACATTTCATATTGTTTCATCTCTATTCTGCGTCATTCCTCTGTCTAAACAGCCAAGAGCAAAGAATTTCAGCCCCATTCCTCGTCTTCTCACTACCAAATTCCCAAAAGATGTTCAGTTAAAATTGGATAACAAAGAACCATGTCATAAGATCAGCACTTACCGGCATAAAATTGTACGAGTGCTGCACGAGACTATGGCTCAGCACACACTGTAAGTTTAATAAACACTATTTTGTTTTTTAAATTCCAAACCCTGGTAAACATTTGTAGTAAATTTGCGCACTTTTTTTAATCTTCTGATAGATATCCTTCAAACAGTGACTATGTTTGTGCAGTCAAGGCTCTTATCTCCAAATACCCTTACCTGAGAGATGCAGAGGGAAATGGATATGTAAGTCAACTGTTTAATATTTATTTTTTAGACATTAATGTAATATACAATTTATAGACATGCTTAAAAGGTCATGAAACCTGCTGTTTCAGCACCAGTTGGTTCTTGCTACAGTTTAATTTTTTTTTTTTTTTAATTCTATTATGGCAGTATTCACTAGTTCAGTGGTGAAAAATAGTTTAAAGTTCCCATTAGAGCATGGTGTGTGAACTGTTGCTTTATACTATGGTGAGAAAAGAAATAAAAAAAAAAAACAATTAATTTTAATTAATGTTGTTGTTTTTTTTCGTATTTGTATTTGTTATTCCAGGAAATGGGTCGAATGCATGCCATAAATTTAAGCCGGTGTTTCCAGGATTCCTTCAGCAAAATTGTGTCCAATGTTTTGAGTTTGGCTAAGGGGAAATCCGTTATAGAAGCACATTACAAGGATGCCAGAAGAGAAGCTGTTGCAGAGAGTCCTTGTGGTATGCATGTTTTCCGTTTAGACAGCTTGTATTGAAAATACAAATTGAATATTGTAGGTCTTTATACAGGCTATAATTTGCCTGGGGGGCGGGATGTTAAATCACTAATTCGAGAGTAAAACATCCACATTTTTTAAATAAGAAATTAATAATTATTTTTTTAAAAGTAGTTTTCGGCCAAGTGCATCTAGAAGTTTTGGCCCTGAATTTATTCGGTGCATCCCTGAAAGTAAGATGATATAAAAACTATTCTGGCTTAAGTGTAGATAGACAGTTGTAACTATTCATTGGGAACATGAATTTAATCCAGATTTCCTTTTGATGTTTGTAATATTGTAATATTTCCATTCTGTTTAGGAAGAACCAGCCACACTATATCCCACTGTACAGATTTTGGGAGCGTCTAACTGGAAACAGGTCTTCAGCGGGAAGAGAATTTTCAGCACTGTGAAAATGAAGGGATCTTTGCTGAGCAGTTGGGGTGGAGGACGGTGTTCTCTCTGCTTTTTGCACGTATTTTGTATTCAACCTTTCGTCCCTCATACAACAGGAACACACATCTCTTTCTCCAAAGGCATGTGTTGAAGCTAACTGCACCTGGTGACAAACCATTGCCAACTGCTGTTGTCAGGATTATTTTATCTTAGACTGAGAGGATGCCACGACCCTATGCATGTCCAAATTGTTCCTCACAGACATTCATGAATATTGCTGCTTCCTTAAGCAAAAGACACCAATTCAAACAGTGTTGGGAATTTTCATCAGAAAGCATGTTGAGTGATTATGAAAAAGTGACTGGGACAAGCATACGCACTCAAGTTACATCTTTACCCAGAGAGCTTCAAAATACACTTAAAAGTCACAAAAGTTGTCAAGCCATAGATTTTGCAGGTAAAACACTTCAACGTGTAAATAATGTAAAGTACAGCACCGAAGATGTGTTTGTTATTGATGTTGTGCATACAGAGTAAGTTCCTTTATTCTTTCAGGTTAAGTACGTTTTCAGTGTAGATACATTGTGGATACTGTGTGGGAAACTGTTGCTCCCACAATTGTTTGACTCTCATTTCCATGCATTTCGTGTTTCAAATGGTAAGGATTGGTTTTGTGTGATGCCAGCAGAGGAACTGGACCACCAGGCACTTGACCTTTATGTGGTTGATGACCATTTGTATGTAAGAGCCAGATATGCATAGTCACTCACCTACAAAACATTAGGTTTACATCTCATTAAAATGTTTATAATGCTATACATAATTTAATTACTCCTTTAAAACTGTTAATGTTATGTAAATTCAAGGCTATTGTGTGGAAGTTAAAAATTTAAAAGTCTAAGTTGTATTGTGAATAGCTTGTGAATTTTTATTGTAGATTGGAAAATGAAATTGACATTGACATTTTAGTGAAATATTTTATATTATAAATGGAGAAATGTTTTTATGTTCTGTTAAAAATGTTTTAAATCTTCATTGTAAAGTGTACAGATGTATTTACAAAACAAGAAATATTTGAACCTGTAACAAAGTATTCAAACATGTATTTATGTGTATTATGAATAGCTTGTGATTTTTTTTTTTTTTTTTTGTAGATGGGAAAATGAAATTGACATATTGTGACATTTTAGTGAAATATTTTGTAGCAAATGGAGAAATGTCCTGTTAAAAATGTTTTAAATCTTCATTGTAAACTGCAGAGATGTATTTTACAAAATAACCTGTAACAAAGTATTCAAATACAATGTATTTATGTGTATTGTTTCTCATATTAAATTGATTTTATTCAATAGAAAAATGGCCTTTAATAGTTCTTGAAGGAACATATTTGACACGGTTAAGGTACAAAAGGGCTTGTCACTGGGGTGGTACCTTAAAGGATCAAATTTGTACCTTAGATAACGGTACAATATTGTACCAGTAAGAAAAAAAAAAAAAAGGTACATTTTGGTTTTCCATGGTACAAATCATGTCCTTAAAGGTACAAACTATAATGGTACAAATTTGTTGCTTCACATTAAGGTACAATTTTGTACCAGTAAAAGGTACCGCCCCAGTGACAAGGGTTTGTACCTTCTTTGGTACAAAATTGTACCTTTTTTTCCGAGAGTGTAGATGTCAAGTTCCCCACCTCTGAGTGGAGGACACGGCTGTGAATGAAAGCTATAGGGACTAATAGGGCTTCACAAAAGAGTACATACATACAATACATCCTGATTCCTGAGAAAGAGAGCTTTCGTGTGATATATGACTTGACTGTTTTGTGAAAAATATTTTAAATACACATTCTTATGAAAAATTATTCGCAATCGTTAGATGGAAATTTATGGAGGGGGGAATATATTTCTTAGCTTAATTTGACTACTTTATGTATCATAAAACCCCAATTAATGGTATTCTTTGTAAAGAAAAGACTCTAAGCTTTCAAATGAACCCGATATATGGGCTGATATCATATAAGGAAGGCTTTGCAAATGAAACAGGAACATTTTGCATGCTATTCTTGGACCCAGTACCGGGTGCGCAGAGTTTAAGTAACTCAAAACTCAGTCTAGCTCTGTAGGCTACACAATCATGGTTATGGTCATGGTACAGTCTTCCTGCTGACTTGACAGTTGTCCAAAAGACGACCATTGACATCTTGCACAAGGAGGGCAAGACACGAAAGGTCATTGCAAAAGAGGCTGGCTGTTCACAGAGCTCTGTATCCAAGCACATTAATAGAGAGGCTAAGGGAAGGAAAAGATGTGGCAGAAAAAAAGTGTACAAGCAATAGGGATAACCGCATCCTGGAGAGGATTGTGAAACAAAACCCATTCAAAAATGTGAGGGAGATTCACAAAGAGTGGACTGCAGCTGGAGCCACTACACAAAGAGGTATGCAAGACATGGGTTTCAGCTGTTGCATTCCCTGTATCAAGCCACTCTTCAACAACAGAGACAGCGTCAGAAGCGTCTCGCTTCAAAAAGGACTGGACTGCTGCTGAGTGGTCCAAAGTTATGTTCTCTGATGAAAGTAAATGTATCATTTCCGTTGGAGATCAGGGTCCCAGAGTCTGGAGGAAGAGAGGAGAGGCACACAATCCATGTTGCTCGAGGTCCAGTGTAAAGTTTCCACAGTCAGTGATGGTTTGGGGTGCCATGTCATCTGCTGGTGTTGGTCCACTGTGTTTTCTGAGGTCAAAGGTCAACACAGCCCTATACCAGGAAATTTTAGAGCACTTCACGCTTCCTTCTGCTGACCAACTTGATGGAGATGCAGATTTCATTTTTCAACAGGACTTGGCACCTGCACACAGTGGCAAAACTACCAGTATCTGGTTTAATAAGCCCAAATGCTATTTTGGGGATTTCCGCCTGGCATTTTTCCTACCTAAATTCAAAAGCTTCCCATACCCACAGAGGTGTACATACAAAAGTTTGCTATCATTTTACAGGAGACCCTTTGAAATTACATAAAACACTGTTGAAATTGATAAAAATGATTTTATATGTTGTCTGTGTTATAATAAATAGGGAAAAAATAAGGTAATTTTTTTTTTTTATAAACAGAAGATTGAAACTGTATAGTTCAGAAAATGAGGGTCACTGCCTAATGGAACCTATTTAGTTTCCAGCACATTAGCTAATCTATGCAAAAGTTATTGTATTCCAACTAAAGGAAGGAATAATACCATTTTTGTATACAATTTCCGCCTACCCAAATTTGAAATGTCCCCATACCCACATACAGTGGAATAAATGCAATATCTTTATATAATTTTACAGAAAACACTTTGAAGTTACATAAAACTGCTGTTTGTGACAAATAGTATTATTTATGTTGTTTTTCATATGATGAACCACCTCAATACAAGGCGCTTTTTGTGTGTGTGTGTGTGTGTGTGTGTGTGTTGTGTGTGTTCTAAACACTTTCTTTGAAAGTGGATAACTCAAACTGCAAACTACACTGTAAAAAGTAAAACATAGCTGTTTTTCATTTGATATATATTTTTTCATTACTATAGCCTAAAACTATTAGATTGTTAAGTAAAATTACATTTTTTAAACTGTAAAACTAAAATGTATTAATGTTTGGACTTTAATTTTAGGAAAGCTGCTGCTTAGTAGGCCTCGTTCCTGGTGCCAGTTTTGGTTGTCTGTCAAGTCTTCTTTGCTTACACTGGTAAGTTGTTTTTGCCATGGGGGAGGGGGATGGGGATGGGGTCAGGAGATTCATGCATTACATTCAATACTGATTGCACTGATTCAGGGCTGGAGCAAATGATTACATATGTTGCGTCCCAATTCGTCTTCTTATACTATGTCCTAAATGTATGTACTCTTTTTGTATAAACGTATACAGTATAAACTTTTGAGTGTGTAGAAAAAGAGCTTTGGGACACACTACTTTGTCATCTTTACCGGACGGATCTGTCGCGTGCATCCTGTCATCGTAAACTGGCATGTCAATAATCTTATCACTGTTAAAATCCTCCATTCAATCTATTTTAATTTCCTACCTTTTTGAAAAGAAATGTTGCACATTCTTCTACCATGTGTCATGTGTTTTCCATGCGGAGACTGTCCTCGTGTTTTTGCAATTTGAATATAATGATGTATTTAAAAGTTAATGGCTTAACATATCTTTGCAAATGTTCAAAATGCTGCTGCAGTTTCAATATAATGTAGATAACATTGAATAAAAAATTTTTTGCCAGGTAAGATACTGATAATTAATTTACTTATGTTTAAGAAAGATGAAAATTTCATATTCGACTTGGAAGAACTATGTGCTGGTGAATTTGGCCAGTTACTACAACATTAACAGATTTTAAATTTGAGTTGTGCTCCAATCCGAAGATAACTCTTGCATTTCTGTATCATGTTTCCTTAGTTATCCATTTATGTGGAAATGCAAAGACTGTGGAGAGAGCACATCAGACTTCACCATCGTTATGTTCGGGGGCATGCCTACTCCTGTATTTTTGAGCATTGCCCATGTAAATGCAAGACATGGAGGGCTCTTATTGCCCATCTGAGCAAGTTCCATCCAGCGGAACAATCCCAAATAGGTCATTTTTCAACTTTTAAATGTCATCTCTGCAACAACCATCAACTTGTATCTGAAACTGAATATTTTCAACACATTGGGAAACATTTAAGAAACAACGAACTGGTCAGTTGTATGTTTAATGGTTGCTCTTACCAAACAAATCTATATGGAGCTTTGTACACGCACAGATGGAGAAAACGCCCCCTACACAATTAGAGATTTCAAACCTGAAGCTATTCATGGATCTGAGAGCCCTCTTTTGGAGTCTTTGGAAAAATGTGATGCTGAGCTTGATGATGTACCATATGAAGATTTTACATTTGAAGAGCCTACTGTTGTACCAGAAGAAACTGATTCCCCAAAAGTAATTGAACTGAAACTTGCTTCAGTATTGCTTAAATTATAAAATTCTTATCTTGTGCAAAGTGCAGCTGTGAATGAACTTCTGGAGGAGCTGAAGTATATAATCGGTACTGACCCTGTATCTTTCACTCAAAAGACTATTTGTGACTTTTTGAAAAAAATAAATTGTGAAGTTCAGGGATCAGTTGTAAAGGAGTTGGCTACTGTTCTTTGCACTGAAAATCCCATTCAGGCTGCAATAGGAAACCATGGTCCATTGTCAAGCGCTTGGAAATGCAAGGCATACTACAGGAAAAACTTCAGTGTTGTAGAACCAGTAGAATATATATTAGATCATCAGAATAGAAAGTCTTTTCAGTATGTCCCTTTACTAAAATCCCTGCAACAACTGCTAAATTGTGAAATAATACTCAATAAGGCTGACAATTTGAAAGAGAAATTTCCAATAGAAGAGGGTGGAAAATGTGTGTACAGATCATTTTGGGAGTCAAACAACTGTAAAAGAAAAAGTATGCTCTCCAAAGAATGTGCAATTTCGCTGATCTTGTATATTGATGATTTTGAAATTTGTAACCCCCTTAGGACTTCACGAAAAAAAAAACAGGTGTGTGCATTGTATTGGACTCTGTGCAATCTGCTCCATGTCTACCACTCCTCTTTATTCAGTATTTATCTAGCTGCTCTGATTAACAACAATGATGTCAAAGATTATGGTTTTGACAAAAGTCTTAAATCCTTTGATCAATGATCTCAATGTCTAGTCTGTGTTTCCCTGGGTGTCCACTAGTGGGCTCACTTCCCCTTAGGCACTTCACCGTAGGCACTAGAATTCCTCTAGTCTTCATGTCCTGTCATCACAGTAATTGCACTCCTGTTAATTGCACCATGTGCATTCACTTTATTGTCATTAGCCTCCCTATAAATACCAGTCTTTTCCTGTTGTTTGTGTGGAGTCCTTACCTTTTGTGTTTTCCAAGATTCTCCTTGTTTATTTTGGACTGCTTGTTTGGTTTTGACCTTGGCTTGTTTCAACCACGATTTGGATTATCCTAAATAAAGAACATCTGCAATTGGATCTACTCTCTCCTGTGTCTCACTGAACACGATCGTCACACTCATAACCTTAGAACAGCACAGAGTTTTGAGTTGGGGAAAACTTTAAAGGGTACAGTGCAGTGTGTTGTGGCAGACAATCTTGGGGGCGCATGGTATTGCTGGGTTTGTGGAGAGTTTTTCTGGCAGTTACTTTTGTAGATTTTGTACAGCCAAAAAGTTGGAAACTTGGATCTTTTAGTTTCCCTCTTAGAACTGAAGACACTCACACAAGTCATCTTAAGACCATTAACCCCTTTGCGTGCAAACATCGCTGACGGCCCCAGTTTATTATTGTTTCACTTTCACAGCACATTAAACATCACTGTCTTACTTCATCTGGACAAACTGTGCATCAATGGAAAGTTTAAAGACTCAAGCTTCGATATTTGACCAATATTTTGATAAAACATTGTTGCAGTGACAGATATTTAGTGATTTATGTCAGGAGTGCAAAATAATAAATCCGTATTATGCCACATTTTGAATAGAAATTCACAACTCACTCATATAAAGTCACGTCAAGAGCGGTTTATTTGTGTTCACATAGACTCACTGAACAGCGTCAATAAGGATTTACAGACCAAAGATGCATATCTGCGGAGATATATGGATATATTTACTGATGTTTACTTCATATTTCTTCAGACAGAATCGTCATTTCTATTCATTTTCCACGGATTTACGCGATCAGATGATAAACAGCCTCTCCCAGCGATCTCTGTGTGCGTGCAGTAGTCACAGCTCGTGCGGTGTGTGACTCAGACTCTGATTGGGTCTTTCAAACATCAATCTTAGAGTTTCATATCTGGACACCGCCCCATCGTGTCACATGCTTCCTGCACACTTCCTGGTAGTTATCTGGCCAAAACAACACTGAAACACCTCTGTACACACAAAATATCCGAATAATAAAGCCGCGATTACGATAGTAAAGCTTGGTATGAGAATTTCTTGAGATCTGGGGCGTTTTTATAAAAAAAATCGAAAATGTACATCGGAAATGCTAACTTGTGCAGCGATGAAAAAGGCTACAAATAACATATTTTTACAACAGTAAACGACCAAATTCCACCCCTGATCGCTAAAGGAAGTTATTATAAACACTCGATCGGGGTTTAAAGTGAGTTTTGAGTAAAAGTGTACTAATAATTTCATAAATTGTCAGATGTAGCTTGATGCTAACGTTAGCACCAATGCTACTAATAGCAGGTGCTTTTCTTCTTCATAATGCATTTTTGTCTCAATAATTCACGTAAGGTCGTAAGAAAATGTTTTGTTGTATTTTTATAGTAAGACTTTTGATAAATAAGGGCTAAATGCAAAGAGAGACTGAAGTGAGATCGCTGCTTTGTTGCTTTGTAAAGCCTGAAAAACCACAATCAAGGCTAATAAAGGTGGAATAAAAACAAAAGAATAATGATAAAAGAATAATGCGGATAATGTGTCATACTTGGCGGAGGTGTGAAAGACTCGTTTGGTGAGAACAATACAATCATGATTCGGGCAGTTTTCAACAGTGAAACATACACAAAGAGCACAGGAAAGTTTACATGTGAGATCTTACAGAGATGACAAGGGCCATAAATCAATCTGATTAGCCTTCTCTAAAAACACACATGACATGGCCTTAGAAAATATTTCATAAAATTCACAGTTTTACAGATTCGATTATGAAATTTTTTATGAAGTCTTGGAAGACTTGTGGCCTTAGCTACACTGTGTTTTCAAACTCATTTCCTACATCAACATTTTTTTAAATACATTTAAAACATATGTTTTTAATATTTTTATTTTTGTTTTTATGTTTGAGCTTATATATCTCTATTATCATAACAGTCTGAGTGATTCTGATTCCTGAACAGTAAACTTTAAAGTGTCAGCTTTGTGAACAAAGGTTGATTATTTATCTAGTCAGAAAGAATCATGAGCAGAAACCTTTTTATTTTGGGTATGTAATTTCGGTCTCCATGCCAAAAAAGGGGGGTTACTAGTAAGGGGTTAAAGACAATGGTTTGAACAGCTATTGTGGTGTCAAGGCTACATGTGTTCTGTCAGAAAAACGTAACTTTAATGTAACTACTGGTGTCCCCCTGACATCGCTCATGACTTATTTGAGGGAATAGTTCCTTTCGAAATTGCCCTATGTTTAACTGTTATCATTTCAAAAAAATATTTTATTTTATCATATCTGAATAAGATAAAAGGAGATTTTCCTTACCAATGGACTGATAAAACAAACCGCCCCCATGCTGTTCCAGTGACGTTTGCTTCCAGGAGAACAGTTGTGTGTGACTGCCATGAAAATTGGAGTTTAATCAGATTTCTTCCTCTATTAATTGGACAGACTGTGCCTGCAGGAGAACCAGCCTGGCAACTACTCTCAGATCTGAAGGACATTGTGAACCTTGTTGTTTCTCCCGTGCAAACTGAAGAATCCATTGCATACTTAAGCTTTAAGAACACTGAGCACCAAGTCAGATTTAAGGAGGTTTTCCCTGACTCAGATTTCTTGCCGAAACATCATTGTTTGCAGCACTACCCTCAGTTAATTTGTGACTTTGGACCTTTAGTTGAACTATGGACCATACACTTCGAATCAAAGCACAGTTTCTTCAAAAGAGTAGTTCGACACTCAGGATGCTTCAAAAATGTGCTGCTTTCTTTAGCAGAAAGGCATCAATTTGCCATGGCACATCAGCTTTACATCTGCAGCCTACCTAAACCGCCTTTACAAGTAGCATGTGGTGCATCAGTTCCACTTCATGGTTTGAAAGAGGACATTGCATTTGCCATCAGGTGGAGATACGCAGACTTGGATGCAGTGTTTTTGACTCAAAATGCATCTTACAACAGCCTCAACTACAGGAATGGGATGATTATTCCACATGGCTCATTGGCAGGGATGCCTGAATTTGCTGAGATTATACAAATGGTTATTGTCCAGGATACACTGCTTTTCGTTGTTAAGAAGTTGGCTTCATGGCTCTGGGAACACTATAGAGCTTATGAACTGAAACCATGTCCCACAAAGGAGATAAAACTCCTTCATCCAAATGAGCTGAACGATCCATACCCATTAGTGGACTACACAGTTGGGGGAATGAGGCTCATTACTCTGAAAAAATACATACATATTTAAGGTCAGAATTTATCGAGTGGTTTTGTGTTTTTGCATGTATCCCTTAAAATGCAACACAAAATTGAGTCCAAAAATTAATTCAATACTTAAGTTTCATGCACCCATTTTTCATGTACATTTGATATCAGTCCAGTGCAGACGACATTGTGGCTAGCTGCCTAATTGGGAAATCCGTGCCCTTGCATGTGTTCTAGTATTTTATCATTCTTTTGTAGCCTGTTGCCATATTAGTTATTTGAATAGGCCTATAAGTTTAGGTTTTACTTTGAGCTGATTGTCTAAATGTCTAAAAATGTTACGGTCTTTTTCCACTAGTGTTGTTTTTGGCGGCCTGTTTTAATTTTAGTTTTAGTCTAGTCTTTGTGTCAAGCTGTCATTTTAGTTTTTATTAGTTTTAGTCACGTTCATACTCTTTTTAGTCTAGTCTAGTTTTAGTCAACTAAAAGTCTGAGCATTTTAGTCTTATTTTAGTCAGAATTATCCATGACTATTTTAGTCTAGTTTTAGTCGACAAAAACTTATGACATTTTTAGTCAAGTTTTAGTCAATGAAAATTGTATTTTAGCCTCTTTTTGGTAATGCAATTCTATTTAACCCAGTCAATATAGTGTAAGTACCTAGTAGTATAGACCAAAATATAAACCAAAATTTTCTAGAATCTAGAATACTTATCTAGAATACGGTATTCAAACTTTCAAAGTCATGTTGTTGATGCCAAATTCAGTTCAGAGTGATTGCTATGTGAATTTAAAAAAACTAGCTAAAGTATTTGGCCAACAAGGGATGTCAGTCAGTCAGGTAGGAACTAAGAACCCACTTTACACTCTCTCACATAAACACACACACATACACACACACACACACTCACAAACAAATATACACACACACACACGTTTGTCTCAGTCGTTTTCAGCTCCAGTGGCTAACGTCTAAAGCTAACATTAAAATGAGACACATTAACCACATCCTCATGAGTTGGCTTGGCATGAGCTTTCTAATATAGAGCTTTCATTATGGAATGCCTTGAGATGTCTCTTATGGTTTGTGGTGTTTTTTCCGGTGATTTTGTGGCCGCATTTCTCCCCATCTTTTTTCACAACACATTCAGTTTTCTATTCTTTTTCTTCCAAAGATGAACCCCGGCTGGCCGGCCATCGGACCCTTTCTCTCTGTCAGGCTAATAGACTTAACTTTGTTGTCGTTTACATACACTAACCATGACACTCACCGCAGTCTAAATATCTAAATAATGCCGCGAGTGAGGCTTGAGGAAGTGACGTCGCCTGCGTCTGCGCAGTGCAACCTGATGCAGCCTCCCGAAAGGGAGACACAGCAGGAAACAGAAATTACTGCAAAAATACTACGAATAAACGAGACGAAATAAGGTTATAACATTTCGTCTCGTCTCGTTTTGGTCAACAAAAATTAAGAGACATTTTAGCATAGTTTTTATTTTGTAGACCACATTAAGTCTCGTTTTTATTCGTCAACGATAATGCATTATACATTTAATTATAGTTATCGTCACATGATCAGCATTTACGTTGCGTCTCCGCTCGTTTTCGTCACGTGATAAAGGTTCGTTGACAAAGATATTTAGTCAAAATTTTCGTTGACGAAAGCAACACTATTTTCCACTCTCTCTTTCTCTCTCATTCTGTTTTTCTGTTTCTACTCTGTCCATCTACTTTTATTACTAATTTCTCTCAGTACACCATGGCGGAAACAGCACTTGTGGTGAAAATGATTGCATGAGAATGGAGCTGCACATTCCCAATGCTGTGGAAGACCACATTGAGGAGGTGAAGAATGCATGTGGACTCAAGAGGCCATATACGGCTGCATTATGAAGACACTGATTTTGGAGATATGTTTATTAATGTGACCTCAACATCTGTAATTAAGGACCACACCATTCTTAAAGTGATCCAGCTATACCCTGAAGCCCCCACTGTTGTCCTGTACCCAGTTAATACCCCAATGAGAAGCACCCTTTCTCTCGACATTGACAGTGAAGACTGCCCCAGCTTGCTGTCTGCACTGCCTAGCAACATTGCTCTGTCTAGCCACACAGACTGTTTAAGAAAAGAGCAGTGGCCAAAGGCCTTCCAAAACCCACTCTTTTCGTCCAACACTGAGTGTCAATTGCAGAGGGCAAACATTGAGTTTGCAAACAGCCAAACTACACTGACAGTTGGCACCAAAATGCTTTCAGACATATTAGAAAAGCTAACTGAGGCAATTTACAGCTACAAAGGCTACCCAACAGGTTCCGACTGCAAAGATGATGCAGATGCATTGATTAAAAAATACCTCTGCTTAACTCAACAAGGGCCCTTTGGGGGGAGTTGTGGCTGGCAACAAAGAATCAAGGTTAAGATGGCAAACTACCGGACTCTACTTAAGGCGCATGGTACATCAGCTGAGCTCTCCCTGAATTCTTTTAAATCCAAATCTCAGGAGGACTCCTACCCTGCAAAGAATTGGAAGAGGCCTAGAAGAGCAGAGTTGAACTATTTCCCACCCTTACCAAATGGTGAGACACCAGAAAGCATGGAACCGGAAAGAGTTTCTCTTTTGACTGAACTTCAGATAAGAAATAACTGGCAAACTGTTAAAGAGAAGATGGCCAAGACGTTTGGGTACCGGAGGCAAGAAATAGTGCATGAGCAGGTGAGAATTGCAAATGTTGTGGAGAGGTGGCCAGCCCTTTTTCACATGGAAGAGGTCAGTTTTGGTGCAAAACTATGTTGATTCTTGTTCATTTGGTATTTATAACAGTAATTTGATTACAGCTTTTGTCACTAATTTAAATAGTTTTGTCAATTATTAATCCCAAACTTTGTATTTTCTGCTGTTTTAATTTTTTAGATCAGTGCCGAGTTCATGAGAATCACGACGGTGCCCTTGGAGACAAAATTCTTACAGCAGCTGGACAGGCACGAAACTTGTACAGATAATACAGAGTAAGGGTGGCGTGACAAAGGAAAGGACTGGCAGGATTTTACATAGCATAGATGAGGTTTGTACAATTGCGACTGATTCAGACTGAATCAAATATGTTTGATATTACCTTAACCGTTCTGTTCTATGGTCGCTTTAACAGGATGGTACGTTAACTTTTTTTGCACGTAGCACTGGTGCTACAAAGGTTGAAAGATTTTTTAGCACCAGAAGCCTGAAAGTTGTCAGCACAGACTGATTTCTTTTGTAGCATGTGCAACAAATGTCACACTCTACAGCCCTGTATGATACCAATTATGACATTTAAAACCCTGACAACTCAATCGTTTGTGCTCAAAATTAACTGAAATGGACCAAAAGTATATTGCATACATACATTATTCTGCTACTGGAGAAGTCAGGGTTTTGTGTTTTAATAAAAAGTATATGTACACTTCCAAAGTTCTCAATGCCTTTTTAAAATGTTAGATCCTTAATTATACTATCAACGAAGTCTGAGGCTACTTTGAGCCTTGTTTATGATTTAAAAATAGTGATTTATAGCACGAAGTATGATGCACCTAACACTAACATTGTGAGCATTTTGCACATATAGGCTAAATGTGGTCTTTAAAGGCAGGCATGACGTTATATAAAAATGCTCGAATGCGAACGCTCACATTTTTTATTATGTTTTAATATAATCTGTTTCACACAGTTTTTTTCCTGTAAGTGGTAAAAAAGTATGTAATTTTTATGAATTCGTTTTGTTTAGGTCGCGGACATCAACACAAGGAGGGAATCAGTTCTTAAATGTTTAATCATCTACTTTGGTGAATCTGTTCACCTTCTCATCAAGGAAATTCAGGTACGTACGAGCGACTTATTTATCAAAATTAATTTGACATGAACCAAGAGTAATAATGAACTAAGAGAAATGAACCAAGAGAAAACATTACCGTCTACAGCCGCGAGAGGGCGGTAGATGTCTGATCTCACCCTCATCTGTCTCTATGGAATGACATGAAGAAACAGAACAAACTGAGACAGACTCAATCCAGAAGAATCTCCAAGACACTTCAAGAAACCAATCTAGCAAGGAGGCACCGTGGGATTGTCAGGGATTGCATCTTAGTGGAAATTATATTGGAAAGTGCACTTCTTATAGTAAGCTCATTGAAAGTCTAAACATTGAGACTTTGTCTAGGCTTCTGTCTTTAAACAGCCGGGCAAATGTGCAATCTCATAGTTGCATGTACTACGCAATGGTCTGTCCAGTAGTACGATTTTGTCATGGGGAAGTATAGAGTAAAGTACTGCAGAGAGTGCTACATAAAAACTAGTCTTGGTTGCATTATCAGGGTCCGGTTGCACCAGCTGTGCACACGTTACAACGTAACCTATTATAGATAATAAAGACACCAAGTTACAACTTGCGCATTACTAAATATTTTTGCATTGCACCATTAAACTTAGTTTAAACGTAACTCTACGTTCCAACTAAATATTTATGGAGGTGTCTGCCCATGAATAATGGTTGAAAATAGATGGCAGCCTGATTAGATCACATCGATGAGCTTGTGATCAATAATGAAGAACCGCATGTTCGTAGACAAATTTTATGAGACAAACATCATCATTTGGATATTTTATTGGATAGGTTATTTTAAGTAAACTATAAATTCCATATATTATAGGAGATCTTTGTATTACTAATTTCACTTATGGATATCTAAAATCTAATATTTTCTAGTTGTGCATTCAATTACTTAAATTTGTTATATTAATGAGTTCTTGAGAGAAAAAATCTGTTCTGCTTAAATTAAAACCTATCTTGTCTTTTCTTGTCAAATTAAATCGTATGGTGTCTTTACAACAAATAAATACATTACGCATACAATAAATACGCATACAATAAATACTATATTAAACTATAAAAATAACTTTAAATATCATGTTACGAAAAGTATTTACATTAAAAAAATGTAATAAACGACATACTTGAACAATACTGGAATACTGGCCTCTAAAAGAATAAATCTGAATGACACTACATTTCAACAACATTGAGGGTTTAGCCAAGAGGATTTAACTCCTTTTGTAACTGAATGATCTCCATGTTTAACTTAACATTTTCTAGATCTATTTGTTTGCATTCACTTTTTATTTTCAGGATCTCCTCTTCTACTTTTTGAGTATTCACGCTTGAGAAGCCTACTAAAGCGGTTATAGTTTAATTCCTCATCCAGCTCATTTGCATGCTTCCTTTTCTTTGTATTTTCGACTGAAGGTGGCAGTTCTGTGTCTTGTGTGCTTCCTGGATGCTCTGCATGAAGGACAGGAGGATCTCCTGCTGACGCTGGCAGTAAAATGTTTTCAGCTCAAGTTTCTACTGGTGTTGGCTGACTTGATGCAATAACGCATGCTGGTGGATAAACAAGACCCTGTTTGTTTGTTTGTTTTTTACTTTAAAACATTGTATGCATTTAATCACAGGAAAGAAAATTGTGATACTAGTAATAATAATGATAATAATAATATAGTCTAGTCATAATAGTAAGGGTGGGTATAATTATATAATTAATTATTATAATAATAATAATTTTTTTTTCTCCCAGTGACCGGTCTCCTTGTATTTCAGGAGAAATTGATGAAGTCACATGCTATAAATCTGATTTACAGGACTCTATGAACTGCAGCGCAAACAAACATGGTGACATCAATCTCATGTTACAGATCAAACTCATTTAGAAAGGTTTTTAATCATAAACTTCCACTGGTTCATTACTGGACTTTTAAATTAAATGTTCCCTCCTGGTGGAATGAACTCCCCAACTCAATCCGAGCAGCTGAGTCCTTAGCCATCTTCAAGAATCGGCTTAAAACACAGCTCTTCCATCTTTATTTGACCCTCTAACTTTAACACTCACTATTAAAAATCTAACTACCTTTCTAATCTTTTTGTATTCTATCCATTTACTTTTAATTTTTTATACAATTATTAAAACGACCTCTATCACTAGCTTGCTCTTTTCTTTTTCTATTCTGTCAGTTTTCTTTTTATTTATCATATCATTTAAAAGCTCTTGGAACGTGTTCTGCATTTAAGCTAACTGAGACTTGTTATAGCACTTATATATCATTGCTCTTTTGTTTCTTTTTGTCTCTTGATTGCTTCTATTGTCCTCATTTGTAAGTCGCTTTGGGTAAAAACGTCTGCTAAATGACTAAATGTAAGTGTAAATGTAATTTGTGATATAATTTGCTTTTAGTATTATTTTAATGCTTACTATTTTAGTATTATTTTATTTATTATAAGCTTCTTGAATTTATTGTTTGTGTCTAACAATGGAAAGATGACAATGCCTGTGTATTATTTGAAGGTTTAATAAAGCGGAATATACTTTTATTTTGGTCTGGTGTTGTGACGTCATAAGGCTGCGCTGCGTCTGTAATTCAGCTGAAGAAAGGTGAGCGCTTTTGTTCAATTCTTTAAAGTGTTTAAATCAATACAACTCCTTTATGGTCAATAGAAAGCACGCGAGTCTCATTACTTTTGCTGCATCCCAATTTGCATACTATCCGTTCTAAATATCATTATGCCAATGACTCCCGGATGGTCTACTACTTGAGATTAAAATTCGAAGTGCAGATCGAGAACTACAAACACGCATAAAAGCGTTCAAAAACTACAAAAATGGCGGATACGCGAGACCAACGGACAACAGAGAAAGGGGTATGAATGATAAATAATAAATGTCTAACCTGATTAAATATATTTATGTAATGCTATTAGCGTTATATTTCAGCTGCAGCAACATTGTGAACATTTATAGTAATGTGTTTGGTAATAAACTTTTAAATGCATGCAAACTTATGAAGAGAGTTCTGGTCATGAAAGACCCTGACAGATCATCTTAGCTCTTCATTTCTCTCCAGTATGGTAGGAGTCACATGTGGATTTTGTTAACTGTGACAATGACTGACAGGGCAGTTTAATCAGTGAATTATACTCACCTCTGGTTATAAAAGTGTCTAATGACTAGTAAATCTTGCACTTTCAGTAAAATAATTTCCTGCACTGTGTCAGTGATTTTACATGATTATGTGATTAAACCACACAGCATGTCCAGATGTCAGACAAACACATATACTTGTATATATTGTAGTAGTAATCAGACTACACTACATTTTCCTTTCTAAATTAGCCCTTATGCTAACACTTATGTACAGTAAGTACAGTTTTTGTTACCTGAACCTCTTTCACCTAATATGTTTACTTGAAGTAATTTATTTTCTTTCAGGTTAATTTGACAGGGATGATGCACATCAATAATACATAAATGTACGATGTCCCAGAATTAGCCAGAAGTCTATTTTGCATCTGCAGTCCCTGGACTAATAGTAAAATATCACTCTAAAACTAAAAAACAATTAATAAATGCATACATGCTCCAAAATATGAATACAATTGATTATACATTTAGTCATTCTTTCTTGTAAGTCCTCCCTCTCAGTGGCACAGTTGAATGAGAGGCTCATTATGCAGCTCATTATGCAGGCCTTTGTCTTCTCTGGTGTAAATCAACAAATCAATCAGATATTCATGATAGTTGACGCCTACTCGCATATGACTTTTACCAACAAAAAGTGTCTTTAAAAAAAATTTAAATCAATATATTGTTTTCTGTGAGTGAGTAAACAAGATGATTTTCACATAATTTAGAAAGAAAAATTCTAGGCTACAAGCTCCAGTTCTCAAAAATCCCGGGAACCAATGTTATGTATAGCCGCGTTTCCACCGCAGGAACTTTACCCAGGAACTAGGGACTTGGTCCGGTACTTGGTGTGTTTCCACCGCAGGAACCAGGAACTAAATAAAAGTTCCGGGTAAAAAAATGCCCCCCAGAAAGTCCCTGCTGGCGAGGTGGTACTTTTTTAAAGTTCAGGAACTTTCGGGGGCGGGACTTTGGCGCTAAACATCCTGATTGGTTGAGTTGACGCAGCATTGGTTGAGTTCAACCACCATTTATTCGGATCAACATTTTCAAAATATTACTGTTATTGTGTCATGAAATGTAATTTTAAAAGTATTTCAGGCGAGAATGTAGTTGTTTAAAACTCAAATCTGTTGTTTATTTATAAAGACAGCGCCTATTTAAAAATGTGTTTCGCCGATCTCTGAGACGGTGAGCTCCACACGATCAGGGAGAGCTCAGTGATCATCTATCCGCCCAGAGGCAGCCTCACCTTGGATAGACCTTCTGATATGTGCCGCTGGCTCTGATGTGTCTTTAGTGGTTAAACATAACATATAATTCAGCTGCGGGGTAAATCTAACAGGTTTTCTTTGGTCTGTATTCAATTTATCTATATGTTAAAATGAAAATAAAAAAGGCAAGTCTATATAATATTTCGTTTCATTGTAATGGATGTATATAACGTTACACATATCCCTGAACTAAGTACATTTCTGCAGCTGTTATTATGTTTAAATGAAAACGAAAGGAGGCAGTGGTATTTTATATCCTATTTCGTTTTATTGTAAATATACTGAGGGGAAAATAACAGTAGCCAAAGCCATCTGAGTTCACGCAGCATTGGTTGAGTTCAACCACCATTTATTTGGATCATTTTCAAATATTACTGTTATTGTGTCATGAAATGTAATTTTAAAAGTATTTCAGGCGAGAATGTAGTTGTTTAAAACGCAAATCTATGGTTTATTTATAAAGACCGTGCCTATTTAAAAAATGTGTTTCGCCGATCTCTGCGACGGTGAATTCCACTCGATCAGCGAGAGCTCAGTCCTCATGTATCCGCCGAGATGCAGCCTCAAATCGGCTAGACCTTCTGATATGTGCCGCTGGCTCTGATGTGTCTTTAGTGGTTAAACATAACATATACGTTAATTCAGCTGCGGGGTAAATCTAACAGGTTTTCTTTGGTCTGTATTCAATTTATCTATATGTTAAAATGAAAATAAAAAAGGCAAATTTATATAATATTTCGTTTCATTGTAATGGCTGCATATACACATATCCCTGAACTAAGTACATTTCTGCAGCTGTTATTATGCTTAAATGAAAACCAAAGGAGGCAGTTGTATTTTATATCCCATTTCGTTTTATTGTAAATAGGAAAATTGCAGTAGCCAAGACGAGCTGACTGAAGTTATCAAGTGCTGCTGTTTATAGATTTACCGGACTTGCGTCGTCGCGGACATCACACTCCCGAGTCGAATGCACAAAGTCTGAACTAACTACCGAGGATGCACGTCCAAAATCAGCGTACTTTAAAAAAACAAACAAATCAGCAGTACTTTGTATTGAGAAACGCGCGCAGACCTACGTCACCAGTCTATTTGCCTAATCTACCCGGTACTTTACACCGCGGTGGAAACGCAGAAAGCAACAGGTCTGGGGGGAAAAAAGTTCCTGGGAAAAAAAGTTCCTGGTAAAAATGTTCCGGGTAATTTCGGTGGAAACGCGGCATATGTGTTTTATGGCCTTATTCAAGTGATTTAACATTTTTAGTTTTTCACTAACCATGCATTACATTTTTTTTCTCAAAAATACAATCATGTACATGCATGCATTTCACATATTATTATAGCCCAGTTTGTGCTGATTACAGTGATATTAGACTTACAGAGATATTACCCATTTAGATATTTATAAGAAACTGAAAAAGCACAAATATCAGGGCATGACAAAACTTCACCAGGCCCCAAAAATACCCTTATGCCGCGTTTCCACCGAAATTACCCGGAACATTTGTACCAGGAACTTTTTTTCCCAAGAACTTTTTTCCCCCCAGACCTGTTGCTTTCTGCGTTTCCACCGTGGTGTAAAGTACCGGGTAGATTAGGCAAATAGACTGGTGACGTAGGTGCGTTTCTCAATACAAAGTACCGCTGATTTAAAAAAAAAAGTACGTTGATTTTGGACGTGCATCCTCGGTAGTTGGTTCAGACTTTGTGCATTCGTCTCAGGAGTGTGATATCCGCGACGACGCAAGTCCGGTAAATCTATAAACAGCAGCGTACTTGATAACTTCAGACAGCTCGCCTACTCAGCTGGCTACTGCAATTTTCCTCTCTGTATATTTACAATAAAACGAAATATGATATCAAATACCACTGCCTCCTTTCGTTTTCATTTAAGCATAATAACAACTGCAGAAATGTACTTAGTTCAGGGAAATGTGTATATGCAGCCATTACAATGAAACGAAATATTATATAAAAATTTTTTATTTTCATTTTAACATATAGATAAATTGAATACAGACCAAAGAAAACCTGTTAGATTTACCCCCAGCAGCTGAATTGTATTTTATGTTTAACCACTAAAGAGACCTCAAAGCCTGTGGCACATATCAGAAGGTCTATCCCAGGAGAGGCTGCTCTCTGCGGATACATGAGGACTGAGCTCCCGCTGATCGAGTGGAGCTCACCGTCTACGAGATCGGCGAAACACATTTTTAAATAGGCGCTGTCTTTATAAATAAACTACAGATTTGAGTTTCAAAC
This sequence comes from Carassius gibelio, assembly GCF_023724105.1. Classification (NCBI taxonomy): domain Eukaryota; kingdom Metazoa; phylum Chordata; class Actinopteri; order Cypriniformes; family Cyprinidae; genus Carassius; species Carassius gibelio. The sequence continues at coordinate 5,400,725 of NC_068399.1, read as the reverse complement.
AAATACATTCTCGCCTGAAATACTTTTAAAATTACATTTCATGACACAATAACAGTAATATTTTGAAAATGTTGATCGAATAAATGGTGGTTGAACTCAACCAATGCTGCGTGAACTCAACCAATCAGCATGTTTAGCGCCAAAGTCCCGCCCCCGAAAGTTCCGGAACTTTGAAAAAGTACCACCTCGCCAGTAGGGACTTTCTGGGGGGCATTTTTTTACCCGGAACTTTTATTTAGTTCCTGGTTCCTGTGGTGGAAACACACCAAGTACCGGACCAAGTCCCTAGTTCCTGGGTAAAGTTCCTGCGGTGGAAACGCGGCTTTAGACTCCAGAGGGTTAAAGCAAAAAAAGCCCATACGAAGTATTGTGTACATTTATAGTAAATTAACATACTTTCCAGAAGGCCAACAATTCACTAAAAATGTTTTTTTTTTTTAAATGGGTTTTATGAAGTATTCTAATTTGTTGAGAATGAATTGGTGGGTTTTTGTTAAATGTGAGCCAAAATCATCACAATTAAAAGAACCCAAAACTTGAACAAAAAAAAGTTTCACAATTTGAGTTGAATTACTGAAATAAATGAACTTTTCTTGATGAACTTAACAAAGGTAGAGATTAAAAGCAAAAAAAAAAAAAAGTGAACCAAGAAAAAACGTAAAGCAGCCTGCAGCAATTAGGCTAATGTAGAACGTAGCCTACGCTTAACATAGAAACTTTTAAACTGTCAGCAAATCTTTTTTTTCTATTGTTTTACGTTTCTTGTTAAGAAACACGGGCATGTAAACATGATTGGGGGAAAGTCGGCTCCTTAGTCTGTTAAGAATAAGGCCGGCCGCGGAGAAAACGCGCTCTGACGGCACAAACGTTGGCGGGACTCACAAATAACGGTGTGCCTAGCCAATACTTTTTGTGAAGCGCTTCATGTTTTCATTTCACCACTGAATGGGATCCTCATCCGGTGGAATACATGGCTCCAGCAAGAACTGTTCCTACGGGCATTGCATCCTCTTCATCGTTGGTGGCGCAGCACTCGCATCAAGGAAAATGTTCTGAAAAGTTTTTTTTTCTTACTTCTCTCATGTTTTCATCCAGAAACCTGAGATGTTGGTACCGAGGGTCTAAGGCAGACGCGAGAAGAGGAGTTTTCACTGCATTCTCCAAGTTAGCAGTGTTTATTCGTTGCTTGAGAGATGCCGCAACAATTTTCTTGAATTCTATATATATAACTATATTAATCTTTTAATTTTTAATAACAAAATAAATAAGGATATGTTTTATCCTCATTCAACACTCAAATAGATTTCCCCTTAGGTTACCTTAAAACAATCATATTTTGTGGTTTATTATCTTATTAATTAAAAACACATCAACCATAAAATATTACAATGGCAAATTCACACAGTCTTTAATAAACACCTAACTTTTATTAACAAAATTAGTATGACGGATATAGCCTTGTGTTGTAACCCAAATAAATAAGGTCTAAAGAAGCTCATATTTAGACTCATATTAAAGAAATGAAAGTTTTATTATCAAAAATAGCGCTTTTGGATCCGCCATAATATGTCAGTTTTCTCTCATCATTCTTGTAACATAAATCCCCCCCCCCACATCTGTGCTATTGATAACTTGAGGAATCTGTGATGCATCTCTTACAGATCTATGTGACACTGTTATAGAGATGGCATTTATTAAAGAGGAGAGTGAAGACATAACGATTGAAGAAACATTCAAAGTGAAACAAGAAGATGCGGTGGAACAAACAAAGATGGATTTAATTAAAGAGGAGAGAGAAGAAATGGAGATTGAAGAAAAATTCAAAGTCAAACAAGAAGATGCTGAGGAACAATCAGGTTGGTTTTTATTCTCAAAGCTGAACTCATTTGATCAGTATTAAAATGCCCAACTCTACAGAATGGAATTATTTTTGAAGAATGTCTTACGAGTTTTGTAATGAAAAATGTCTTACTTGACATGGAGCAGGTTGCATCGTGTTAGGGTAGCAACCTTCAGTGAGGCAAAATAATCAATAACTCAAACAATAAGAAAACATGTAAATTTGTAACAGAATGCTTTAATATATTGATATTATTATTCTTTTTTTTTAGTTGTGCAAAAATTGTATGGATGGGATTAATTTTGTTTTTTTTATTATTAATTTGCTTAAATTAGGTCTACATGTTTAAATAATTATTTGTCCCATTTTAATCCAAGTAATTTAGCATTTGTTTTTACTTTTTAAAATGTTAAGTTGGATATGACAACGTTATATATATTTTTTGTTTCACAGCTAAACACTGCACGCCGGAAATCCGGCACGGTGCCGGATAACTTTAAGCCCTGTAACTATAAATCACAAATCAATAGGTGTACATTCATGTTATATGTATTGTTTATTTTTAATGTTAATGCTGTTTAAGACAATGAGTTTAGCACCCTCCCCTGACCATTATAATGTGACAAATTTACATGAGTAAACGTATCAGCTCGTCTGAGTTGGTACGTACCTCTCCCATCTCAGTAAGTATGGTGACACAAAATAAAACATGGAGATTTTCTATGTGGATACAAAAATTATAACTATAATGTATGGTGGAAGAGGGCACAGTCCAGGAAAACAGTCCGTGAGTGTGATTTTGAACTTCTTTGGGATGGCACCACAAGGCGACGTGAGTTTAGGTATGTTGGTGCCGTGCCAGTGGTCATCTTGTAGGCAAGCATCAGTACCTTGAATTTGTGTAATCTGATGAGGAGAGGAGTAACATGAGCTTTTTTTGGATCAGTTGCAGAGGCTTGACAGTACATGCAGGAAGGCCCGCCAGGAGAGCATTAAAATAGTCCAGTCTGGAGAGAACAAGAGCTTGGACAAGAAGTTTGGCTTGTTCTGACAGGAAGGGTCTAATTTTCCTAATGTTTTATATAAAGCAAATCTGCGTGACCGAGTCATTGTAGCAATCTGGTCTGTAAAGCTTAACTGATGATCTATCACAACTCCTAGGTTTCTGGCTGTCCTGGAAGGAGTTATAGTTGATGAACCCAGCTGTATAGAGAAGTTGTGATGAAACGATGGCTTAGCCAGAACCACCATCAGTTCTATCTTTGTAAGGTTAAGCTGAAGGTAATGGTCATTCATCCAGCTAGAAATGTCACTCAGACAAGCTGAAATGCGAGCAACAACCATCGGGTCATCTGGTTGGAATGAGAAGTAGAGTTGAGTTTCATCAGGGTAGCAGTGACAAGAAAAGCCATGCTTCTGAATGACAGATCTTAATGACCTCATATAGATGGAGAAGAGAAGTGGTCCAAGTACTAAGCCTTGAGGAACCCCAGTAGCAAGTTGTCGTGACTTAGAAACATCACCCCTCCAAGACACACTGAAGGATCTGTGAGAGAGGTAGGACAGGAGTGCGGTTCCAGAGATGCTCATCTTTCTGAGGGTGGCCAGGAGAATCTGGTAATTAACAGATCCAGAGTGAAGAGAGGAGTTGATAATGTGAGTAAGTGAAGGTATGACTGAAGAAGAGAAAGCTTGAAGGAGATGAGTGGGGATCCGATCAAGTGGACAAGTAGTAGGATGATTGGATAGAATAAGCTTGGAAACGTCCAACTTTTTTAAAGTAGCCAGTAGCATTTTATGTCGGCTTGGGCCAGAGACGTTGAGCTCGGTAAATCCACATTTGACAGTCACAGTTTAATAGATTAACCCTAGATTCAATATGAAACTCTTAGTAAAACAAAATAGTGGTCATAATAATGCTGAGGCTGTGCAGTTGTAAAAAAATTTATTAAATGACTTGTGCATATGATCTGCTCCGTGTAATCGCGCCAAAGTCCAGATCAGACTGTGAGCGCTGCACGTAGTTCATGTGAAATGACATGAAACCAGACCTCATTTGCACCAATCGAAATAATTGTTATGCTATCTGAATCGTTCCCTATCACCTACACTGTGCGCTACAAGGGATTCACAGTACAGGAAATCAGAAGCGATTCCTGGATTTTAATTTTAAGGGGGGCTCTGCCCCCAATGAGGGTATAAAGTATATATATTATTATTTTATTAAATTAATTGTGCCGTTTTGGTGGAAGAGATGAACCGCAAGCTTTGAATGCTTATATCTTCTCAATGTGAATTTTGTCACTGTTTTGGTGCACACTGCCTTACAGATAACCTTAAGACTAATATATTGATGCTAACAGCCAAAAAATTTTCATTTTGATTTCATGGTGATCTTAAACATAACATCGTATAAACAAAACATCAGTTAAACTACAAAGCTGTCACAGAAGCATGCATAATAACAAACTAAATTTACCATGAGTGAAATTTATTTCTAAAGTAATCTTCATGTTTGATAAATGTGTGTGGAAAAAGTAGTTTCTTTAAGACCATCAGGATTACTTGTAATAAGGATGTAAATGCAAAAAAACTCAAATGTTTAGTTCACTCAAAAATGAAAATTAGCCCATAAATTACTCACCTTTAAGTCTTCCTAGGTGTATATGACTTTCTTCTTTCATTCGCATTCAGTCATTGTCTTTGATCTTTCAAGCTGTTTGATGCCACTCAGCAGGTGTTGCACTGTTCTTTAATAAAAAGCGCATACATTAAAAATGGGGGTAAAAAAAAAGGCCTTCTGTAGCACATGAATGTTAATTGAGCTTGCATGTAAGCAGTTCTGAGGGAATGACGTAAGATATCGGTGTTTAGCATGCACCGGTGAGTCTCGTGAAACCAATGTTTGCTAAAGTAAGGAAACTTTGCTTTCTTTGCTCCTGTAAACAAAGGAAAACCAGTCTCCTCTTGGCTTTCTTCTTTACAAATCTTTATTTTGTACTTCTAATTAGTGACCGCTGTGTTGTTTTGAGCTACACGGTGCGTTTCTACGTGCGTCACTTCTGAGCTGCTTTGTTTATAACTGTGAGCGCAAGCTAGATTAAAATGAATATTACATTTATATTATGTAGAATTTTCTTACAAAAATACATTGATTTGCTACAGGAGGCCTTTGTTTACTCACCAGAGCTGTGTGAGACACTTTTTTTTTTTTTAGCTTTTTATTAAACCTCTTTAGGACTGATGCGATGCAGCATCCACTGAGGGGCATCAAACAGCTTGAAGGATCAACGATGATTTTTAAAATAACTCCAACTAAATTTGTCTGAAAGAAGAAAGTCATATGCACCTAGGATGACTTCAGGGTGAGTAATTTATGGTTATGGTTTTTGGATTTTGGATAAACTAACCCTTTAAAATGTTAATCAGTAATCTTTGCTCTTTTTTTATCATCAATGGGAAGAAATTTTAAGATCACCTTTAATAGCTCAGTGTGTATAAGATCTACATGTTGTTGTTTTTTATGTTTGTTCTTTGTGCCATTAAAAATGGTGTTTATCTGGATTTGTTTTTTTTGCATTAGACCTGATGACACTGAAAGAGGAGAGTTGTGAGCTCAGTATTCAGCATGAAAAATATAATTTCCTGAATGAAGAAAAATCATTTAGTTGCCCACATACTGAAAAGACTTCACGAAAAAGGGCTCAAAAGACAGCAAATGGAAAGCACTTCACCTGTCAACAGTGTGGGAAAAGTTTCACGAGAAAACAACATCTTCATGTCCACACGAGAGTTCACACTGGAGAGAAACCTTTCACATGTCAACAATGTGGAAAACGTTTCATGAAATATGAAAACCTTAAAAAACACACAAGAATTCATACTGGAGAGAAGCCTTACACATGTTCTCAATGTGGAAAAAGTTTTTCATTTAAACAACACCTCACTGACCACATGAAAATCCATACTGGAGAGAAACCTTTCTCCTGCCAACAGTGTGGAAAGAGTTTCACTAAAAAAGGAAACCTTAAATACCACATGAGTGTTCACACCGGAGAGAAACCTTTCACATGTTCTCAATGTGGAAACAGATTCACTAAAAAAGGAACTCTTACAGCCCACACAAGAATTCATACAGGAAATAAACCTTTCACATGTTCTCTATGTGGGAAACGTTTTAATCATAATCAACATCTAAAGGACCACATACGAGTTCACACTGGAGAGAAACCTTTCACCTGCCAACAGTGTGGGAAGGATTTTACTCAAAAAGGAAACCTTAGCAAACATATGAAGGTTCACACTGAAAAGAAGCCATTTACATGTGATAAGGGTTTTGAATATAACATAGCACTTTAACATGTACAATCACACCAGTGTGATCAGTGTGTCGTGATAAACTGCTAAATTCAGATATGTTTTTGTGTTTAACTGATGCTGAGCTCCATTGACATGTTCCATCGTCAGACACTTCTGGACCCCATGACCGTTTAATGCACAAACTGATAATCTCATCTGTTAAACCGGACAGATTTACACTGATGTTCCCCCGGCTTGACGACTCACAGGATTGCCCCAGTGTGACTTTCTTGTTCTCAGGATTTTCTTCTTTTCTCTACATTATAGAAAAACGCGTTCTTCTCCTTTTTCAGATAATAGAACATAAAACTAATATTGATAATGTTCAAAAGAGATCATATAAAAGTATAAAAAGAGCAACTATATTCACAAATACAATGTTTGATGTCTTGTATATGCTTGATGTGTTTATGAATAAAAGCTTTTGTGCAAGACTTTGAAATTAATGAAAAGTATTTTTTTTTTTGACCAGTGTGTGTTGTATGATACTTTAGAGGTTTTGTTGATAAATTGTATAATTGTATAGTTTCCCCATGTGATCAGTTAAACATTAGGCTAATTTATGCACCGAAAAGGAAACTTAAAGGGCATGGTGCTGCCTTGCCACAAAAATATTGGAAGATCATGTCGTGGGACAGACTCAATCCGAGTTCAGACTGCACGATTTTCAAAGTAGTCGGGTCACTGTTCATTTCACACTGCATGACCATCTTAGCCAGCATTCAGTCACTGCTCGGTTCACACTGCACGATGGATCGGCGATAGAAGGTTTCACACTGCAATGCGTTTACAATAGGAAGAATCGCCGACAACTCTGTCTGGCACGCAAACTACGTTTCACAACCAAACACACGCGAGATGTGACAAGGAAACAACGCGATATCACACGTACAAGACCGGAGTTTTCACGTGAGACTGGGATTATTATTAAAAATGGAAGCCTGTCCAGATATCAGGTATAAGGTCCAGATATTTAGCATGCCAAATATCTCACGGGTGTCGGCGATTCTCTCAGACTGCGGCTTTGCTTATTCACACTGCATGACTGTCACTCACGTGAACGAGCACCGATTTGCCTGTGACACTCTATGCACGAATTCCGCTTACGTATTTCCGGGAGAATCTCAGACCGCGTCTTTACTTCAGCTTAGCACATTCTACAACGAAGTTTAGCTACTACCGGCAAAACTCATTCATAAAATTCCTCATTCATAAAACAGCAATTAATTTAATTATTATATTATAATGTATTATATATACATATGATATTATATTTTAGTATCATATAATTTAGCATTACTAGTGGCTTCCAGAAAGTTTAAATAACAACGGCGTGTAGACAGTAGTTCGACTGACCATTGTTGTGTCCCGTTATGTGTGGCCTTCTCAAAGTTCAACTCTGTACTGAGTTTCCACTTTTCCTGTGGATGAAGAAACACGCAGAAAGTGGATTCACAGCATTCGACGTGAGCAATTTAACATCACATATCACACAAGGGTCTGCAGTCGTCACTTTATAAGTGATGACCTAATCAAGCCATCGAACCCTAAAGGGCGCCTCTTGCTGAGGAAGGGAGCAGTACCAACCTTATTCCAGTGGAACAGCTACTCCGTTGCTGAACCAAGGCGCATCGGAGTATGGAAAAGAAGGGAGGATTACACTCCAGTGGATGAGGATCCTGTGCCAATGGATGCCCAGCTTCTGGAACATGATTATTGTTCAGTTCCAGAACCTGCTGCACTTGATATCGCACTGAATCAAACTGAGGATCTCCGTAAAGAGGTGGACCGACTAAGGAGACAGGTGGAGGAGTTGTTGGTCAGTCAAAGGTTTTGTTTGGGGCAATTTCCTGCTTCCGATGATGATGTAAGGTTCTACACTAGGTACGATTTTAAACCCTATATTTTGTGTGTTAGTGTGTGTGTGTGTGTATACATATATATGTATGGAAATTATATATATATATATATATATATATATATATATATATATATATATATATATATATATATATATATATATATAATGTGGTAACACTATTTTACAGTGTCGTTACGTTACATGTATTTACCATAGTAATAACAGTGAATTATGCAGTATTTAACTACTATAGTAAATACCTTTTGTTATTAATATTACTATTAACAATATACAATTACACTATAACAATGACACTTTAAAATAAAATGTATCGGACCCACTTTATATTAAGTGGCCCTAACTACTATGTACTTACATTTTAATTAATAATTTAGTACAATGTACTTATTGTGTACATACATGTTTTTACATTGTACTTATATATATTTTTTTTTTAAAAACTACATGTAATTACATTTGTATTTAATTTCTGTAATTACATTTATAATTACACTGTTGACCCATACTTTACACCTTAACCCACCCTTAAACTTACCCATACCTCCAACCCTCTCCCTAACCTTACCCCTATCCCAACTCAATAGCAGCAAACGTGTTTTAACAATACAATATGAACACAATAAGTACATTGTACTTATTTTTTCATGTAAGTACATAGTAGTTAAGGCCACCTAATATAAAGTGGGACCAATGTGGACCATATATGTGTGTGTGTTTTCTTTCAAGTAATTAATTTTAGTTTGTGGATTTATGACATATTCATGTACAAAAAAAATGTCCTAGATCTCATTTAGGTTCGTGACTTACAGCAATTTAATGGTTTTCTGGAAACTCATTGAACCTGCATCCCACAACATGATTTGTGTGTCAAGAGCAAGAGCAACTACAATAAGGAGTGAAGCTGGAACAACAGGCAGTGCATGGGTAAATAAAGAAATAGAAGAACAAAACCTAACTTTAGATTTTCAGTGGAAGGCAACACATAATATGTAAATAAATTATAAACCTTGTTATTTTTACAGGGTCAGTCTCTGTAGCCCATTGATGAGTTCTTCCTCTATATGGTCCACCTCTCTGTTGTCCTAAAACAGCAGTATCTGGTCCAGTTGACAGGTAGCCAAATTATCATAACCTGGGACAATTTTTTGTACACCGTCCTTGGGTCTGTCCGCATCTGGATGTCTGAGGAGGAAGTCAAGGCTCATCTTCCCAATGAGTGCCAAGACTACCAAGACACACAGGTGGTGATCGACTGCACAGAGCTGCGATGCCAAACTCCATCCTCTCTCCTGCTTCAAAGTGAAGTCTTCTCCACTTACAAGTCCCACTGCACCATCAAGGGCTTCATTTGCATGGCACCACATGGCGCAGTCGCCTTTGTGTCATCCCTGTTTGCAGGTTCTGTCAGTGACAAAGTGCTTTTGAAGCAGTCTGGGATTGCGTCGCTGTTGAAATATGGAATGGCGAAAATGGTCGACAAAGGTTTTCTTGTTGATGACTGTGTGCCATGCAAAGTCTACAGACCTGCTTACCTGTCGAAGCGGGAACAGATGTCAGCTGATGAAGAGAGGGAGACAGTCCATTGCTCTCCTAAGGATCCACGTTGAGCGTCTCATCCGCAGGGTGAAGCAACAGAAGCTATTTGACACAGTCATCCCTCTTTCCATCACAGGGAGTATCAACCAGCTGTACACAGTTGCTTGACTCCTTGTAAATTACCAAAATGGCCCCTTAGTTAAAGCGTGGGCAAAGGATTAAAGGGGGGATACAATGGTGTTTTGTGCATTCAGAGTTGTTCAGTGTTAAAGAGATGGATTCTCATGCTAAACATGGCCAAAGTTGTAAAAAATAACTTAGAAGAATGACTGAGAATTTCTGTGCCGAAAATCTTACTTCCAGGTTGGTACAAGTTTCGGCTGTTTTTTTTTATTTTTTATTGTGGATCTAATGATATAGACGAGAACGGAAGTCTTTATATGAGCATTTCTCTCTGAAAAGCTTGCCCACGCACACGCTGACCAGAGCAGAGTGAGACCGTGCACATCAACGCACTTCAAAATCGTCGGCAGCGCAGGCATATTATTTGTTAGAGGATGCCTCCAAATAAGTGCATTTTTGGATGTGAGGGAAAGTTTACCGTGTTCAGCTTCCCCAAGAACCCAGCGTTACATGAACAGAGGATGCAGTTTGTTTTTCCAGGGCAGCAACGGAGTGGGTTTGTGTGTTCTGGTTCATTTGAGTGACGAACAACACGAAACATCAGTATTATAGCTCCGCTCACGGCACACAACGAGGTGCTCAGCTTTTTCCAGAAAGAATCGGAGAGCTGTATTTTTCTTTTAAAAATATGATAAAACTAAAGACTTTTTAGATATATGAAGGATGCAGTACTACTCTATAGGTACTCAAGATTAACATGAGATTAGGTGAAACTGTGTATGTTATGTACCCTTTAAAGAAGAGTTAACATTGGTTGGGGATTGAATTTGGATTTATTTTTGTTCAAAAAGAAACAATATAAACTTGTAAATAACTTTGATCATTTGCACTGCTGTAATGTAAACATTTAATAATAAATAACTTTATATTGTGGGTATCTTTGAGAGTTTTTTAAACATGATATGATTTTGGACATACTAATTCTATTTTTGGATACTATTTAGGACGGATAGTATGGAAATTGGGTTGCAACACATTTTCAAAAAATTGTCGAATATGCCACCATCTTGGTAGCAGTCTAAAGCCCTGTATAATGGAGCTGTTCCACTTCACTCATCAAATTCTTTGTATAATTTTAGAATTTATTTGTACCTCCAAGCAACTTTATAATTCAGAACTTTAATTCATGGAATCATGAGGTGTCAATTTTTCACTCTCCTTTGCAAAGGAATTTGGAAAGTGAGGGACTACTTTGTCTGCTTTGAGACTGTAGACCCATTGAAGAACACTTTCTATTGCTGGATCGTTGAAATGTACAATGCAGAGTGGCATGGCAACTGCAATTCAGAAGACTGTTCCTGAAGCAGCAGCAGTGGAACGTGCTAACAGCAGAATTTGGAATAGAAGATCCAGTAGAAGTTGTAAATGGAAGATCTAATGGCAGTAGTAGTTGGAATGGAAAATGTAGCAAGAGTTGAAGTTGAAATAGAAGATTAGCAGAAGGAAATTAATGTGATATTTGAAAGTTGTTGGTGGATTAACCACTTTTTGTTGGTGGATTATTTTTAATACAGAAATTTAGTTTAGGTTGTTGGTCTTGCAGTGCTAAAGGTGTGTTTCCTGTTGGTGCAGTTCATTCACACTGAAGATGTGACGTGTTGTATATAATTATTTTTTTCCTAGTTATATTTCTACAATTTGCAATAAAGTTATAAATGTGAAGTGTTTAAAATGTTTGATAATTAATTTTGTTTACAATTTATGGTGAAAATTCAAGAAAGTTGTTTTAGTTTTAGTTTTTTTTCTTGAAAGAGAGATTTGATTGTCTTTTAAGAAGGTGTGTGTTGTCTGGGTACACTTTATTCACACCGAAGAAGTGAACGGTTTGCATATGGTTTTCAACGTTGTAATTGTAATATTTCATTTGTTTTAATTTTATTTGTTAATTCAAGTCAAGAAAAGGTGGAAAGTTTTTGAGAGATTTAATTGCATTTAAATGTATGTTGTTAAAAAAAAAAAAATTATATTACGGGTACTTGGCTAATGGTACAATTTAAGCATTTGTTGCTTCTAATATGTTGTGTTTAAGCGAGATCTTAAATATTCAGTGGTTTTTTTCAATGCTGATAGATTGCAGGTTTTGGTTTGTCTTATTTTTGATAAAAAAATGTACAATGAAGTGTTCACTTAATACAGCAACAGTAACGATTGAGCATGTGAAGTGGTTTATGCATGACGTTAGCTAGCTAATGAGATTTAGTCGTAAAACTTATGATACACGGAAACTCTTGAGGGTCTAAATACAGTATCATCTTTTACAAAGTTTTAATTCTGTAACACCGTTCGTTTTAGTGGTCCCATTGTCAGTCTTACATGTTTTTTGTCTAGTTTTTTCACTTTTTTGTGTGATTTTACCTATCAAAAGCATGGACTTAAGAGGTATGTTATTATTGTTGTTATTTTATTATTATTTATTTTTAATTGTATTTACTTTGTTGGTATATACAGTCATGGCCAAAAATATCGGCACCCTTGGTAAATATGATCAAAGAAGGCTGTGAAAATTCATCTGCATTGTTAATACTTTTGATCTTTTATTTAAAAAAATAATAATAATCCTTTCATTGGATAATAAGGATTTAAAATGGGGGAAAATATCATTATGAACTAAATGTTTTTCTCAGATACTCGTTGGATACAATTATTGGCGCCCCTAGAAACACTTATGAGTAAAATACAGTACAGACCAAATGTTTGGACACACCTTATCATTCAAAGAGTTTTCTTTATTTTCTTGACTATGAAGATTGTAGATTCACACTGAAGGCATCAAAACTATGAATTAACGCATGTGGAATTATATATGGAATTATATACATAAAAAAAGTGTGAAACAACTGAAAATGTCATATTCTATGTTCTTCAAAGTAGCCACTACCTAGCAGTAGCAGCTAGTAGCAGACTACCTCTTGAAGATCATCAAGAGAATGCCAAGAGTGTGCAAAGCAGTAATCAAAGCAAAAGGTGGCTACTTTGAAGAACCTACAATATGACAAACTTTTGGTCTGTACTGTATATCTCTGAAGTACACTACAGCATGATTATAAACATGAAATTATCTGGCTATAGCTAGTTTTACAGAAATATATGTATGTGGACACCTCACTGAGTTCACAACTAACTTTAAATCTAGAATCTCCCAATAAAGCGATTTGATGGGCTGGTGACCAGCCCAGGTTTTGTCCAAGCTGGTCAAAAACAGCTATAAGCCTTGGAGTTATGATTGATGATCAACTGACTTTCTCAGACCACATTGCTAAAACTGTCCGATCCTGCAGATTTGCTTTATTCAACATCAAGAAGATCAAGCCCTTTCTTTGGTAATATGCTGCACAACCTCTTGTTCAAGCTCTTGTTCTGTCCAGACTGGACTATTGCAATGCTCTCTTAGCAGGTCTTCCAGCCAATTCTATCAAACCTTTAGAATTAATTCAGAACGCGGCACCAAGATTAATTTTTAATGAGCCAAAAAGAATACGTCACACCTCTGTTTATCAATTTGCACTGGCTTCCAATAGCTGCTCGCATAAAATTCAAGGCATTGATGTTTGCCTACAAAACTACCACTGGCTCTGCACCCATTTACCTAAATTTGTTACTTCAGACTTATGTGCCCTCTAGAAGCTTGCATTCTGCAAGTGAACGTCGCTTGATTGTGCCATTCCAAAGAAGCACAGAGTCACTTTTACGGACTTTTAAATTAAATGTTCTCTTCTGGTGGAATGACCTCCCCAATTCAATCCGAGCAGCTGAGTCCTTAGCCATCTTCAAAAATCGGCTTAAAACACATCTCATCTATCTTTATTTGACCCTCTAACTTTAACACTACATTTCTAATCTTTTTGTATTCTATTTTCTTTGAATTTATTATGCAATTGTGTGTATGTGTAAAGACCTCTAACATTAGCTTGCTCTATTCTTTTTTTTTAATTCTGTATTATTTTTTTATTTTTATTATATTTTCTGTATTATTTAAGATCCCATGCTACATGTAGTGTTAACCAAACTGAGACTTGTTATAGCACTTATATATCATTGCTCTTTTTGTTGTTTTTGATTGCTTCCACTGTCCTCATTTGTAAGTCGCTTTAGATAAAAGTGTCTGCTAAATGAATAAATCTAAATGTAATATTTATTATGGAAGCAGGTGTTTCTGCCTTTTGTAAATGTGCATCAGTTTGCGGTCAGGTGTTATTAAAAGCTATACAAATAGCTATTATAACCATACAAATGATTTTGCCTTAATTAGAATTTTAACCTTTTAGAATTTAGAATGTTTTCTTACAGAAAAAAAACTTTTCCGTGCTGTTTCACAACAATTTGAACAACCACTAGATTTTTAATTTGGAATCTGCCAATGATGAACCAAATTAGGATTCTGTCTATTATGACTGTGTTGAGCATGTGACAGGAAATGTAGTAAATGAATTTTCAGACATTTTTTAGGATTCTTTGGAAAATGACATTTACGATGATTTTGAAAATGGGACGGGTGACGATTCCAGTGACTTTGACCTGGACTCTAAATGTTCTGATTCTGAAGATGCACAAGTGTGATATGAAAAATGTAGCAGGAGGATCATATTATTATTTTGAAATAAAGAAATCAGTTCTAGCAGAATTGTCATCTTTAGGTTTTGATCTGAGAGTTCTAACTGACACTCTAACCCTTCTATCGATGGTCTACCATTATTCCGCAGCAACAATGAGTTTGTGGCCTATTTTGGGCAGGATTAAGGAGATCCCAAATTCAAATGTTTTCATGATTGGGTTATACTCAGGTGTGACAAAACCATCAAATGTGCAAGAGTATTTCAATGAATTTATTCAAGATGTTAAAGTTGTTGTACAGGACGGTCTTCATTATAATGATGTACCTTTCACAGTTGCTGCTCCTGATGCATTCATATGTGATGCTCCTGAACATGCATTCCTCAAATGTGTGAAGGGCAACACATGTGAACGCTGCACTCAAAAAGGTATCCATGTAAATAGGAGAATGTCTTTTCCTGAGTTGTCTGCAGAGATGAGGACTGATCAGACATTTGGGGTAATGGGCTATGAAGAGCACCAAGGAGGATTTTCGCCCCTATCTGAGTTAGGTGTGGGATTGGTCTCAAGTTTTGTCCTTGATTATATGCACCTTGTGTGTTTGGCTGTGATGCGCCAGTTGATTAACTTTGGTTTAAAGGTCCTCTGAAATGCAGGCAGTTTGTTGAAAATCTCACTACGATTTCGGCATTCATGGCTTCTGTCAGGCAGTATTTACCTAGGAATTTTGCGAGAAAACCAAGGTCTCTCCTCAAAATTGTTACTCCTCAGATGCTTGTTACTGGCCACCAGGACGAATGAACATCAGCAAGGCAGTAAACGATGAACTTGTTCCAAACCTTGACTGGTCGCTGTATAAAGTGCGCATCTTGAGTGATCTTGGTAATGTGATTGTTTTTGAATAGTGACTGGTGATAATAGTAATACAAGAATACAAACAACGCATGCAGCTGAAATAATGGTTGGTATTTTTTATTGTTAAATGTCTATTACCTACAGGAAACTATGCCCATGCCACAGCAAAGCTTTTGAAGTCGACCTGCTTTTTGAGGTGACTTCAGATTTGCAGTCCAAGTCAGATTCTGGAACTAGGATGGGAAAAGTAGGTAAGATATATCTCTTGGATACATAGATTTAAAAAGCAACAGTTGTTCTTGAAAAGGATCATTACCATTTAAGCATCACAAGACAAATAAGAATGCGTTATCTCATGTCTATGTGAAACACAAGTTCCTGTTTGCGCGGTTCGTTTGACTAGTGTGAGTATTCCGAACCATGCCCGGGCGCGGCTCGATAAGCCGGCCCTGGCCCGCTTAGAAGAGGCGGGCCAGAGCACGGTTCAGTTGGACTCGGGCGCGGTTCGCATGCAGTGTGAGCGCTAACCGTGCTGGAGCACGGAACAGGACGCGTTGTGTCACGGTTTTGCGACGCTCCAAAACCAACATGGCAGGGAAAGGGTCGCTTTGGTCTACGGCAGAGGTGCAATGCTTGTTGGAAATTTGGGCAGATGAGAGCATCCAAGAACAGCTGGACAAAACGCATAAAAACTCAAAACTGCAAAGTCCTTGCTGCACTTCAGCTGGTACCTTGCAAACCTCCTCATACGAGCAATTGTATGAGGAGTACAATCGTACTCGGGCCCGGTTCATGGCAACCGTGCCTAGTGTGAGTACACCCTTAGTCACATATGCTCCCTAATTTTTTAATAATATAAAAATAATCAAAATAATATATAATGATTATGTACTAACAGGAACAAGGTTGCGCAGAGAAATGGAAAGAAATTAGCGCAGCACACATAAACTCAATTAACATAGCCTACTGAGGTAAAAAAAAAGAAAAAAAAAGGTGCGCAGTACATTTAGGGCCCCGATACCCCAGCTAAGTTCCTGGCAGTAGGACCCTGTGATATCACGGATTTAGATCCATCAGCTTGTATCATTAATGTTAATCAAACAAGTCAAAGAGAATATCACTTCCTGCTCGACTAAATAACTTCAGCTTTAATAAGAATCAATGTATATTTAATTAAAACAGTAAATTTGAAGTAGTGCTTCTTTAATGCTACTGTTAAATACATAGAAGCTTAAAAAAATAAAGCTTTTTTTTTCATGCATTATTATTCAGTGTCCTATTTTCCTACATTGCACACATAAAAATGTAACTTGTACAACCACTTTGCTGTCCATTTATCCAGCCCCCTCCACCTTCAACTCCTTTAATGCCCGTTACTCCAGACCGACCCAATACAATTCTTCAATATGCCAGTTCTGCATTTTGAGATCGGCATTTACCTCACCCAGTCCCAGAGAACCTCCAACCAGAGCCTCCTCACTATATTCAACCCTCTCCACTTTCAACACCTCTAATGGCTGTTACACCAGACCACCCCAGTAGAGTTCTGCAAGGTGCCAGTTCTTCATTTAGATATGGCATGGTTTCCCGTCTCCTAACTGTCCTGGAGGAAATAAAGGATACGCATAGGGTTCATGGGAGGATGATACAATCACTCCTCACACAACAGGATGCAAGTGTAGTTGCTGCTCTTTCAGAGGACATCATTTCCCTCCTCTCGGACAATACTGCAATGGAGCAAAAATTGTCAGACCCCACCTTCCAAAAACAAGTGGAATGTTCTCAAATTACCAATTTAGCAGGTTCACAGGTCGTAATGTTAATGTTTTTTTCACATACAGTACTGTGCAAAAGCCACCACCAGCTTTGTTGTTAAAGCAAAGTTTTAATGACCATCCATATTTATTTTTCGTTTTCTTTATTAACATAAACAGAAGGTACAGGAAAAATGTACACAAAATAAGAGCAACAAAATTAACCTACAACCCTCTACTTTGCAAGTAAACCACTTTCTTGCAACTGAATTATGTCTAACAATTGAGTGAATTGATAACTACATTTTAACAATATTCTTTGTTGTATTTTCCTGTCAAAATATCGGCGTTCCTATGGAAGTCTTCAGCTTTTTTAGAACAGCCGGGTTTTCCGGTAGTGTGTGGAGTTAAAGCGCAAACGGCAATCCCATTTGCTGAGGCTCACCTATCCCAGTTTTGATTTCAGCAACTCAGTTCGAGCAAACACATAAATCCTGATTAATATTCAGGAATCCAGCAGCTCATTCATCCTTAGTTTAATATTTCAGATATTTAAAAAAACTTAAATATGTAAACTAAAATATGTACAAGCCAATGGCGATTCAATTGCCAAGATGTCCGTAGAGGGTTGAACCTATGGCTGCTTGTTTTGAGGAGAAATTTAATTATAATTATTTAGGTTCGCTTTTTGTGTTGTCTCCCAATAATGATAATCTTGTTTTTCCTTAGGTTATCGTGGGGGCAGATATTGGAGCGATTACTTTGGATGAAGCCACAAGACGAATGATGTCCTTCCTTTTAGATCCTTCCCTATCTAGAGAGTATAATTTTGTTGGTCGCCATGGAAAGCGAGAGTTTGGGGGGCTCAAACTGTTTGAGGTGGTATATGGTATGTTTACTCGCTGTTTAACCTGTTAACCTGACCCCCCCACTATCGGACTCACAGCTAAAAGTGCTCTACCTAACTTATAATTGTATCAGTTTCCTACTTCAATGTGTTAAAAACATAATTTTGGTGTCTTTGGAAAGAAGACCCTTTGGGCTTTACTTTTTATCAACCAGATTTGATAATGCTCAAAAATATTAAAAGCTATAGACACTTAAGTGCCTTGAATTTTTGTTTACCACATTTAAATATTTTTTTATTTGATATAAAAATACATGAAATCATTCCTGGAGCAATCTAGAAAAGTAATGGGTTGAAAGTCACATGTGAATATATATGATGTAATCAAAGAATAATGATCATTGAACATTTGAACTCTTTCAGAAATGTTTATTTTTCATATTGTTTTATGATTGGGTATCTAAAGTGTAATTGAATAAGGAATACAAGAAAGAGTTTCCCTGAATCCAGTTGGTTGCCTTTTGTTTTGTTTTTCTGTATTTTATTCTAGTGTGGCGACATTCACTTATATTGTCTTCTTACATAAATGTCATAAAATAATACTGGGATGTGAGTACTTAACATTTTTTAATTCAATAATAATACTGATACAAACTTATAAACATGAATCATTTAGTGTTTGATAATGTATGAATAAACAATGCAAAACATTAAATAAATAAATAAATAAGCAATTATGACCGGTAAAACTCTTAACAGCAGCCAGAGTAGAGATGAATGTAGGCAATATTAAACAGCCATATGGGCATCTAATGGTTAAACCATGACATTACCTAGGAATATTATATTTCTTGCCACATTTGCCTCTTTGCACTTGAATTGAAATGCATCTTCTCTATTTGAACCCTAAATACCTCACTAATTGTTATACAAATAATAAGCATATTAGAAAAAATATTAATGCTGTTAATCACTCCCCAGAATAAAAAAAAAAAAGCTATTGTAAAACGCTGTCAGGGTAATTATCGATACACAATCAATGCACATGATGTGTTAATAACAACTAGGAAATGCTGCAAATATAGTGAAACTGTCGTCTATCATTCTTAAACCCATTCAAACACGTCGACGGCGCAGAGAGGAGAGCTCCGTGAACCACGCGCGGCGGCGAGATCAAAGCGTGTTTTAACGGTGCGCGAACCTACACGGACAAACATTGGACGTTTACTGGGGAACTACCGAGGACACAATGCGAACTTTGTTTATTCGGTATTGAGAAACGGCCTTTTATTTTGTTGTGGCGACGTGACGTCACAAGGCTGCTGCGCGCTCCTGTGATTCGGCTGAAGAAAGAAAAGTGAGTGCTTTTAACCATTAAAGTGTTTGTCAATACAGCTCGTTTAGATAATTTGAATATTACCTAATGTTACACTTTGATGCTTTATCTATCAGACATTGATGAAGGAATTTTCGCACATCAGCAACAAAAACTGTGGGTCTCATTTATGAACACAAGTTCAGTCACTGGAAAGAAGTGATGGAGAAACGGAGCTTTCTAAAACTACGAGTCAACTGAATCAATTCAATAGCCTTTCAAAATGATTCAGTGATTCGAATCGCTACACTGTGAACTCCTGCTGCTCAAAACAGTGTAAATTTAAAGAGAACAACAAATCAAAATAATAAATACAAATCAGTAAATAATACATATAAATATATAAGTATATATTTTGTCCTGGGGGCTAGGCTAGGTTTTGTTTTTGTCTTATCAGGTGATTTAAGTCCATTAACTCTCTCTCTGACTGACTCCCTCACAAATGGGCTGACTACTGAACTAGGGAGCTGATTGAGTCACACCCAGAGATTTACTTTATCACTTTCTGTTAATTATTCTCATTTTAAACAGGACAAAGTGTCCAGACACACAGAAAAACTTCTGCTGAAGAGACTGAGATCCACGTGTCACAGTTATAAAGATGGAGTTTATTAAAGAGGAGATTGAAGATGTGAAGATAGAAGAAATATTCAGAATCAAACATGAAGATACTGAGGAACAAACAAAGATGGAGTTTATTAAAGAGGAGAGTGAAGAAACATTCAGAGTCAAACATGAAGATACTGAGGAACAAACAAAGATGGAGTTTATTAAAGAGGAGAGTGAAGAAACATTCAGAGTCAAACATGAAGATACTGAGGAACAAACAAAGATGGAGTTTATTAAAGAAGAGAGTGAAGACATGAAGATTGAAGAAACATTCAGAGTCAAACGTGAAGATACTGAGGAACAAACAGGTTGGTTTTCATTCTCAAAGCTGAACTCACTCACTTGATCCTTGGGCAATCCCATGCAAAAGTAATCCTTAGTTTTTACCTGAATAATAAAAAGTATGTTTAACTTGTGCACTTAGGTCTGTATTTTACTGCAATAACATGCTTTAAAATACATTTGAATGGAATCGTTATGTTTATCCACCAGATGTGATATTAGTGCACAATTAAAAATCAATTAAAGACATAATCAGCCGGACGATGAACACTATTAGCAGCAAGTATTATATGATGCATTCAAACTTGTTGCAAAATTTGGTAGTTCTGTATGTTGTAAAAACACACCACCAAATGCCAACCTTAGCAATAAGTAAATAAAAATAGTTTAACAGTGGGATCTGCATTTGCAATTATCAGCCCCTGTAACGTTCAATGATACTGAACTACTTTTTGTGCAGTACGAGTAAAGGGTTGTGGGGGTCTTGGGAATTAAATTGCTTGCGTCCTTTAGTTAAAAGTATAATACATATTAAATATATTTTATAAAACATGGACGGTGGTCCGAACTCGTTTTTAGTGTTGTTGATCGATCTCCAGCGATAGAGTATACGATTCTTTTATGTACGATATTAAGTAATTATATGTAGTCAAATAAAATTTATTGGCAATTCTGGTTTGATCATATATTTTCAGAAATGTATGTTTTGATTGTCAATCTTCTTAGGCAAATCGCGGGCCAGCTCTAATAGGTGAACCAATCGGATTGGAGTTTTTAACGTCATTAAAAATATTAACCAATCGCAAGACTCCCAGACTAGGACCCCGAAATGGGCGGGAGTGACACAGCAATATTTTATATTGTAGGCTAACGTTATATTTATATATCTAACATAAATTTGACACAATTTATCTTATGGAGTGTTGTGTGCATGTTACTAGCTGTACATCAACAAACATCATACGCTTTTCAGGAACACGTTGGATCAAGTTTGTACAGTGTTCTTTAGAGTAGGTGAATTTAAATACAAAAGAAAGCCAAATCGCCCAAAAAGCTGTGGAAAAATATTAAATCACAATAGGCCATATTCCAGATGTGCCAATTCATGTTGGCTTCCATAGAGAATGCTACATGCAGTATGCTAACAAAATAAATATTGAGAGAGCCAGCACGAAGAAAAGACAGTACAGAAGGCTGAAGGTTTGTAAAGCAGCTTTATAGTGGTTAGTCTAAGTGTAAGTTAGTTGTTTGACCTCATACGTTTGGATAAATCATGGTGTAAATGCTTTGAATCCTTTTTAACCCCAAACAAATTATTGATATTTACATCTCAGACATAGTGAAAAATCATACAAATATAATGATATAATGTAATAACATATATATTAAGTCTTATAAAAGGCTTCTATAGACACAGCGACATCTAGTGGACACATTTTTCAACATATAGCGACTGAAAATGTGCTCCACCAATCAGATGAGCAAAACATTAAAAGAGTTTTATGATGAACCGTGAAAAACTAAGGGCATTTTCACTGTTTCTGCAGAATTGATGAGTAAGGGGATAGATTAAGTCAAGATGTCGTCTCACAGCAGAGCTGAGGATCTGGGATTACCTGGGGAAACAGATTAGCAGAGTTGTAAACAGTATAGTAAAATTATTGGTTCACGGTCTAATAAATGCGGATTTACACACACACACACACACACTTATATATATATGTATATGTATACACATATATATACACACCCATATTTTTTGTCCCCCTTAGTTATATACAGGTTGTCAAACTATAAAGTTGGTAGCATTACTACTACAATCCATGCAGTCATCCCATTTTTCTGTTTTTCCCTTATCTTATCCATTACAATATATTAGATGAAGAAACCTACACCACAAATACGCCAACAGAGGTTAGAGTTCTCCGCTCAACCACAACAGAGGTTCCGGGGCGTCTTAAATGAGCACCACATCTCCTTCCAAGGCAGTGCATAATATGCAGAAGTGATAAATATTTCACCCAAAAATATAACCGGAAGAGGGTAAAGCAGAATCTTCAGAAATGTGAAACATTGACAGGTGGTAAGCTGCTGCTTGCAGCGGGGTCACGCAGGGATGAAAATCTTCTATTACAAATACCTGGAATGGACCTTGTTACCTCAGAAGCAATGTATCATTTCAGATGCTACAGAAACTACACTGTATTTCTGTACAAAACAGATAAACATGACTGCACAGGAAACAGCCAGTTTCAGACTGGATACAAGCACTTCTGTGCAACGGTGGAGGAAAGTTTGCTAAGAAAGCGGAAGGTGCTTAAGCTATCAAAGTGGAATGCACTGTTCAAGAAATGTGTCCATGAAACAGAAGGAATTGACATCTCCTCTTACAAATCTGGTTCCTTAAAAGTAAGACTAAAAAAAGTAATATTCTTTTCTTAAGTTTCAAAAACTATCAAGGCATGAATTTGTCTATGTTGAGGATTTGACACCACACGAAATGGTCCAAGATGAAGTTGCCACAGCTGGATCATCTTTGTCATCAACATCTTCATCCTCATCATCAGATGAAGACAACACAAGACAAATTGAAACAGATGACACAAATGAGACCCGCCTCTTCTTCCATGCAGCCATGACACTGAAAGATGCCATAATTGAAAAGTGTAAGGCAACACACAAACTCACATGGCCACCAACAGCACAGCAACTTACGATGTCAGCTGCACCAAATCTGGTCCCAGATAAGCTTTTAAATTTCATTGCATGGACTACAGCCATGTCAACAGATCCCTCTACTGAGAATGAATGAGTGAATGTTAGTGAAGAGGAGACTGAGAAGATTGTCTCAAGTGGCCAGGATTTTATTAAGCTAACAATGAAAGGCAGATGGCTTATGCCCAAATATTGTGCTTATTGAATGGTCTTGGGCACTGATACTCTAACTCGCAGGTACTTGAACATGACACAGCTTTAGCACAGCTACAAATACTACGAGGTGAGACTTACATCCCCCAAAACATGCAAGTACAGTTGCAAGCAACTCTAGTTTGGGACAATAATGATTTTGGAGAAGAAATGAAAATTTAATAAGAGCAGCAGCAGCAACGACTACAGTAGGATGTCTCTAAGTAGTATGTATTGAAACTGTATATATATTTGCTTAGCAGTTTTGGAAAATTAGTTCCACTTTATGTCGTCTTTTTTTTTTTCTTTAAAGGTGTACATGTGGAAAGTTTGATCCCAGCATCGCATGTTGTTTACTTGATGTGCTTACGCGCCGATAGCTAAGTTAACCCTCTGGGGACGGATTGGGCGGTACCGCCCAAAATGGCATACTTTTACAAATGTGTAGTTATCTTAAAAACTATTAATGCTAGAGAGATGCGGGCACAGACTTCCTCAGATTCCACTGAAAACAGCGGTGTCCAGTTTGTATATTAAACACTTCCCTTATTGAGCAATACCACTGCGTAAACAGGCCAATGAAAACGATTGTGCTAGGCAGATTCAACACGCAACAGCCAATGGAAAAATTGCCGCTGGGAGGAATCTTTTTCTAACCCAATCAGAGGAAGGTTATGTCTTTTAGCCATTCAGAGGACTCTGTAGCTCTGCTGTAGCCTTGTAAAAGCTGGCTGGACTATAGTAAAAGACATGTAATCAATAAGCGTTCAGAGAATCAGCATCAGGGTGGAGAAAGCAGAAAGGGATCGGAGTGTTAGCAAGCACAAAGAGATAAATTTGAGAGAGATACAGCATTATTACAGAATTGTTTTATCAAAATGGCAAGCAGTAAAAGATTTACGGCAGAACAAGCTCTGGAACAATTACTGGAAAGGCCTGGAGAGGCCTTTCTATGCTCACTGGCATGCCTAGGACTGTTTTTTTTTTTAAAAGTTAATTATTTAATTGTTCTTTACACATTTGATTAAACAATAACACATTTCTGTCAAGCAAAGAGTTTGAAAAAAATTTTTTTGGGTCAAAAACTTTTCACTATTGTTGTGTGAGGTAGGATTTTCAGTAATAAATGACAAAAATCTAATTTTCGTTTTTGAAATTCTCTAGTTTATTGTAGAATTTTTCACTCATACTTCCTTTACATGCATGCTTATGGTAGCTTAGGGTCTTCTGAATCCATAGATACCAAACACAGGGTGTTTCCATCTCCTTTACATATGATTTATAAGCCCAAATATAAAAATAGAGAAAACAGACCAAAAAAGGCTTAGTCCCAAAAATAAAATAAAAAAAACGCCTAGAACTGTTTGTAAATAAAGTTAATTATTTAATTGTTCTTTACACATTTGATTGAACATTAACCCATTTCTGTCAAGCAAAGAGTTTGAAAAATATATTTTGGGGTCAAAAACTTTTCACTATTGTTGTGTGAGGTAGGATTTTTGGTAATAAATGACAAAAATCTCATTTTCATTTTTGAAATTCTCTAGTTTATTGTAGAATTTTTCACTCATACTTCCTTTATAGACATATTGCATGCATGCTTATGGTAGCTTAGGGTCTTCTGAATCCATTGATACCAAATACATGGTGGTCCATCATCATTACATTTTGATCATCATTATAAGCTGAAATGTAAAAATAGAGAAAACGGACCAAAAAGGGCTTAGTCCCCTAAGGGTTAATTATATAATTTTGCTATCTGGGTGAACTAACCCTTTAAAGCATTTTATACAAGACAAAAAAATCGGTGTTATCGGTAATTTAAGGAATCTGTGATTCATCTCTTACAGATCCATGTGACACTATTATAAAGATGGAGTTTATTAAAGAGGAGCGCGAAGACATGAAGATTGAAGAAACATTCAGAGTCAAACATGAAGATACTGAGGAACAAACAGGTTGGTTTTCATTCTCAAAGCTTAACTCACTCATTTGATCCTGATTAAAATGCCCAACTCTGCGGAAAGGAATGATATTTTTGAAGAATGTCACACGAGTTTTGTAATTAAAAATCTTTTATTTGACATGGAGTGAGTTGCCTCATGTGGACAGACATGTTGAGATCACATGAACCATTACCTGGAAAATTATACAATTGCTCTTTTTTAAGGTTTTAAGATCACATTTAACACCTTTAATAGCTCAGTGCATATAAGATCTACATGTTGTTGGTTTTGATGTTTGTTCTCTGTGCCATTAAAAATAGTGTTAATCTGGATTTGTCTTTTTTTTTGCGTTAGACCTGATGACACTGAAAGAGGAGAGTCAAGAACTCAATGAAAAGGAAGATAATGTTCAGCATGAGAAATATGATTTCATGAATGAAGAAAAATTATTTAGTTGCTCGCATAGTGAAAAGACTTCACGAAAAAGAGCTCAAAAGACAGCAAATAGAAGTTATTTCACCTGCCAACAGTGTGGGAAAAGCTTTACTGAAAAATCAAACCTTACTGTTCACATGAGAATTCACAGTGGAGAGAAACCTTTCACATGTTCTCAGTGTGGAAAAAGATTTACATATAAACAACACCTCGATGACCACATAAGAATTCATACTGGAGAAAAGCCTTACACCTGCCAACAATGTGGAAAGAGTTTCATTCAAAAAGGACACCTTAGAGACCACATGAGAACTCACTCTGGAGAGAAACCTTACACATGCAATCTGTGTGGAAAGAGTTTCATTCGAAAATCAAACCTTAACAAGCACATGAGAATTCACAGTGGAGAGAAACCTTTCATATGTTCTCAATGTGGAAAAAGTTTTACATTTAAACACCTCGATGACCACATGAGGATACATACTGGAGAGAAACCTTTCACCTGCCAACAGTGTGGAAAGAGTTTCACTCAAAAAGGAAACCTAATGAAACACGTGAAGTCTCACATTTGAAAGAAGCCCTTAGCATGTGATGGACATAAAGTTGCTCTTTATTATGTACAAACAAACCAGTGTGATTATCGTTAAATGAGATTTACTGCTCAATTCAAATATGCTTTCATGGTTTGGCCAGAGATGGACAAGTTTAGTGCTTGTCATAGCCCTTATATGTTATATGTATATTTATGCATTTAGCAGATGCTTTTATCCAAAGCGACCTACAGTACATTCAGGCTAACAGTTTTTAACCCAACACGTGTTCCCTGGGAATCGAACCCACAACCTTGCGCTGCTAATGCAATGCTCTACCACTTGAGTCACAGGAACATAAGAAGCCTTATGAAAATCAACCATGCTCTTAGTAAACATGACTGTAGTCAGTGTATGAAAGAAGGTTTCAATTATACTACAACTAAATACATGTTCAATTATGCATTATTGCATTTTTTACAGGGAAAGTGTTAAAAGCACATTTTAGTTCATATTCATGGTGTCCCAAAATAGCACAGTTTAGTACACTAAGTTGTTCTAAGGATTCTAAGAACTTATGTTCTAAGAAGTACTGAAGAGTAATTTTTAGTATATTAACTGAATTTTTTTTTGCATGAAAATAGAGAACTTTAAGTAAATTATGTAAGTGTACTGGAATAAAATTTTATTCCACTTTTTTTACCCTCCATTTTACACTTTGGTGCTGCATCAATTTAGTTTTATTCATTTTTTAGTGCACATAAAAATATACACCGCATTCATAATTATTCGGCATGTTGATATTCTGATTATATTTATTTTCCAAGCACATTTTACCAATTCCAAACCACATCAATCTTAATAACTACTACTAATTTTGTATTTAATCATTTATAATTGAAATGAGATTTATTAATTGAATTGATATGAAAAAAAATAGCCAAAAAAAGTGGTTTAACTCGGACTGAAAAGTCCAAAATTATTAAAATCTCCATGCAAAATATTAAAAAATAAGATAAAGAGCCACACGGATGGGAAATCAAAAATTACCTGTATTACAGTGTATGATGTAGCTGTCCATCAGTGTAAATAATGTGCAAAGTAATTAAACCCAAAAGTACACGATTTATAAAGTTATTGGCTTCTAAAGTAAGGAGTCGACTCTGAATCGCTGAAACGAGTCGCTATAGATCTTAAATCTTTTGCCCATCTCTATGTACGTCACTAGAACACTTTGCATAATAATCTCCGCCTACCGTCTTGGGAGAAACGAAGCTCTGACCTGCCCCACCCCCCACACAGACGGTCTTGTTGGTGTGAGAGCATCATATCGAGGAGACAGTGTGTTTTTAATTGTAAAGGCAAGTTTGTTTTATTTTCACTGCCAACGAATGAAGATCAGAAGAACCAATGGCTAAAATTCATTTTTACCACAATACCAGAGCAGTAAAACAAATCCCTTTTGTTGTGTTCACAACATTTCACTGATGACTGCTTTTCTAATCTCTGTGAGTTCAAGGCGGGATTTTCAAAGCGTTTGGCCATAAAAGAGGGTTCATTACCAACTTTATTTAGACCAACAAGCATCTCCGAATCACAACGTGAAGTATGATTATGAAGTTATGTTTTTGTTTTCTCCCGAGCGTCTTATCAGTATGTGTGCTGTCTGCAGCCTTTGTCTGTGCTAATCTTCATTTACAAATACGTCATTAAAATGAAGTGTAACAAGTGCTGCTAACAGATATTCTGTGATAAAGTAATCCATATGAAAACAATGCGATGTCCGTTTTTCATGTCTCCCTTCGTTATATCCAGAGCCATGGCTCTGGTTATATCTAATGTGACCACGCCCCCGCACTGAACGCTCTATTCAGATTCAAACTGAAGCGCACGGCTTGAATACGCATACACAAGAAAAAGCAGCTAGACTGTTCAAGTTTTTTATTTTACTGTTTGCTTCGCGATGAGAGGAATAAGACATAATTCACCCCAAAAATATGCTAACGCATTTTTTACCATGAATTTGTGTGTGGAACAACCAATCAAAACTATGTTAGTTGACCAATCAGAACACAGTATGCTACCGAAAGGTGGGGTTTAAGGAAACTGAATCTTTTGAACAGCTTCGCGCGAACCGTTTGGGGATCTCTGAGAATAGAGGTAATTTTAAAATGATATTTTCACAAAATGACAATGTTTTTTAACCTTGGATGGATTTAAACGTATTGTACAGGACTTATAAACAGTGATAGGAAGCTTAGAATTTTCATCTTACTGGCTCTTTAAGACATGACCATTAGAAAGCAAAAGTTAACCACTTAATAGTAAAGATTAATGTGGTTTGGAATTGGTAAAATGTGCTTGGAAAAAATATTAATTGGAATATGAACATGCTTAATAATTATGCATGTGGTGTATATATTTCAAACATATTATCTACATTATCTTAAGTGTAATGTTTACACAACTAATTAACAGGGCTCTCAAGTGTCCCGCATTGAGCGTGACAGTCACTCATTTCGGTCTTTTGTCACGCACTCCCGCCACACATTGTATTTCTCACGCAGAAAAACTATTTATAATATATTTAATATGCTTCAGCGCCCAAAAGTTATCTGGTCGCGCCGCTCTCACTATGGAAACCGGCAGGAATCAAGCGCATCTCCCCTGCCTGGAGTTCTTAATCAAGCCTGCCACTTATCAGCCAATCAAAAAAAAAAGAAATAGGCTACACAATAGCCAATCAGAAAATAGCACTATTGTATCTGGGTAAGATTTAACGCAACAACCAATGAAAAAAAAGCATCCTGGAATTGTTCACCATCTTCCTCGTTCACCCACAGAGGAAACCACTGAGCTCCGAGCATCACTTTAGCACAAAATAAGTAATGATCTCCTGTTACAACAAATTCACTTCAACTTGTTTGACACAAACAATGACAACTTGACTGCTGTTAGAGAATGTTTCCCAGATAATTAGCATAGGGAGATAAACCTGTATGCTTATTCACAACAAATACACCTTTTCTATAGATTGAGTGGTCTTTCTGTTGATGTAATATGGATACAAAATTTTAAAAAGTATGGTATTCCAATAACAATATATTCACCCCTATGCCATTTGGTAGAAGATATAAGAGCATCAGAAACAGCTCTAGTAGATTCAGAAACAGCTTCTATCCTCAAGCCATTAGAATGCTGAAATTTACTCACCCATCTTCACTCTCCTAAATGGCACACCTGTCACTTTTTAGAATTAATCCTTCAACCTAAATTAATCCTTTTTTATTTTACCTCTTCTATTTATCTACTTTCTATTTTTTTTAATTCTGTAAAGTTAATGATTACTTTGAGCACAACAAATTCCATGACTGATAAATGTTATTTATGTGTATATGACAATAAACTTGAAACTTGTATAACCCAGAGATATCCTATAAGAAGCCTGTATTTGACTAGCTTTCTCTATGTCTTCTGTCTCACTGATAGGAGAAAAACTCAATGTGGGTTTCACCACCAGAGCTACGCTAAACAGGCTCCTTGAGGCTGGAGAGGTCACATTACAGAAGGTTCAACAATTCCAGGAAGGCAGCACTGGCCTTTTTGGTCGGAGCTGTGGAGTATGTCATGGATAAACTCCTGTTGAAAGACGCTCTCCTGTAGCATGCCAGATTTATTGATGTGCAGCTAAGAGCTGAGTGTGGGGTTGAATATGCCCTATACTTTGTAGACAGGCAAGGGTTTTTACATACTGATTATATATTTTTTTGTTCAATGGTCATGATCACAAAATAAATCTGTCTCTCACTGTATTCTAATCAGTCTTGTACACATGTGCCCTTTTTAAGATTTCAGGAACTCCTTCCTTTTCCAGACCCAAAGGAACAAGACCAAGTAAGTGAGGAGTTTATGGAGTACCAACTCATGGACATTGCCTTGCCCCAGGACCCAACAGTCTTTGATGTTGAGGAGTTTTGGGGAAGAATGTCCACAACAAAGAACAAGGTAAGAAATATTTTGCACACAACATGACTTGCTCATTAGTAATTACGATGAAGGGAAACCTTTTGAGAAATAGAGGCCCCTGGTTCCTTTTTTCAAAGGTGACTGGCTTGAACCAATTTGGGAGGCTATCAAAGATCGCAGCCTTGGTTTTTTGCTTCCACATTCTAATGCTGATGCTGAGAGGGTATTTTCGATGGTTGGTTTGAACAAAACCTCAACACAAAACAGTGTCTCTGGACGGGACATTGTCCTCCATCATGACCCTGAAAATGGCTGGGCTTGAGCCGAACTGTTTCAAATGGGAGCCAACACCACAAATGATAAAGGAGTCCAAAAAGGCAACAAACACTTACAACAAACAACACCAGTAATAATCTCTCTCTCTCTCTCTCTCTCTCTCTCTCTCTCTCTCTCCCTCTCTCTCTCTCACAAACACTCGCACTCAAACACACACACGCACATACACAAAAATGTTATGAATGGAAATTGAATAAACACTTTGTATTTGGTTAAATTGTCAGTGTCATGTATCAAATATTTTCTTCTGGGGGGGGGGGGGGGGTGTCACTCTTGCCTGTCTTCAAAACTTGAGAGCCCTGAATTAATTATAATACTTTTTTAAGGTGAGATTTTAAAATGTTAAATAGAACATTGTCTTACTGAATGCAGTAATCTCTTTATATATTTTCTCCCTATTACAACCAATACTTACTGTCCAAAAGATAGTCACCTACACAACACCTCGCAAGCACCTTTAATGGCAGACCTACTATCAACACCACAAACTAACCTATGTTTTACAAATTATGTTAACAGTGGTGGGCCAAGCCCATGCCAGACCTTGTAAATCAGTACAATTTTCAATTCAAATTTATTTGTATTGCGGTTTTCATGATACAAATAGTTGCAAAGCAGCTTTATAGAAAAATTAGGTTTCTACAATATATTTAGTAGTAGCTTATCAGTGGTGACTGTCAGTTAATGTACAGAAAAATCAATTAAAAATGTAATCATACAGATTATGAACACTATTAAAAGCAATTATTACATGTTGCAATAAAAATAATAGCGGTTTTGTATGTTATTTTAGGGTCAGCATCATCTCTTCTCAGGTGTTCTTGATCCAGACTGGAGCTTGTGTAAATCCTGGGGCATGTTCAAGTTCAAAACGGTGCGCAATGTTTTGCTATGGTTTCCGGGTTGAACGTCATGTTTCCTGGAAACGGCGTGCACCGGTGTGCAACGGGGTTTGAGATGCATTTTCTCTTGTTTGGTGGGTGTGTCAGAACTGCAGTCCAATCAGCAGTGACATGTATATAAAGTGAACTCGCAAAATGGCTTCAAGGAAAATATTGTACAAATGTGTTCGTTGCAGCTCAGTATACGCAACAACTGAGGATATTAGAAGACATGTTTGTCTTAAGTTTTATTGTAAAAATATAGGATATCAACATAATGATGTAGTTGTTTATATTTTTAGCTTCATTGCAAGTGTATGACATTTGGTATAGAAATAAACAATGGTAATTAAGTGATTTCCTAAAAATGAGAAAGAAAATACTGGGTATTAAAACCATATGAACTACAAATAAAGTCAGTATGTGAGACTAAATAGATGTGTTTTAGTTTGAATTAGGTAAGATGTGTGCTTCCATTTCAGCTTCAGCAATCCCTTTGGGACAGGCTAGTGCATCAAATGGGTCTAGTCAACTTCCACTGGGCCTACACATTCCCACTGCACCACAGAAGATGGCTCCTGCAACACTTAATATGTCTGTTGCTGGACCATCACCTTCCTGTTCTCCAAAGTGGGCATCAGTGTCAGACCACCAACACATGCCAAAAGGTATATAAAGTTCATTACTTGCACAACTTTTCCAATGATATATTGTCTGTGACTTATCTATTTAAATGTGTGCTTTAGATTCAAAGCCATGGACGCACAATGCAACATTGCTTTTAATTTCTCTGGCAAAGCAAATGGCTGAAGATTTTCAATCTCCTGTATTAAAGAAAGTAGAAGTGTGGATAAAGGTAGCTGCACAAATGCAGGGAAATGGATATGACTTTGGAGCAGAGGCATGTGACAATAATTTCAGGCAGTTAAAACACAGGTTTGTTTTGATACTGCCATTTGCCTTATTTTGGGAGTATGGCCACTTGAAGACATTTGCTATGTCTGGGTTCTCTTAATAGATACAAAACAATAGTGGACAGTAAGAAGAAGACTGGGAGTGGTCAACAGTTGGGTCTTTTTCTCATCAATGGAGGACCTCCTGGCTGATCCCAGTGTGGAGCCGGTCCTGGTCATGTCATCTTTTGCTGGTGATTATTTTTTCCATGTTAATTTTTTTGTGCCACATTAACCTGAATTAGCACACCAGATTCAAAGAAAATCTTATTCATTATTTACTAAAAATAGTATTATGTAAACATTATTGGATGTTAATAGTAGGTTTTAATTAAATCACTGTGTGATGGTCTCACATTAGCATCCATGTTGGATACATAGTAGCTCCAATGTTCTTGTACTTTTGTTAATGTACTTTTACTCCATAACTTTGTAGGGTTGCTAACAGCTTATTTAAATTAGGTCTATTGTGTGGCTCAGGTAATTAGAAGCTGGGTTAAGTGGATATTTAAAGAAGCTTTGTTGGTACATGACTCAAATTTAGAGGACATGTGTCCATGTGAGAACTAAAAAAAATGTATTTGTTAGAGGCAAGTGATGTTTGCTGCCTTCATCATTACCATTTTAAGCCCACCAAGTTGAAACTTTTCTTTCCCCACATAGAGGCTTCTTCAGGATCATCAACTTCGCAATCATCAAATTCACAACCTAAGGCATCAGCAGAATGTAGCAAAAGGAGAAGGCGCAAGTCTTAAAGGGGGGGTGAAATGCTATTTCATGCATACTGAGTTTTTTTACACTGTTGAAGAGTTGGATTCCCATGCTAAACATGGACAAAGTTTAAAAAATGAAGTTGTACGTTTGAAGGAGTATTTTGGGAACAAAAATACTCCTTCAAACGTACAACTTCATTTTTGTCACAACTTCCGGTTTTTCACAAGTTTCAGAAAGTTTTTTTCGAGTATGGCTCTGTGTGACGTTAGATGGAGCGGAATTTCCTTATAAAATGGCAATGGATAAAAAAATCAGCAGGGAGGAGACATGCCATGGCATAACATCTCTATAGAAGACTTGAAGTCTTACCTGGCACTTGTTGTGTACATGAGTCTTGTGAAGTTCTCCGCTGTGACTGATTATTGGAGGAGGTCTTAAAATCTATAATGTTCCCCTTCCTGCTAAGATCATGTCCTGTAGGGAGTTTCTCAGAATGATGAAGAAAAGGGAAGAGCAGCCTACGACCGCTTGGGTAAGATCAAGTCTCTCTATGACAACATGAGGGATGCCTCCAGAACATTTTTTCATCCAAATCACAACATCTCCATAGATGAGAGGATGGTGGCATCAAAGGCGAGGTCTGGACTCAAACAATACATGAAGAACAAACCCACTAAATGGGGCTACAAGCTTTTTGTCTTGGCAGACTCACTAAGTGGTTACAACTGTGCATTCTTTGTGTATGAAGGTAAGTCCATGCCATCTCAAAATGGGCTGAGCTGTGAGCCTGTCATGTCACTCATAGACGTAAAGATGTTGGGCACTGTTTACTAACTGTACGTTGACAACTTTACCCCAGTCCCATGCTTCTCAGAGACCTCCTTCTCTAAGAGGATTTGGGCATGTGGCACCATTCGTCCAAACAGGATCAGTTTCCCAAAGACAACCATCAACATGAGGGTCCATACAATGAGGGTCCATTCAATTAAAGGGGATGAGCTGCTGTTGGTGGAAAGGAAAGACACCCGGGAAGTACTGATGTGTTTTACATTCCACAGAGCAAAGAAGGGTGAAGGACAATGATGGGCAGTGGTCCCAAGTGTGTCTACTAAAGTGTCTCAAATGTGCCTATTCCAGGTGCTGTGCTGGTTACCAACAGGTTCATGGGGGGAGTGGACCTGTCCGATGCCCTCATTGGATACTACAAAGTGCTCCACAAGACACGGAAATGGTAACGGACCTTCTTTTACTACTTTGTAGATATTGCTGTTGTCTATGCCTTCATTTTGCCTCAGCATCTGGCCGGAGCAAATAAGGAAAGACCCCTGACCCAGAAAGCATTCAGGGAAACAGTTGTTCTGGAACTTGCAGGCTTGGAATGAGGCACAGCTGCTCCTCAGGCTTCAAAAGTTGACTGCCACAATCCAAAGCATGTCACAGAGGACAGCACTGCTGGATGGAGAAAGTGCAAGCTTTGCCATCAGAAGACACCAGTCGTGTGTGAAACCTGTGAGGTGCCACTGTGTTTTCTGCCAAAATGGGACTGTTACAATGTCCGGCATGAGCAGGGTGGGAAATATATATATATATATATACATATATATATATATATATGTATATATATATATATATATATATATATATATATATATATATATATATATATATATATATATATATTTTAATCATGCATAAACTGTTTTTAGTTTATCTAACATTTTTCAAAGAGTTGAAATCTAATAGTTGTTCAAGAAATGTTTCCAAGTTTAGGTGGATACATCAAACCCCAAAAAATAGTTCTGAGGAGGAAGATGAAGGGAAAAAAGCAATTGCTGGTTTGAGACTGTAACAGCGAGGGATACATGACCAGTAAGTTTTTTATGATTCTTTCTGTTATAGGTAGCTTTTGTGTACCATATAATGCACACATTAGGAAAAAAAAGATTTCCTAGTCTTGAAACACATAGAAATAGGAAATTAAAATAAATCTTGCCTACTTTATTCAAATGTTCTTTGTTCTGCTTCCACACTTTCCTCTTTCTTGTCTTTCAGTGGCTTTGTTTTCCTGTTGGTTAGAGGACAAACCTTCTCAATGACTGCCTTGTGTTCCTATACTTTGTAAATGCTGATTTAGTTCTTCAGTAACTGGATAATTTTCATAATTAGCAGTTTACTGTTTTAGATTTATTTGAATAAAAAACTTGTAAAATAAAGATATTTTGCATGTTTTGTTTGTTAATTAGTTCTAAAGTTATCACTGATCAAATCTGTTTTAGTTTCACTGTTTTTGTCATTAGAACTGTTCTAAATAAAGACTATTTAGCTATAATGTTCAAATGTTGTTCTGATTTTTTTTCTTGTGTGGTTTTGTGGGCAGAGCAGATCTGAATTGATGTACATAATATATTTAGTATGGGCGCTGCAGTTAACGGTCCAAAAATACAGACCGAACCCAATCCCTATCCCTAAACCTAGCCCTACCCATAATTCATTCCTTAAATCAGAGTGATAAGTGATAAGAGTGATAAGTGACTGAAGATTAGTGGAAAAACAAGAGTGTAGTTTTGATTCATTTGGTTACCAGGTATCCATTTGGAGTCTCCAAGTGGCCTTTTTAAACAGACTCTGACTTTGTTTTTTGTTTTTTTTTTCTAAAATCTAAATTGTTGGGAGTATCAATGGTTAAAGATTCATCTTTACCCTCGTGGTGTTTTCAGGCCTTTAAATGAGTGAAATTTTTAAGTCAAAGAAATTGTAAGTCACTTTCATGTATATTTTACCATATTTTACTCTATTACCCAAGAGTCACAATAACTCAAACGTAGTCTAGCAACAAAGTTTCAAGTGTCTAGTTTCATACAAGACCAGATTTGTGAAAATAGACCACAGAGTTATCGCTCACACTCACACAGCTTGATATACATGTTCAGGGCAAGTTCTGCAATCCTACTGTATGTGTACAGTATGTACACTGAGCACTGATGTTCAGTTGGAATACATTTGTATTTCTTAAATATATATATATATATATATATATATATATATATATATATATATATATATAAATATAAAAAAGAAAAAACATTTATTTAGATGAATTTGTCTTTCTTTAGTTTCTGGTAGCCAAAGTAAAGTAAAAGATTCTGGTGCAAAGCAGCTGGAGAGTTTTGACTGCATCAACAATAATTTAGCATGAATTTGGCGCTATTCCACAACATCTAAAAAAGAAACAAAAAAAAAAAAAAATCATCGGATTGCTCTTTCTACTAAGATAAGCTTTCAGCAGATCAATTCCTTTTCGCAGAAACAACAACATTCTAATATCTGATTTGCTGGTAGATGGCATTTAACTCTGTAAAAGACAGCTTTGGACTGACCAAGTTCCACAATATTTTTTTGCGTTGTCTTGAACACATGCTACTATTTTTCCTGTGATGTCCCATGAAGCTACGGTATCGTTTAACTTTTTGACCAGCTTGTCAGCAGTGTTTAGGATCAGACAGGATCAGTCCCGGAAACACTTTTTTCAAATGATATATCATGGTGCTCGTTGACGTATTATATTTTAAAACACAGGCACAATGTTTGCAATTAACATTTTCACAATTTGAAATAAAATGATCCCAAACAAATCTCGCGTTGTGTTCTTTTGGCAGTTGGTAAACCAGCTAGCCTCCTACCTCTCAAACTATGCACGTTAATGGTGATCATGCTTAATCGACCATCAAAAAGGTTTATTTATTAAAATATTTATCGACAACTGATCGATCGTTGATTAATCGTTGACATCCCTACTACATATCACTGCAGTTTCCAAAGGAAATGAACACTAGAGGCAGTAAAACTCTTGACACCTTTTCTTTACACATAAATTTAGTTGATTTACTTGAGGAAAATTACTTGAGGAATAACATGTTATGACTTCTAAACAATATTAATATGCTGAGAGATTTGAAAACCAAAGCTTTTTAATGTAATCATCACACATATCCACCTTAATATCTATGGGTTTTCATAGATGGTGCTTGTTTGGTAGCTCTCTGAGTACGGAGACTTAGGTGAGGAGCTCCAGTTCGAATCCCAGTAAAGAACTACAGTTCGAACTACAGTACAACAAAACAGTTCAAACTCCATATAAGGAAGTTCAAATGGTTGCATCAACAAATGGTTGCATCAACAAATGTGTTTTTATATCAATTTTGCATTTGTTAACACTATCGGGTAGGTTTAGGGTTGGTTAGGCAACTATCCTGCAGAGTTTAGCTTCAGCCCTCATAAAGAATCACCTGCCTGTATCTATCTAGTAATCCTGAAATCACTGATTGCCTTGTTCAGGTGTGTTTAATTAGGGTTGGAGCTAAACTCTGTAGGACAGTGGCCCTCCAGGACCGGAGTTGCCTATCCCTGGTGTAGGGCATATTTTCAAAACAAGAGTACAAACTTTTAGCGACATTCCTCGTATATTAGAATTCTGAACCGCCACAATACTTACCTTGAAGCAACGTAATAAAACCACAGCAATTTGTACATATATCAACGTAATAAAAAACGGATGTTTTAGCGCCACTCAGTGGACATTTCTCTTTGAAACTGTGCAAAACGTGCAGTAAGGTACATAAAATGGATCTGCAGTTAAGTACCCAGAGATGCATATTTTTATGAGACCAGGTTGATTTCTTTCTTGTTTTTCTTCCCTGACATGATTTATGTTGTTAAACGAAAGTACAGGTTTTACTCAAGTTTGTTGCATTGTATCAGGAAAGATTTCTGTGTCTTTATTTAAACTCAACATTTATTTCATAAAGAAGACATCTTTCTGAGATATCACACTGAAAAAGACCATGAATGAAGTAAGCACCTTTTTATCCATTAGTATCAACCAATTCAGGAACACCACAATGGACGGCACCTGGTAACATCACACGTAAAGCATAAATTAAGCTGTATTCACATGTTATGGGAATTATTGAACTATGCCTCCTAAGGTATCGTTCAGGAAGCACACCTAGAAAAGGTGCATCTGTAGTTAAGATATACCTTTGCAGACTTTGTAGCGTGCTAAGAGACAATGTTAGTGGGAAACCCCAGATCACATTTTCAAGGTATTTCTTGGAATTTCTAAACTAAAAGAAGATGAAGAGAATGCAAGAAAAAGGGAACCCCATACTATGATAGACTGTTTAAAATAAAATCTTTCTCTGCAGACTTGAAAGACTTATATTCACGAAATATGCAGCTGGCAGTGGACGAGTGTATGGTTGCTTCAAAGGCTAGAATTGGACTTAATAGGCTAAATGAAGGACAAACCCACCAAATGGGGTTATAAATTGTTTGTCCTTGCAGATTCAGTTTGTAAATATACATGTGGAAGGAAAAGCCTCCACAGAAGCAGGTAAAGGCCTCAGTTACGAATCTGTAATGCAGCTTTTGGATTTCACTGAACTTGGACAGGGCTATCAGGTGTTTATGAATAGCTTTTATACCAGCCCAACCCTCTTCACTGATTTTCGGCTCAAGCTCACCCTGGTGGCACCATACACCCTAACAGACAGGGCTTTCCAAGAACCAAAGCTAATGACCTCAGCAGAAAGACCAAGAGGGGACATTCGTTGGCTCAGTCATGGGAAGTTCCTTTTGGTAAAGTGGAAAAGGTCCATATTCCAGCAGAAGTGCTGGAGTATAATAAATCCATGGGTGGTGTTGACATCTCGGACCAACTTATTGGACATTACAACGTGCTTCACAAAATGAAGAAATGGTACAAGACATTGTTCTTCCATTTCTTTTACATTGTTGTGAACAGATCTTTTCTTCAGTCTGAGCTGTCAAAACAAGACTCCTCTAACCCAAAAACTTTTTAGAGAACAGATCATTTCTTAACTTATTATAGGAACCACGGAGCCAACAACATCAACTGTGACCTCGTCAGATGTGCCTGCCCAAAAATTTTGTAAGTGATGTCAAGTGATGAGAATCTGTGTTTTGTGCAAAGCTGAAGACAAGGTGATGACTCCCGTTTACTGCTTACATAAGCACTTATACCCCCACATCAATGAGTGATTTGTCAGTCAATTTCAATTGAAATTTTGTAATATCTGGATAAGTTTCCTGATTTCTCTAAGGCCCCATCCACATGGAGTCACGTATATAGCAATTTGGAAAAGTGAAGATGATATTTTTGTAAAACCAGGTCCCAGAGTGGATAAATCATTGGATAGCGAAACCGTATATTTTCTGAAACAATGTCATTAACCCAAACCTCAACTCTAGTCAGACACCACTACATTTATCTCAACGGATGTCTTTTTATTAACACATTAACACAGATTAATAAATATATTGTTCCATGTTTGTTTGTATCCCCCACACCAGATGTGTTTTAAGTGCATCTCTGTGGCAGAATTACAATGCCACATACTGGTCTGCCATGTATACTACACTGTTTTGTGTTGGTTTTGTGTTTTCGTGTGGATGCAGGCATTTCTTGAGACGAGAGAGAGGGAAAAAAGATTGGATAGAGAAAGCTCTGGCTTCGTAAATAACAAGCTACAACACACCTACAGTATTGTTCAAAATAATAGCAGTACAATGTGACTAACCAGAATAATCAAGGTTTTTAGTATATTTTTTATTGCTACATGGCAAACAAGTTACCAGTAGGTTCAGTAGATTGTCAGAAAACAAACAAGACCCAGCATTCATGATATGCACGCTCTTAAGGCTGTGCAATTGGGCAATTAGTTGAAAGGGGTGTGTTCAAAAAAATAGCAGTGTCTACCTTTGACTGTACAAACTCAAAACTATTTTTTACAACCTTTTTTTTTTCCTGGGATTTAGCAATCCTTTGAATCACTAAACTAATATTTAGTTGTATGACCACAGTTTTTTAAAACTGCTTGACATCTGTGTGGCATGGAGTCAACCAACTTGTGGCACCTCTCAGCTGTTATTCCACTCCATGATTCTTTAACAACATTCCACAATTCATTCACATTTCTCGGTTTTGCTTCAGAAACAGCATTTTTGATATCACCCCACAAGTTCTCAATTGGATTAAGGTCTGGAGATTGGGCTGGCCACTCCATAACATTAATTTTGTTGGTTTGGAACCAAGACATTGCCCGTTTCCTAGTGTGTTTTGGGTCATTGTCTTGTTGAAACAACCATTTCAAGGGCATGTCCTCTTCAGCATAGGGCAACATGACCTCTTCAAGTATTTTAACATATGCAAACTGATCCATGATCCCTGGTATGCGATAAATAGGCCCAACACCATAGTAGGAGAAACATGCCCATATCATGATGCTTGCACCTCCATGCTTCACTGTCTTCACTGTGTACTGTGGCTTGAATTCAGAGTTTGGGGGTCGTCTCACAAACTGCCTGTGGCCCTTGGACCCAAAAAGAACAATTTCACTCTCATCAGTCCACAAAATATTCCTCCATTTCTCTTTAGGCCAGTTGATGTGTTCTTTGGCAAATTGTAACCTCTTCTGCACATGCCTTTTTTTTAACAGAGGGACTTTGCGGGGGATTCTTGAAAATAGATTAGCTTCACACAGACGTCTTCTAACTGTCACAGTACTTACAGGTAACTCCAGACTGTCTTTGATCATCCTGGAGGTGATCATTGGCTGAGCCTTTGCCATTCTGGTTATTCTTCTATCCATTTTGATGGTTGTCTTCTGTTTTCTTCCACGTCTCTCTGGTTTTGCTCTCCATTTTAAGGCATTGGAGATCATTTTAGCTGAACAGCCTATCATTTTTTGCACCTCTTTATAGGTTTTCCCCTCTCTAATCAACTTTTTAATCAAAGTACGCTGTTCTTCTGAACAATGTCTTGAACGACCCATTTTCCTCAGCTTTCAAATGCATGTTCAACAAGTGTTGGCTTCATCCTTAAATAGGGGCCACCTGATTCACACCTGTTTCTTCACAAAATTGATGACCTCAGTGATTGAATGCCACACTGCTATTTTTTTGAACACACCCCTTTCAACTAATTCAACTAATTGCCCAATTGCACAGCCTTAAGAGCGTGCATATCATGAATGCTGGGTCTCATTTGTTTTCTGAGAATCTACTGAACCTACTGGTAACTTGTTTGCCACGTAGCAATAAAAAAATATACGAAAAACCTTGATTATTCTGGTTAGTCACATTGTACTGCTATTATTTTGAACAATACTGTATATTCAATGGGAACAAGTCATTTTTGTTAATTTTATTGTCAATGCTTGTAATCTTTCAGTTACATTGTTGCTTTTTCCAGCAAGGTAAAAGTTTTGAGCCTTATGTTGAAGCATAAAGAGATGAAGGATGCAAGAAAATGACAATCAGATGTAGACCACATTCAGGTACAGCGTGAACATAGCCTTGTTTATTCTTTTCACACTCAAGGCAGGGGTCTCATGCATTCATGAGACATACTCACACCACACATTTTATTTCTCTCACTAAAGTAAGGGATAATTTGTTCTGCTATATACAAATAATGGACAAGGTGCGTGCTTTTGGAGGGAAGTGCTCTGTTGATTTCATAGCTGTCTGGAGTTAGGCCAGGCATACACTGTGCGATTCGAGCAACGTTTTTGTTGTTTTTGAGTAAACTGAGCACAGTCTCATGAAAATGCATATAAATAGTATACCAAATACAAACAGATATTGGTGCTAATGGGTGTGGCCGAGGGGTATAGCTGCAATTATTTGTAATCTTACTCCAAACTTTTGATAAAACAAATTTCACATTTGCATGACTTCACATGGCAACATTTTTTTTACACTGATTTCAACTGAATGTCTACCAAAATGAATGAGCAGATGATGATAGAATACTAGTAACTCCTTTTTCTAAACCTAGTCACACTGAAGAAAGTGGCAATTTCTTCCCAGAATGAGTTCGCAAATGACGTTTCATGCTGCTTTGAAATGCGAATCTCTTCTCACACTGAGGACACTTGTAAGGCTTCTCTCCAGTGTGAATCCTCTTGTGAACCTGAAGGTATTCTTTAACCCTGAAACTCATTCCACACTGAGGGCAGCTGTACGGTTTCTCTCCAGTGTGAATTCTCATGTGAATCTTCAGGCCATCTTCTCTCGAGCAACTCTTTCCACAGTGATGGCACATGAAAGGCTTTTCTCCGATGTGAATTTTAACATGATTCTTAAGGTGATTCGTGTCTGTGAAACTCCGTTCACACTGATGGCATTTAAAACTCTTCTCTCTTGAGTGACTCTTCTTGTGGTTATTAAGGTTTACACTATGTCTGAAACTCTTTCCACACTGATCGCATGTGAATGGATTCTCTCCAGTGTGACTTCTTATGTGAGTCTTTAGGTTTCCTTTATATGTGAAAGTCTTCCCACACATTTTGCAGGTGAAAGGCTTTTCTCCAGTGTGAATGATCATGTGGAGAACAAGGTTTTGTTTCCGTGAAAAACACTTTCCACACTGAGAGCATATTAATGGCTTCTTTTCAGTGTGACTTATCATGTGATTGTTAAGACCTCCATTATGTGTGAAACTCTTCCCACACAGTTTACAGGTGAAAAGTCTCTCTCCAGAATGAATTCTCATGTGGTTATTAAGATTTGCACTATGTTTGAAACTCTTTCCACACTGATCACATACAAAAGAATTCACTCCAGTTTGAAAT
Source organism: Carassius gibelio (assembly GCF_023724105.1). NCBI lineage: Eukaryota > Metazoa > Chordata > Actinopteri > Cypriniformes > Cyprinidae > Carassius > Carassius gibelio. The sequence continues at coordinate 5,358,328 of NC_068399.1, read as the reverse complement.
CTTACACGAGTTTTAAGATTTACTTTATGCGAGAAACTCTTCCCACAATGTTGGGAGGTGGACGTTTTCTCCCTCATTTGAGAATTAAGGTTTGTAGTTTGTGTATTTTGAGCTTCTTTTGGTGAGGTAGTAATCAGTTCCTCTTCAGTTTTGAAATCATGATGTTTCTCATTTTGATCTTTCTCTTTCGTTTCATTCAGTTCTTGATTCTCCTCTTTCAGCGCAATCAGGTCTGAGGTGAAATAAGAAAAATACAAGTCAACACCAGTTTAATGGCATAAAGCAACCGACATCAAAATATTTAGGCTATTGCCGTCAATCAATGAAATAACTGAAAATTTCACATTGAATCTTCTAATGAATGTAAAATATCAATCATATCAAGCCTCTGAGAATTTACTCACAAGAACACTGCTAAGAATTGACTTAAGATCAAAACAATTCTTGGCTCAAAGCTGCACTTTAAAGTTAATTATCAAGCATCTCAGTCATAATTTAAGTAAAGTCTAGGTCTAAAATGTAAGAATCCATCTTAGAGAGGATTCATGTTTATAGCAATTATACATTGGCCCATTTATTACCAAATAAAAATAACTACTTAATTTGTTTAGAAGCAGGAGTAATTTAAAACCGATTTTTGTATTAAATTTTTATATAGCCTATATACTTTTAACTAATCAAAATACAATGCCATCAATATAACTGGGCTGCCAACACTTAAACTTTAAACGCGTGTATGTTGAGGGGCGAGCTGAGATATAGGCTAGCACCATAGGCTATATGTCATCATCACAGTGCAGGGCAAGGCAGGGCAGCTTTAACATTTGAAAGGATACTATGGCAAAGTTATTGCTTTCTTTATTCAAAATGATTCTCTTTTTCATGAATATATACGGTTGACCTGAAGAATGAAAGCTGTATCATGTGTTTGAAAAATCATAAGCTGTATCACTGCTAATCGGTATGACAATACATTAAGCAGATGAGACAAAATATAGATACTTGGTTCAGTAGAACGTGACAATATTAGATTTTTTTTTACGAAAGATTCAATGACAAAAAATGAAAATGAAGATGTATTTAGAAATATTTAACTAATGATTATTTTGGTAATGAAGTAATCTACTGATTATTTTGATAATTGAGTTATCTAATATTTTTAGAAACATACTAAAGCCTTGTTTTCACTTATTTCTAAGTATTTATAAACTAATGAAGAGGCAATAATGATTGTATTGAACAACACTGTTGAAAAATAAATGTAATATGCCTATACGTAATATGAACATGACCAACTTAAGTTTATTATGTATTAAAACAAACACCTGCAGAGGGCACCAATGGCCTGGTGACGTTTCACTTTACAGTCTGATTAAACAATGTTTAAATCCATAACATTAGAATATTTGGACATGTGCCAAAACTTTTATTTTGAAATCAATGTACAATACATGGACTATTTAGACAAAGGTTGATGCATTCTCTGGTGTTGCCAAAGGTTTATAAATTATTTGTTACAAATCAAGTGAGAAAGCACACTATTTTTCCAAATGAATTTAAGCAATTCAAATTCATAGCGTATACAGAAGAAGAGCTTAACCCCTTTCACACTGTGATCCCAGTAATGTGTCCCAGCAATTGGTTCCCGTGTTGCTAGATTTTGCACTTTCACACGGCCAGTAATTACCCGGAATTTGCGTGCGTTCACACACAACCCGTAAAGGTACGTGACATCAGGATGTGACGTAATTTACGAGTCAAAAACACTAGGCACGTTAACTTTCACCTAACATTGCCAAGGTACGAAATATGTTACCCATTTCTGATGCAGAAAAGCTAGTTCATGCATTCATGACCTCTAGACTGGACTATTGTAACGCACTTCTAGGGGGTTGTCTAGCATCTTCAATAAACAAGCTACAGGTAGTCCAAAATGCAGCGTCCTTACCTTAGAGTCGTTACCAGGTCAAGAAAGTATGACCATATTACTCCAATTTTACAGTCTCTGCACTGGCTACCTATTAAGTTCCGTATCAGTTACAAATTATCATTACTTACCTATATGGTCCTAAATGGTTTAGCTCCTGCGTACCTAACTAGCCTTCTACCACGCTACAACCCATCACGCACCCGAAGGTCACAAAACGCTGGACTTTTGGTCGTTCCTAGGATAGCAAAGTCCATTAAAGGAGGTAGAGCTTTTTCACATTTGGCTCCCAAACTCTGGAATAGCCTTCCTGATAATGTTCGGGGTTCAGTCACACTCTCTCTGTTTAAATTTAAATTAAAAACGCATCTCTTTCACTAAACATTCAAAAAATTCATCTCTTAAATTGTTAGTGTAGTTGCATCTGATCAAATGCGCATTCTTATTCTTTAGCTTGGGTTATACAAATTAATTTTACTTTTTTGGATCAGCAGCTATGCTACTGATGTCTCTATTTTGTTTCTATGTTTTGCCATGGGATTTACATCCCGTGGTAACTAGGATTTACACAAGCACCAGTCTGGATCCAGAACACCTGAGATGAGATGATGCTGACCCTCAGAGGACCCCAGATGATGCTAACCCTGAATCAACAAATAGAACTAACAAATAATGCTACTTACTATGCAGTCACATAATAATTGCTGTTAAAATTGTTCATCATCTGGTTGACTACATCTTGTGTTAATTTTTCAGAAAATTCCTGTCATTTGTACATAAACTGGGTCACCACTGATAAGCTACTACTAAATATTGTAGAAACGTAATTTTCTGTAAAGTTGATTTGCAATGATTTGTATGGAAAAAAGCACTACACAAATAAACTTGACTTTAACTTCAGCTAGCAAAGGATCTCAACTTCAGCACATAAAGTGAGGAACTAACTGATCTTTGCTTGAGTGCAGTTTGCACATTTTTTTTTCATTGCGAACGTTGATCTGCCTTCAAAATACCAGGTAAAAAAGTTGCGCGATAACGTGAATCATCACTACGACACACCCTTTACGGCATTAGTTCTGGCTCTTGATCACACAGCGCTCATTCACGGGACTGAATGTTACTAGGTCCCCGACCCAGGATCAATCCCGGGACGTTTGCGTTCACACATAAGGCGACCTGGCAATGTTCTGGCAATTTTCACATAAGCTGTGCATTCTCACTCTCTTCTTTCTGATGACCCCTTTTCTCTCTCTCACACACACACACACACACACACATCTTGTTCGCTCTGGTTAAATCAGCTTTTCTCAATTCCAGTCCTCGTACCCACTTGCTCTGAAAAATTTTTATGACACTTTGTTAACACACCTGATTCAGTACGTCTGAAGGGATAATAGAAACATACAAAAAGTGCAGAGCAGGAGAGCACGAGGACTGGAATGGAGAACCACTTGGTTAAATAGTTCATGTATTGCACATTATTTTAGTCATACCCACAGGTTTTGCACTTACACCATCACATATCTATTTTAGTGTAGAGCACAGTCTCCAACAGCTTGTGAGCCACAAATACAAAACTGATTCAAATACATACAAAAAAAATAGCAAGAGAACGTGTCTTGTGTACCTGTATAGAGTGCCAAAGTTAAGATGTCACAGATGCTAACAAGTTGTTAAAAGGGACTACGTCTTTCTCAAAAATCTCAAAATAAAAAATCTCAGAGAGGCACGCATAAACTAAATTAGTTTCTAACATTAGGAAAAAACGAATGGGAAATATTTCTCATGAAAAAGTGTATAAGTGTTCCTACACAGCGCAGATCATAATGAGCGAGCGTTTTTTTTAAATAAAGTTTGAGGAAGCTTGGTAATGACGTTGATCCGCGACCATGGTGTGCTGTAGTCTGTTTATAGCCTACCATTAGTATTTTATATCTGACGGCTTTATTTAGGCTTTAGGATTAACTTATAAAGATTATCTTGATATACAAAACGTGTTAAGGGTCATAACTCTTTGTTGAACACAGATCTTATTTTTTGCAATTTTCCAAAAGTCTATGGGGAAAATGCATAGGCTTTACGATCGAGGAAACCCATGCACCACTAACTTCCGGGTTGGCCTACAAAGTGACATCATAACTTCGGCACTATTATGGGTCGGTGAATAAACTATTAAAGGGACCAAAGTCCAATATTTCTAATGATATCTGTCATGTTAATCAAAAGAACAAAAGACAAAAATCACTTTTTGCTCTTGATTGACATTTTTTTTAAGTTTAGTGGTAAGCATTCATTTGCATTTAACACAATGAAAACTACAAATAATAAATTTGATATAAATGTAAAATGTGAAAATTTTATTAATTTCTGTAGTATTTCTTACCTGAATCAAATTGTTTCATAGCTCCATAGTTTTATGAAAATAAAACTTTGCATTGAAGTAGTTTTTTTTTTGTATATGCTGTCAATTATAACTCAAAAAAAAAAGTGAATCTGATAATAAATAAAAAGTTTTGACAGAGCACGCTAAAAAAAAAATAAAAAAAAAATTCGGGATCGGTAAAGAAAATTGCAATCAGTGCATCAATTTTTTTTTTGGTGATTTCAGTGTTTATGTCCTTTAATGCAAGTGGAAAATTTAATCTAAATGTGTATATCGACATGAAAGTGGAGTTTAAAATCATTGTTTGATTTTCTCACTTCATGAAAAATAGTTTGTATGCATGGTCTAGAAGGTCTATACTGTACGTACAGATTTACCACAAATTAATTTTTTTATAACTTTCGTCACTCATCAAATATACTCACTTTCATCATATCTTTGTGAAACACCAGGTGTGCAGTACCAATCAGTTCATACACAATAATAGTGGCTTACCAATTTATCAGGCCTATTTTTTGCATTTTTTTTTATTAATTGGCATTGGGGGATTTATAGGCAGGTGCCATACCGGAGAATATCTCTCCCTCTGTAGCCACGGCTTGTTCACACAAAATTTCAGCTAACAAGGGCAAGCAATACAGACCACTTCAAAAGTGTAATTTTGATTTACTCTTATAGAATTTATGCAGAAAAGTTATGTTCTTAAAGGTACAGATTGTAGGACCTGCCACAAGAGGGCGCACTATCAAAACAATAACAATCGTGTGGTTTGACGCTAAAGGGGCAGTCACACTAGACTTTAAACGTGCAAAATTATTTCGGACGCCGCTGCGAATAAAGGCGAGAGCAAGATAAAATGGTTTCTCCTCAATTATCAGTTTCCACTGACACTGCGAACCATGCAGCTTCTTTTTAATATTTAATTTTTATAATCTTTTAAATATTTATTATATAAAAATAGGACGCTGCGCTACAGCATAAGTTATATATACATACAGAGTATATATATATACAGAGAGGTCACGCAGTGACGTATTAATCTTCTACTGGTCACACATCTTCACGTGATGCGAATTCGCAGGTCAGAGTTCTCCAAACTTGAACTTTGGAACGCAGCAAAAAAGCGAAATTTTTCGCATGAGCTAGCGTTTCTGGTCTGAAGCATTTGCACGTGTATGATTGGAAGAAAATGGAACAAAAAGTGCAGTGTGACCGCGCCATAAGGAGTGTGGAATGATGGGATTTGTTGTCTTCTACCCAACCGCTGACGGCCATTAATCAGACGTAAAGATAAATCATGGATTTAACGCGAGTTCAACAATTTGCGCAAGTAGATTACATACAAAGTCAATGCAAAGACACAATCAGACAATAGATCAGACGCGACACCCTGCGTTTGGCGTGTATGCCCCATAAAACTAATCTTGTTGATTGTTATAATAGCATATGTTTTCTGTAAAGAAACAAATCAAAATAACTCACCTGTCGAGTAAAACACAAGCGAGATCGGCATCTCTTTCTAGTTGAAGTCGGTCGCAAAGCTATTTCCGCATTTGTCCACTACACTGTTGTCATGTGGTTTCTACGTCAGTAAAGGCGGTAACAAAGGGTAACTGACGTCATTGACAGGCGACAGCACTGCCCCGTGTCACTGTCTAGAATGGGAATTTTCTCATAATTTACAAGTGGTTGAAAACATTAGACGTAAAAGAAGAAACGTGCAATTCAAATTAAACTTCTGAGCTTATGTGTCTGTGGTGTCTGTCGGCAAACAAAAAAAAGCCTCAGAACTGTTTTGAAAAGGTGCTTACGTTTTGAGCTATGTATTATTAGTATGAATTAGTCTACTACTGCTACTATTACAATATTATACCCTGCAACAATAACTTGCACAAACTCTTTAATGAGCATCATATATCGACTGCCCTGATTTCTAAATATCACCATCGGCCAGAGCAAAACCCATATCAGTCTCGACACAATAAAGCACCTTTTATACAACGCCGTTTACAAAGCTCTCATTAGCCGGCTGTACATGTGCAGATATTCAGAGAAACCTTGAAGCTGAATACTTTACTATATACTTTAAAATAATAATTATACATTATATATATTTGCAGAGAAAATATTAATTATATTAATTACATTATTACATTTAAAGAAACATTTTGTTTTAACTACTTATATACACTGAACATTTTTACATTTTAATAAGATTTAAATGAATGAGTTCAGCTTTGAGAATAAAAACTAACCTGTTTGATCCCCAGTATCTTCTTCATGTTTGACTCTGAATGTTTCTTCATTCTCCTCTTTAATAAACTCCATATTTGTTTTCTCTGTATCTTCATGTTTGAATCTGAATGTTTCTTCAATGTTAATATCTTCACTCTCCTCTTTAATAAACTCCATCTTTGTTTGTTCCTCAGTATCTTCATGTTTAAGTCTGGATGTTACTTCACTCTCCTCTTTAATAAACTCCATCTTTGTTTGCTTTTCAGTATCTTCATGTTTGAGTCTGGATGTTTCTTCACTCTCCTCTTTAATAAACTCCATCTTCGTTTGTTCATTAGTATCTTCATGTTTGAGTCTGGATGTTTCTTCACTCTCTTCTTTAATAAACTCCATCTTTGTTTGTTCCTCAGTATCTTCTTGTTTGACTCTGAATGTGTCTTCAATCTTCATGTCTTCACTCTCCACTTTAATAAACGCCATCTTTTTAATCATGTCACATGGACCTCAGTTGAGTCTGTTTAAGGTAAGAATAATTAACAGAAAAAAAATGAATGCAAACTAAATCTCTGGGTGTCTCAAATCTCAATCAGCTCCAGAGTTCAGTAGTCAGCACACCGGTTGCACTGGCGTGTTCCGAAAGGTGGCAAGGGAAGGGCAACTGCCACCCTAAAAATTAGCTTTGCCTCTCACAAATGCATTCAAAGAAATAAATTCAGATTAAAATTGTCTTCTCATCCGAGTCTGTTGTGAGACCGTTCACGTCGCTGCTGACATGTTTTCTGGTACGCTAAATAACAAAGACCGATAAGTTTTAATGGAGGTACTGAGAGCTCTCGGACTAAATCAAAAATATCTTAAACTGTGTTCAGAAGATAAATGGAGGTCTTACTGGTTTGGAACGACATGAGGGTGAGCTATTAATAACATAATTATGATTTTTGGGTGAACTAACCCTTTAAGTAGCTACATAAATGACTGACATTACTGTTATAGACAGTTAATGCATCAAAGCGAGAACAACTCAACTCACATTTTGCAGAAAACTAAACTACATACTACGACAGCGTTCTAGTGCCACGTTGAAAAAAACCTTTGTAAGATTATGAGATTAAAGTTGAAATATTTTGAGAATAAAGTCAAAACGTTTCAAGGATTTAAATAGTAGATATTAGCAAAAATCATTCCATGTGTCATACTCGCAGGGACAGTAGAGTTGAGTATCGATTGGGTTTTACACGATACTGGTGCCATTTCGATACTTTTATAAAACGGTACCGGTGCTTCTATAAAAATAAAGTAACTAAAAAGGATAACACTGAGGAACAATAAAAATATTTAAAAATAAATCCATATCTTTCACACGCTCCTTGGATGCTCTCATTTCTCAAGTTGTGCTTCCCTTACTCTAAGGCTCATAAATGTATTTCATGATCTGGGTCAATATTTAATACAAAACCACAAATAATGTTTCTACTGTCACTCACTCTGATATTTAGTTAAGATGAGTGCTGTCTGTCACTGTCTTTAATCAGTTCTGTGAATTACAGGATGGTCATTCTTTATAAAGTAGCAACAATGTCGTTTGTAAAGTATAGTGTTAGGCACATTCGTATTTTCAAACCAAAAAAGGGTTTTAAACCACTTATTTATATATTTAGCTGTAGTATGTCAGTAAAAAAGATCAGTTTACATTTCCAAACGTTCATTTTGCCATTAATTTGAATAATAATCTAGTGAGATTACATAATCTAGAGAAATATTACAACTTTCATCTCATAATCTTAGTTTTTTTTTTTTTAACATGACACTAAAACGCTGTCGTACAAAACAGTGCTGAAACTTGGACAAAAAGTATTTTTCAAAAAATTTAATAAAACTGATTTTCTAATGTATAATTATAAATCCAACAGCATAAGATGAAGATAACTATATACATAAGGGAGTGGAAACGTTAAGTGAATATATGAATCTTGACCATTTTTTATTACTTTTCTAAAATTTGAAATATTTTCAACTGTTAATCATTTTGAATCATTTAAAGCAACAGGAAGGGTTAAGCTAACAGCATAAACACTGATTATTGGCAGACTTTCAAAAGCCTTCATCACTTAAATTAAGATTATATTCATTTCATTTTAAACCACAGCCACCACAAAAATCAGACTTAAGCACCTTTTTTTTCTCGCTTTAAGATCAATCTGATATTGATTAAATTATCATTTTTCTGGTTAAATACAGGTTTAAAATCATTTCAAGAATAGTTTGGTAGCTTTGATATGGTTTTTTAAATCTAATCTTTTTACAGCTATGAAACACTGGCATGGAACAGTGCCCTGGGGAGGAAAAAACAGTTAATCTTAAAACATAGGCATAAACCCAAATAGGAAATAAACCCGTTACTGAATAATCATGCATCTTATTCTGTGTACTAAACGTATACTGCCTGAAATAAAACAAACCCTAGCATTCAAAATTAAATGACACAAGTTATATGCAAGGTTCACAGTTGTATTGCGACTACTGTAATATTCATTTATTTGTAAGTTAAATGTAATAGATTCCACTTTTAAAAACTAATGTTTTCATGAAAGCAGCAGATCCAGTTGACTCAGGGTTTCACAAAGCTTTGTTTCCCAATCACTACTGTGAATTAACTCGTGTTTAAGATAAACTGACTCACTTATATAGGGAGCGAAAAGAGACGCACCTTCTTCTGTTACTCGTGTGTTTTACGCGCGTGGAACAGCATTCATTAATATCGCTAGATAAAGCATTACAAACAAGTAAGTTTGGTCGATTGAAGGACTATTAGAAGCGCTCACCATTCTTCAGCCGAATCACAGACGCGGAGCGCGGCGCAGCCTTGTGACGTCAGATCGTCACCAAAATAAAAGTTTTTTTTTTTTTTACCTGAAGTCATACAATTTTATATTAGAAAATAAATAGAATACGGTACGTGATGAGTTATAAATGATAACTTGCAGAGCTAGCAAAAGATAGCAAAAATATTTTACTATTTAATAAATTTACTGAAAATAAATCTTATTTCTACTCTGTTTCTCCCACTTTTTTCCCTGAGTAATCGACTTTTTTCCCTGAGTAATCGATAAGTGGCAGCATGATGGATTCTAACTTCTGTTTGGGTGCTCTCATGTTCTGGTCTCCACAGAAATACATGTTAAAACGGAGTAACAAATAATCAAATAATGTGTGCTTTTATCATTTCTTGGACAAAATCCCATGAACTTTGCCCCAATCGGGAGCTTCATAGGTATGTTGAGACACAGCAATTCAGTGCATCTGACTCCACTCATGGCTGGCTATGTGACCACATAAGAATTTGCAACAAATAGTAATAATATCGGTAATGATAATATAGAAATGTATTTTAAACCAACGATAAAAAGCAAACCAGACCAGCAATAACACCAAGAACCACATAACACTTGAAACAAAGTAAACTAAAATCATTCTTGTCAGGGGCACCGCGGTGTGTTTTCCCACCTGTATCATTATAATATTAACATTTTACCAAAATATCTACATCTGAGGCAGCAAGTTTGCTTTACGCTTTCATCAATTTAGGGTTATGAAGTTTACTGTAGATGGATGTTGTTGCCCAATTTTTTTTCTGTCAGATGTAATGTTTTAAAAGATAAAGTTTCATGTGCAGGCATTTAAAGAGAGTACTGACTATAACTTGATGACAAACTTTTACTAAAAAATTAATGTAAGGTAAAGCTGCAAATAATTATATTTTGGACAATTCTCAATAATTATCTAATAAAAATTAAGCCCTACTGATCAACACACAGCTGTTTCTTTACTGAATGAATTCACGTTTTAAACGAAATGAGTCAATGATTCAGTGAGCCATTTATAAAACCAGTGGCTGCGTTCAAAACCACAAACTACTACAGGTGCTGTTCATATAATTAGAATATCATCAAAAAGTTGATTTATTTCACTAATTCCATTCAAAAAGTGAAACTTGTATATTATATTGATTCATTACACACATACTGATATATTTCAAATGTTTATTTCTTTTAATTTTGATGATTATAACTGACAACTAAGGAAAATCCCAAATAATGATAAAATAATGATAACGCGCAGCATTTTAGGCTTCTGGTGTGGTCTAGGCCAACATGGATGTATGGCTGACAGTTAATCACACCCACAATGGAGAATAGACAGACAGACAGACAGACACACACTGAAATTAAATGATTTTATCATAATTTTTCTCCCCTAAAACTGATCGTGCAGACCAAACCTTAAGGCCTAGAGACTTGAAGTTTGGTCAGAATGAAGAGCTCCCTGTTTACTCAAACAGTAAACTGACTGAACTGCTGTGAAGAGAGAACTGAAGATGAACACCGAGCCGAGCCAGATAATGACTCGTTCACGGGTCAAGAACCGGTTGCATCGGTTTTCGGATCACCAGTCTTTCTTTCGGACAGTTCGATTCAATAAACCGATTGAAGAAAACGGTTCACTGGTTCTTTTGCGCTCCACGTAATGGTGTCATTGGTGATGATTGCCGTTGATTCAAGCCTTCGGTTTACCCGCGCTCAAAACATTAGCACAGAATCAGTTCGTTTCAGACGCTCTGTGTGTCAGGTCTGCTTCACACTGAATCACACATGCGCAGTATCATCAGCTCCTCGGTTCTTGAATCAGGTTGTGTGGTGGGAGATAGTTGTTGTGAGGTAGTTTCTGCTACTCTTGTCTCCCTGCATCTTTTATTGCATTCTATTTTTAAAGTATAACACCCACCCACTGATGTGCAGACAAAATCTTGGTTTATTAGAATGAAAAGTTATATTTGGTTGAATTAGAAACCAGAACCTCTGCAGTCCAGACGCAAAACATTAACCACTAGACCAAATCAGTCATGTTCTTAATTAAGATTTTTATCTGCTGTATGTGTTAATCTCCTCCTAACACAATTCCAAGACTGATACTGGCAGATGTAGAGATTTAATTACCATATTATGTGAAATATCTGAGTCCCTTAATCAGTCTTTAAAAATGACTGTTTATCAAAAAAGGGGTTTTAAAAGAATTTTTATTGTGCATAAAATAATATTCATGAGTTTTGCAGCACCGCCACCCAAAATAGTTTTACTAGACTTTTTATTTAGATCTAATGTAAAAGTTCCCATTCAAATTGTTATTACAAAGCTATTACAAAGTTGATAGGCCTACAGTAATTTATTAGCAGAATAAGATTGTGTATGCATGCACTCTCCATTAATGGGTACACATAACAATATAAAACATTTCCCTCGCAAAATGTGAAGTTTATTTCAGATTGCTAGTTTTATGTCAAGCTATGGAACATTAGAATTTGTTGATGTGTTTAACAGACAATCTCTTGGTACTTGTATTCCAAATTCATGGATGCTTCTAATTTGATACCGACTCCAAATAATGAACTAGTACTTTTGCCATGAAGCTTGGTATCTCGTTCCATAAGAACTACGTATGAGCTCTGCTTTTATGTGTCTTGGAGTCAAAAAAGCTGGGAACCACTGATCTAAACTGTTAATATTCCAATTAACCTTGTCAAATCTTATCTGCTAATCAAAATTAGAACACAACATGATAATGGAGGAGGATAAAGAGGATGTTTGTGGTTGTTATGTGTGGTTGTTGTGGTAGTTAATATCGATGGTCATGGCCCTCTTCATCAATCCAAAGGCTTGCACCATACTTCTGCAATTTGATGGTATGATTGGCAGTAACGATAAAAGACCTGTCACTGGGGACATGGAAATTTTGGCAGATGACACCACTGCAGATTTTGTCGTCGTTTTCATCTTCCAAAAGGACAGTGGCATAGATGGTGCCTTCCCCGGCAAAGTTACATGTCTCGTTCTGCGGCAGGTGAATGTAACGGATCCGGGTGTCTGGTTTAAAAACCATCTTCACATCGGTGGAAATGTGCCCTGATACTGATGGATCAGTTTTTGATGCTTTACCTTCTATCCCTGCTCCCACATTTATCACCATTTCTTCCAGCCTCATTGTATCCACTCCATAGAAAATCCGAAGATGCTTCCCGGTTGCGTTGGCCACGTGGGTATTTGAGCGTGAAGCCTCGTTCCCCATGTTTTAAATTGGAGCTGGGAAGGTCTGAATTTTTAAAGAAAGAAACAACATAATATTTACAGATATGCAAAACACTGAAAGGTTGTTTTCATTTAAATCTTTTCAATCTTGGCACTTTTTTTGTCATTCTGTGGCAGTAATTGCACTCTGTGCATAAAAGATATTTGTCTATATAAATTATTGCTTGGGAATTCTGCCCTGTGATTGCTTCAGAGAAGAGTATATCACTTGTTATATTGTCTTAACAACAGATCAAATTTCTGGCAATATACATTTTTAAATACAGGCTCCATTATAATTGACAAACCCAACCAACTACGCATCAAGTATAGAAGCAATTTTGTCATTTTAGTTAATTTGTGACGGTATCTTCATGGTGTAAATGTAAAAGTAAAGAGAAAATATAAAGAAACAGTCCATTATGCTGCTTTTACATACAGAATTAAATTTCACTACCTCTATAATCAAGAATATTAAATAAATACTTACTGCAGAGACAAGAGAAAATAACTGTTGTATATTTAGTTGGTTCAACAGGTGACTGGCAGTCAGTGTGTGCAGTAATCCACAAAAAGCAACTTTATATAGGTAACAGAGCTTAGAGTATCTGCTAAAAAACAAGCCCTACGCCCACAGCAGATGACGTATTTTTCACTGATCTGTTGTAACCTGACAAAGTGCACAATTTGCATTTTAACTTATTTCATGAGAATCATCCTTTGAGTAGTATCATGTCATTCATGAGTTCATGTAGATCACAGGTAGGTGAGGTTGATCAGGGTTGGAGCTAAAACCCTGCTTTATTGAAATATAACCATCAACACCCAATTACCATAACAAATGTGAGTAAAACACACAGTTATGTACCTCTGGCAGAAAAACAGGACCACAACATTAAAGATCCAACAGTATATTTAACCCTGAACATATCACTATTAAGTTTCATCTGACCATAGAAACTTTTCCTGTATGATAATTTCAGTCGTGTCTGATAACTGAATATGCTGGAGTTTGTTTTGGAATGAGTAAAGAGGACTTTTCTTGAAACCCTCCCAAAACAACATGTGCTGATGTAGGGGCTGTTGAATTTTTTTTAGGCTTTCTGACCCCAAGACTCTAATAATCTTTGCAGTTCTCCAGCTGTGATCCTTGGAGAGTCTTTGGCAACTCAAACTCTCCTCCTCACTGTCCATTAGGACCATGCAGACACACGTCCTAGTCCAGCCAGATTTTTCCTGTTGAGAATATATATATATATATATATATATATATATATATATATATATATATATATATATATATATATATATGTGTGTGTGTGTGTGTGTGTGTGTGTGTGTGTGTGTGTATATATATATGTATATATATTTGCGCATATTTATTTATTTTATTTTATTTTTTTGCTTATCGGAAAAATGTAACACAAAAATCATAATATGATCCGAGCCATGAGTTTTACGATCCGTTGCACCACTACTGTTGGTAATTGCATGATACCTGAGACTGGAGTCCATTTGAGCGTTACTAATTCTTTCATTATTTGCTGCTGATGTTATCTTTCATGTGCCATGACTTGCCCTCATTAACTGTAACTTGCGTTTCTCATATTTGTGTCAGTTCAAGTCAAGATCAAGTCAAGTTGAGCTTTATTGTCATTCCACTACATGTGTGGATATACAGTAGAACAAAATGTATTCTAGGAAAGGGTCCTTGTTTCAGGAGCTAGGGTTGTGAATGAGGTTTTGGTGGGGGGTTAGGTGATTGAAATTGAGTGCTTTCGCAGCCTAGGGGAAAAAGATGTTGAGCAGTCTTGTGGACTGGACCCTGATGCTGTGGCGCCGTCTTCCTGATGGCAACAGCTGGAAGAGACTGTGAGAGGGATGGGGCGAGGTCCTTCCTGATACTGTTGGCTATTCTGGAGCATTGTTTGCATCTGTGTTCACTGTCTGCTGGGGGGTCTTGCGGTCTGATGCACTACAGTTCCCATACCAGACAGTGATGCAGCTGGTCAGCACGCTCTCAATGTGGTGAGGATGGGTGGAAGGAAACTTGCTCTGTTAAGTCAGTGTAGGAAATGGAACCACTTTTGTGCCTTCTTGTATAGCGACATGGTGTTGGTGGTCCAGGTGAGTTCTTCTATTATGTGCAACCCCAGGAATTTAGCACTTCTTCTAAAGTCAATCATAAACTCTTTTTTCTTACATTGCGGGACGGGTGGTTTGCACTACACCTTTCAACAAATTGTGCCACTTCCTTTCTGTAGGGTGTTTCATTGTTGTTGCTGATGAGACCTACAACAGTTGTGTCATCAGCAAACTTGATGATGTGGTTGGAGTTGAACTTGACAGTGTGGAATCAATATGGAATCTAGGCGTAACAAATAAATTAAAAGAGCCAACAATATCTGAAAGGAATCTTTTTAGATAAGACGAAAATACAGCCATATCAGATGCATGTTTTAAAATGAACGATCAATGAATGAACTAAAAAAAAATTTACACATTGATGGTTAAACTTCCTTGAACATATTTCTAAAGCATCTTGCAGCATGTCATTAATAAGACAAATAAATGTATGACCCTTTTATGTAATCTCTTTATGACAGTGTTTCAACACTATACCAA
Source organism: Carassius gibelio (assembly GCF_023724105.1). NCBI lineage: Eukaryota > Metazoa > Chordata > Actinopteri > Cypriniformes > Cyprinidae > Carassius > Carassius gibelio. The sequence goes on along the minus strand of NC_068399.1, from coordinate 5,343,039 downwards.
CATCCAAATTTAAGCTCCATTTCAAAATATCTGTATATAATCCAGACACATAAAGCCAAGAATATATTTAAAAAGCACATTCCAATCACAAATTGCTGTCTTAACCTACCCTTTTTTATCATTATTATTATTTAACAGACAGACATACAGATCAAAATAGTGCTGTAACAAGCAATCTAGTAATTCCAGAGTTGAAATAAAAGTGTGTAAATGTATAGGTGTGTGTGTGGGTGTAAGTGTGGGTTGGTGTGTGTGAATGAAAAGATACCCTTTCCTGAACAGCTTGCTTGCATTGTTTAGTTTGTTCCTTGCTGCCACTCTTAGCTTGTTAATATTTGCAGATGGAAACTCTTTTAAATTGTAATCTAAAAAAAATCTATTAAAAACTATTATGATAAATATTTAGTGACAATTAACACAACCATACACAATATAATGAATACAAAATAATACAAGAAGTATCATACCAAAAATGGCATTGACATACATCTGCATTGACAAGGCATAAAGCAAAATTTGCCTGTGAACGCTTTATATAAATACAATATAATTAGGTCTAAATCCCAGTGATCACTTATATCAACGTTATATATCATTATATCGTCCACCCATTATGGAAGCCAGATTCAGCCACTTTGAGTAAAAAATAAGATTCTTTAAGTCATAATAATGAGAAATTTACTCGAAATAATGAGAAACTTTCTCATAATAATGACTTAAAATCTTGTAATAATGAGAAACTTTCTCGTAATAATGAGAAACTGTTACGTAACACAGAGACAGGATGTAATTGCAAGGCGTGTTTATTGACAAAAGCTCAAAAAGTCAGAAAAGCACGACCAGTTCACAGGGTAACACAGGGGGCGGACACAAGGCTGATGGCACGGTGACACAGGGACCTCGGTGGACAATGATGATGGTGCTTGCTTCAGTGATGATCCCTCGAATCCCGGTGAGTGTGCAATCCTCGTGATGGTGAACGGTAATCCAGTGCTAGGTGATGATCCAGGAACAACGACGACACAGGAAGACTCAGGCAGGAACTAGGAACACAGGAAACAGGTACGGGAGCACAGCGGGGAGAAACAATGATCTGACAACATGAAACACCAGTTACTGAACTTAAACATTTGAAACCAGCTGTCGCTGCGGATCATCGCGGATCAGTGACCACGGCCATAGACACACACATAACACGTTAGATGAGAGAGAGAGAGAGAGAGAGAGAGAGAGAGAGAGAGAGAATTCATGAACCTTGACAGTACCCCCCTCCCCCCTGATGGTCTCACCTGACGATTGTGATCATAGATCAGAGAGTGATCCAGAATGTCTCTAGCAGGAACCCAACTTCTCTCCTCTGGACCGTAACCCTCCCAGTCCACCAGGTACTGAAATCCGTGTCCCCTCCTTCTCGAGTCCAGAATACGGTTAACCAAATAAGTGGGTTCCCCATCTACGAGACGCGGCGGGGGAGGAACCGGGACAGGCGGATTAATAGGTGCCCAAAACACGGGTTTGATCTTTGATACATGGAAGGCGGGGTGAATTCTCCTGTACGTGGGAGGAAGTTTGAGGCGGACTGCCACCGGACTAATGATCTTTGTGACAGGAAACGGGCCAATAAATTTGGGGGCAAGCTTATTAGAGACGGAGCGGCGAGGAATGTTCTTAGTAGAAGGCCACACTTTTTGACCAACGACGTATACGGGAGGCTTTGACTGGTGGCGATCGGCCTTGGCGCGCGCCCCCACTTGGAGAAGATTCTCACGGGCTCTAGTCCAAGTGTGGTGACACCTCTGGACGAAGGCGTGAGCGGAGGGGACCGCGACTTTGGACTCCGTGCTGGCAAAAACTGGTGGCTGGTAACTTAAACTGCACTCAAACGGAGTAAGGCCCGTAGCTGACACTGGTAACGAGTTGTGTGCGTACTCCACCATGGAAAGTTGTTGGCTCCAAGAGGAAGGATTCTTGGAAACCAAACATCGCAATACTCTCTCCAGATCTTGGTTGGCCCTCTCTGATTGACCATTGTTTTAAGGATGAAACCTCGAAGAGAGACTAACCGTCAAAGAGAACTCTTGCCAAAATTTGGACACAATTTGGGGACCCCTGTCAGAGACCACGTCCATCGGGAGGCCATGTAAACGAAAGACGTGATCTATGACAGCATCCGCTGTCTTCTTGGCTGAAGGTAATTTGGGCAAGGCAATAAAATGAGCCGCCTTCGAGAACCGGTCCACGGGCATTAAAATAACAGTCTTGCCCTTGGAGGGCGGTAACAAAATCTAGTGCGATGTGGGACCAGGGTCTCGAAGGGACTGACAGCGGTTGTAGTAACCCATCAGGGGGTCGGTTGGACGTCTTACCAGTGGCACAAAAAGAGCAAGCCAAAACAAAACTACGGATATCACGAGCCATTAACGGCCACGTGAATCGTTGCTTAACCAAAAAACTGGTACGATTAACTCCTGGATGACAAGCTATACTTGAGCAATGACCCCACTGAATGACTTCAGACCGATACTCCTCAGGCACAAATAACCGGTTCGGTGAGCAATCGGGCCGAGGCGTTACCCCTTCTAAGGCCTTCATGACCTTCGATTCAACCTCCCATCTGAGAGTGGAGACCACTAATGTCTCGGGTCTCAGATGGCGCCTGCCTAGAGTTGAGTCTTTTAGCAGTTCTAATATATTCTAGGTTCTTATGATCGGTCCAAACGATAAAAGGTACCCCTGACCCTTCTAACCAGTTCCGCCATTCCTCCAATGATAACTTGACTGCCAACAACTCTCTGTTACCAATGTCATAATTGCGTTCGGCAGGTGATAAACCATGAGAAAAGAACGCGCAAGGGTGAATCTTATCGTCTGTGGAAGAACGTTGGGAAAGAACTGCTCCTACCAGCACCTCTGACGCATCGACCTCCACCACTAACTGACGTGATAGATCAGGGGCAACGAGGATGGGAGCTGAAACGAAGAGACTCTTAAGTTTGGCAAATACAGCCTCCGCTGTATCTGACCACCTGAACGTCGTTCTGGGGGAGGTCAAGGCGGTCAGAGGAGCGACGAGTTGGCTGAAGTTACGAATAAAACGTCAATAAACATTGGCGAATCCCAGAAACCTCTGTAGGGCCTTACGGGAATCTAAAATTGGCCAATCTATCAAAGCCTTAACCTTGTCAGGATCCATACGCACTCCCTCAGACGAGATGTACCTGAAAAAGGGAACGGACTGTGCTTGAAAAACGCATTTCTCCGCCTAGACAAAAAGCCCATTCTCTAGCAACCTCTTTAATAAAAAAATAATAAAAAGCCCGAAGGGCATAACCAAGTATTTAAAGTGCCCTCTGGGGGTATTAAATGCGGTCTTCCATTCATTTCCTTTCTTAATGCGAACCAAATGACAAGCGTTACGTAAATCCAATTTTGTGAAGATGGATGCTCCCTCCAACCGTTCGAAAGCTGAAGACATCAACGGCAAAGGATAAGTATTCTTTACCGTGATGTTGTTCAACCCTCGATAATCAATGCACGGTTGCAGAGACCCATCCTTCTTCCCCACAAAAAAGAACCCCGCCCCCACTGGAGATGAGGAAGGTCTAATGAATTTGGATGCTAGAAATATATTTCTCCATAGCCTCCCTCTCTGGAACAGAAAGTGAATATAACTTGCCCTTAGGCGGAGACTCACCTGGTACTAAGTTTATGGCACAGTCATAGGGATGATGAGGAGGAAGAGAAGCAGCACGAGACTTACTGAACACTTCTCTCAGGTCCTGGTACTCTTTGGGCACGTTAGACAAGTTCACCACCTCCTCCTGGAACACAGACACAGGTACAGACAAACACGCAGACACAAGACATGACTTATGACAATTGTTACTCCACATGGAGATGGAATTGTGCCCCCAATCAACTCTGGGGTTGTGACGTGTGAACCAAGGATGTCCCAGTACAATGGGTGCCAGGGTTGCATGCAAGAGTAGGAATGTTATGGTTTCCGTGTGGTTGCCAGACGTGATGAGGGTGATGGGTTCTGTAGTATGTGTAATGTTAGGAAGTTGTTGTCCATTAAGAGCACTGACAGAAATCTGGTGTCTAAGGGGGGTGATAGGAACGTGGAGGTGGTGAGCCAGTTCAACATCAATAAAATTACCCTCCGCCCCTGAATCCAATAAAGCCTGGGTGTCATAAGTGTTGGTTGCCCACCTTAGTCTTACCGGAAGGAGAGTAGCTGATGATGGTGTGGACGAGGTCTTCCCGGTGGATATCCCACCCGATAGTAGCCTCATTGTTACTACCGGGCTTCGTCTTTTAACGGGCACGAGTGAACGAAGTGGCCCGCCCCCCCACAGTAAAGGCATAGTCTTTGGGATCTCCGCCGTTCCCTCTCCTCCAGGGAAAGCCGAGCTCTACCCACCTGCATGGGCTCCAGATCGTAAGAGGGACTGACCGTATCCAGGACTTCCGGACGTCTGGTCTCGATGCCGCGAACTGGATGGTCTCGTTGGAAACGGCCCATCTTGCTTAGGCGAGCATCCACTCGAAGTGCAAATTCAATAAGTCCATTGAGACTAGTGGGAAGGTCCAGCATGTAAATCTCCCTCTGGATACAGTCAGCCAACCCATGCAGGAATATGTCCCACTGCGCCTCCTCATTCCATCGGAACTCTGCAGCCAGGGTGCGGAACTGGATGGAATATTCAGACACCGAACCGTGACCTTGGCGGAGATCGGCGAGTAGTCTGGCCGCCTCCCTAACCACCGCCCGATCGAAAACCCTCTTCATCTCCTCAGAGAGTGCCTGGAACGAGGTGCAGCATGGGTCTTGATTCTCCCACACCACCGTTCCCCAGAGAGCCGCCCTACCGAATAATACGGTCAGCACAAACAACACCTTGGATCACTCTTGGTTGAACGTCTGAGGCTGTAGAGCAAAGTGCATAGAACATCGGGTAAGAAATGCTCTGCAAAATTCTGGTTCACCTGAATAACCTTCTGGTGTAGGCAGTCTCGGTTCTCGCCGCGGCTGCGGCTCTGGAGGGGAGGGGAGGGTGGAGCAGTGGAGACTCGTAGTTGTTGAATCTGCTGGGTGAGCTCGGACACCTGCGTCACAAGCGCTTGGACCGCCCTCCCTGTGATCGAGATGTTTTCCTCCTGAGTGTCCATTCTAGCGATACTTCGAGCCGCAACCTCGTTCCACGTGGAAGCGCCTGCTACATCCATAATGGTCAGATCGTTCTGTTACGTAACACAGAGACAGGTTGTAATCGCAAGGCGTGTTTATTGACAAAAGCTCAAAGAGTCAGAAAAGCACGACCAGTTCACAGGGTAACACAGGGGGCGGACACAAGGCTGATGGCACGGTGACACAGGGACCTCGGTGGTCAACGATGATGGTGCTTGCTTCAGTGATGATCCCTCGAATCCCGGTGAGTGTGCAATCCTCGTGATGGTGAACGGTAATCCAGTGCTAGATGATGATCCAGGAACAACGACGACACAGGAAGACTCAGGCAGGAACTAGGAACACAGGAAACAGGTACGGGAGCACACCAGGGAGAAACAACGATCTGACAACATGAAACACCAGTTACTGAACTTAAATAGGAGACAAACAATTGAAACCAGCTGGCGCTGCTGATCATCGCTGATCAGTGACTACGCCCATAGACACACACATAACAACATGTTAGACGAGGGAGAGAGAGTGAATTCATGAACCGTGACAGAAACTTTCTCATAATAATGACTTAACATCCCGTAATAATGAGAAACTTTCTCATAAAATTATGACTTAACATTTTGTAATAATGAGAAGCTTTCTCGTAATAGAAATTATGACTTAATCCATGCATAATAAAAAATAATAATAAAATCAAATAATGTGTGTCTGTGTTTGTTCTTTAAATACAATACTAGTAATAAAACTTGTCATATGGGTAAAGGCCTATAGAGGATAAAATCATATGTATGTCTACAGGACGGATAATCTAATTGAGTTTCTGCGAATGAGGAATGTTCCGGAGGAAACTGTTGAGAAACTGGAACAAGAAAAGGTAAGACAATGCAGCTGGACAAAAATCTGGCACAGATTAAGGACTGCAGGGCAGGGCTTTAGGCTTATACATAAAGTTTTCATAGTAACTTATACTTTCTTTAGTTACATTTAAGTTAATCTAGTACACTTTGGCCCTGCTTCACAGACAGGGTTTAGACTAAGCCAGAATTAGGCCTTATGGTGCATCCATGTCCTCCTAGAAAGTTCGTATTAACATGGTGGGAAGTCACTTTAACTTCAAATAGGAGTACGATGGTGAAGTACTTTCTCTTAATTTATTACACAAAAACACAGTAATGCTTTTAAAATCTACTTCCAGATAATAAAGAATAAGGAATGTTTTTATTTTATGTTTTTTATTAATTTACGAAGATACTGTAAACTTTGTTACATATTATATTGTTATATTATAATGTTATCATATTCTGTGTAGGCAATCAGCTTACTTTACTGTAAATAGAAAATCCTAGCAATTTATGTTTTTTATTAATTTACGAAGATACTGTAAACTTTGTTACATATTATATTGTTATATTATAATGTTATCATATTCTGTGTAGGCAATCAGCTTACTTTACTGTAAATAGAAAATCCTAGCAATATCACTGCTAAAAACCTTTAAGTAATGTGTGTATTGTGGTAACTTGGTTCAGTTAAAACAGCTCAACATGCCTTTTAGTCTGAGACTAGCTTTGTCTGTGAAATCAGAGGTTGGAAACCATCTTGTCTGCCCCCGATTTCTTATCGCTGAGAAAGTTAGATCTATCACAAAGTTGGTTTTATTATTATATATAGTCAACACTTTAATTCTTCTATCAGCCCAAGAGGTAGACTGAGGCAGTGGAAGAGTAAGAAGCAGAAGACAAAGTGCATAGAATGAGCAGTCTATTTAATGATCTTGTGATTTTTAATAATAAACAGTGATGACAATGCTTCACAAAATCATCCTTTGACGATAAAAACTTTGAGGTGGAGGTGTTCACTTCTCTCTAAATTATATATAGATATAGATTGTATATAGACCTTTTTCTTCGCTTCTCTATGGAGGGCGCCATAGCGGTGAATGACTTCCTGTAGGATGCTTCGAACTTCCGTTTAGTAACTGTCAAGTTAGTATAATGGCGAATCGCGGAGGCTCTGAGAAGTTTTGTGCTGCTAAAGGCTGTAAAAAAAATCTTCTTGATCAAGAGTGTTATGATCACAAGCCAACAATAAGAGCAGAATGTAAATGCTCAAGACCATTTAAATTGCACAAGATGCCATCCGACGACGACGGTAAAAGACAGTGGCTCGCAGCACTTAATTTGAAATGCCCGCCTCGTAACGTCCATGTATGCTCATTCCACTTTTTGGACAGACAACCAACGACAGAAAATCCATATCCTGAACTTGCTTGGATATGATATGATCGGCTATGGATCGTCCATTAAGTAAGAAGAGAAGTCGACGAATGTGGTCGGACGAAAGTGAGAATATTTACTAGTGCGCTGTGATGTTACACTTTTAGATCACTGTGAAATCCGATTGCTGATGTTGTGACCACATGGTGACATCACTGTAAGATCAATGTGTTGTGTGTTATTGTTCCTTCAAGCGCTAAAGATAACTATTCCGGCGCAGGAAACTGACTTCTAAATTTTTTTTTGCACCCAACCATTTATCAATGAAAATTGTATGTTCACAGGCAAACTCAATGTCAAATATTAAACATGCATTTCCTTTTTTTGTAGATTGATGCCAGTGTCATCGAACTAAAGACAGATGAACAGCTAAAGACATACTTTCCATCATATGGTGATCGTTTGGCCATTTTGGGATTTTGCAGACAGAAAGCCATTAACAGGAATGATCCCAATAACAGGAAATTAAAACTTTGAGCCATTGAAATCTAAAATATCAAAAAAATCAAAGTATGATGATTCTGCCACAAGTAAACAACACGCAGCAAAGACTCCTCACAAGACTATGAGAAAGGTAGAATTATGATGGATGAATTACGATGCAGAAAATGAAGTCTTTAAACTAGTGAGAACAAGAAGGGGTGGTGGCACACGAAAAGTTGATGTGTCAAAAGAATCCAAGAAATCTGATTTGATTCAGCAAGCTGTCAAGCTGTTTTTTACAGATGGAAAAAGCCCTGAGGGAGACATCACTGAGTTTGAGGTATATGCAAAGCAGGGGTGGGGAACGTTGATCCTGGAGGGCCTGTGTCCCTGGTGAGTTTAGCTCTAACCCTGAGAAAAACTAAAAACCTACCTGTATTCTGAAGACCTTGATTAGCTTGTTCAGGTGTGTTTGATTAGGGTTGGAGCTAAACTCTGCAGGGACACAGGCCCTCCAGGATCAACGTTCCCCACCCCTGATTTAAAGGATTTCAAAGAAATGTCTATTGATGAAGACATTACAGTTGGAAAACTGTATGTAGACACCAGGTTGCCACTTTTATGGTTCTACCTCACAACAAAGAAGATAAATAACACTGGCTTACATATGCAACATGAAATCGATGTGGCTCTCACTACACGAGAACTGAACTGTTCCCCAACAAAAATGCCAGCTGAAAGATCAGGAAATACAGATAACACAGATCTGGTTTACATAGGGAGCAACATGGATCCAGAGATGCCTTTTCTTTATTCAACAGAGATAATTTCCTCCACCCTAGATGAGAATGCTTTGGATGACAGCAACACATTCACATTTGTCACTAGAGACATTTTTTTGTTGATGTGGATGATCATATTACCTCTCTCACCTCTGAACACTATTGCACATAGTGAACAAATAAAAAGGATCTTAATTGTCCACCTTGGTCATGTCCTCAAAGAACTCATTGGTCATTTTTTGGATGAAAGTGTGTTAGGGTGTGAAATAAAAATTCTAATTATTGCACCAGATAGAAAACTTGAGAGGGGCCATGATGGTGGAAGAGTTGTGAGAGACTGTCTTTCTGAGTTCTGGAATGAGTTTTATGAACAGTGCACTATGGGCAGCTCTTTCAAGGTGCCTTTCCTTCGACATGATTTTGGACAAATGCACTGAGAAAGTGTCGGCCGCATTATTGCTTTTGGATGGAAAAAGGAAAAGTACCTTCCTGTGTAAATAAAAAGTTTATCATTATTACGAGATGTTAAGTCATTATTATGAGAAAGTTTCTCATTATTACGAGATTTTAAGTCATTATTATGGGAAAGTTTCTCATTATTACGAGATTTTAAGTCATTATTACAAGATGTTAAGTCATTATTATGAGAAAGTTTCTCATTGTTTTAAAATGTTAAGTCATTATTATGAAAAAGTTTCTCATCATTTTGAGATGTTAAGTCATTATTTTGAGAATGTTTCTCATTATTATAACTTAAAGAATCTTTTATTTTTTACTCAACGTGGCGGAAACTGGCTTCCATAAGCCATAAACCTAACACCTAGATTTTTGTCAGTTTTCTTTTACAAACATCCAATTATGCTTCATAAACCAATAACGCATGTTGGAGTAAGGTCGACTTTTTAGTTTTTATTGTCAGGTAAGTTTTCAATCACATTTTCATCTTCAAACTGTCTTCAACTTGTGGCTGCCGGTTCAAATATAAATTTGAACTTTTACCTTAAAATAACATTAATGAAGATATATGGTACATAATTGTTTTGTTTTTTAAAACCTTTTTTCCAGCCAACTACCCCCATGAAACAAGCTAGTCAAACTAGTTTATTTTAACTTCCCAGATAAAATATGGATAAACATCTATATGTGAAGTATTTGACTATAATATATATATAGTGACATATATAGTGAGACGATCTGTACTAAGCCAAATCGCAATGTTGATATGTTTTTTTTCTCAAGTCACGTTTAATCTCATCTCACTGTGAAAATGTTACTACAATCAACAGGTGTGGAAAAATGGCTCGAGAAAGACAAGTTCTCGTGTTGGTTGAAGCCGGTGCCTGGAATTGAAAAACTACATCGTTTGGAGATTTCTTTGTTACCCACCATTTCCTTCTGTGTGTAATGCATCTCACATTCACAGAACTTGTATTGTTTTGGAAGCAGACTCAGAAAAGGAAGATGGAAGTTAACAGGAAGTTTATTGACAACAGTGAGCAGGATAGAAAAAAGCAGTTAAGTGAGATGCACAATGATAAATTGGAGAACAGGATTCTGGCAGTGAATGGAATGTTTCCACTTTAGGTGACTGATGGATGATACGATGGGTGACAAGGCAGATATGGAGAAGGAATGAGGACAAAGCTGGGCAATTGCTGAATGAGGTAAGATAATAAAACCGGACAATGAGCTGGGTTAAGGTGTGTGCATTTATGATGGAGGTGATGAGTGTGATGTTGAGGTGCAGGTGTGAGTAATCAGTATTCGGAAGAGGGAGTGCACTGTAATTGGCTGGTGTGAGAACCTGGCAGATCTTTAAACAAAATAAATTTAATTTGAATCTTAAATTGTTCCATATTGTTAATATATTTTGACATCCACACAGAATTGTCTCCCATGCACAGATCTTATAGGGTTAGTTAATCTGAAAATTCTGTCAGTTATTACTCACCCTCATGTTGTTCCAACCCCGTAAGACTTTCATTCATCTTCGGAAAATAAATTAAAATATTTTTGATAAAATCCAAAATGCATGCACAAGAACTGAGAAGATGATGCCCACGATCATTTGATGGGAAAGCATTACATTTAATGACTTTGGACAACTTGTGACTGGCAAAAATGTAATTTCTAATTATCATCTTCTTTAATACAGTCAAGAGAGAGTGTGAAACCATCAGCTGTTTGCTAGGTAAATAGTAAAGCCGTAGTGAATGCCATAAAGAAACATATAATGATTATATGGTATGTACTGTATATCTCAATTTTCTTTTCTTTTTTGGTCCCCAGTCTGCCAGAAAGACCTGTCCAGTCTATACCAACATGAAAAAAAGATTCTTGGACTGGAAGAAAGTGAGTTCTATTGGCAAGTACATTTACAAACCAATGAATGTTTGTCTAACAAATGTCAATATAACTCCCCAAATTAAATATGATAAACATTAAAGGGATAAGTAATTTACCAACATTTTTTTATATATCTGTCATCATCTACTGCTACTCAGACTTTTTTTTCAGACTTTATGACTCTGTGGAACACAAAAAGTGAACTTTGGAAGAATGTTCTGATTTGTTCTTTCCATGTAGTGAAATTTAACAGAGCCAATCTGTTTTTAAACTCTAAAAGGAATAAAAAAAATAACCATGAAATAGGTCCACATGACTCATGTACTGTTTTCCACGTTGAAACAATACAATAGCTTTGGGTGAATAAAAACCCTTTCTTTGTTATCTCTCTGGGTATCTCTGAATTATTTATTATTTATGCATTTAAGATTGAATTGATTGTTTAGAGCCCTATCCCTTTTTTGGTTAGATGTCTCTACTCAAACCTTCTCCATCTGTTTTGTCCTTTATTCCAACCCATTTTCTCTTTTATGAAATGATGTATACATGAGACTAGTACGTTTTGATTTGTTTAACATTTCAAGAGTATAAGTAAAGGAGAATACACCCTGCTGATCATATAATGTACATGTCATGATACAAGAAGCGGAAGCAATGGTGCAAGTAACTCTTTATTGAGAGTAGAAAACACAAAGAAGTACTGGAACTCGGGTGGGCTGGTGGTGCAGGGACTAGATGGTAAGCGTGCTGGTGAAGACAGGTGACGGTGAATATCCAGACGAGATGACGCACACCACAAAGACACCGAACAGGAACTTGAATCCAGAACAGGACTGGAACGGCACACGATGACACACACTGAGGACACTCAAACAACAATCTGACAAAGAGAGGAGAGTGCGATTCTTTATAGGTGAGTGAATTGGCAGCAGCTGATGCGGGGAATGAGATCAGCTGGCGTTCTAATCAGCAGGAACAAGCGGTCACGCCCACTCACACCCACAAACACACAGAACAACAAATACACTAGACACGAAGAAAACTGTGAATTCATGAACCATGACAGTACCCCCTCTCCTAAGAACGCCTCCTGGTGTCCCTTACCTGTCGATTGTAACCATCAATAAGGGAGTGATCCAGGATGTCTGTAGCAGGAACACAACTTCTCTCCTCCAGACCGTAACCCTCCCAGTCCACCAAGTACTGGAATCCGCGTCCCCTCCACCCAGAATACGATTAACCAAATATGTAGGTTCCCCTTCTACGAGTTGTGGCGGAGGGGGGGGGCAGGCAGATTAATATGAGAATGAAACAAAGGTTTTACTTTGGAAACATGGAAGGTGGAATGAATCCTCCTGTACACTGGAGGGAGTTTGAGGCAGACTGCCACCAGGCTAATGATTTTGATGACAGTGAACGGGCCGATAAATGTGGGAGCAAGTTTATTAGAGACGGAACGCAGAGGAATGTTCTTGGTAGAAAGCCACACTTTTTGACCAACGACTGATATGGGAGGCCTAGACCGGTAGCGATCGGTTTTGGCCTTGGTGCGTGCTCCCGCTTGGAGTAGAGTCTCGCGAGCTCTAGTCCAAGTGCGATGACACCTCTGGACGAAGGTGTGAGCGGAGGGAACGGCAACTTCAGATTCCAGACTAGGAAAAATTGGTGGCTGGTAACCTAGACTACACTGAAATGGAGATAGGCCCGTAGATGATACTGGTAACGAATTGTGGGTGTACTCCACCATTGACAGTTATTGGCTCCATGAGGAAAGATTCTTGGAGACAAGACATCGCAACGTTCTCTCCAAATCCTGGTTGGCTCTCTCAGTTTGGCCATTGCTCTGGGGATGAAACCCTGAGGACAGACTGTCAGTCGCACCCAGTAATCTACAATACTCTTGCCAAAATTTGGACACAAATTGAGGTCTTCTGTCCGAAACCACGTCTGTCGGGAGGCCATGTAAGCGAAAGACGTGGTTAACGACTGTTAACGCTGTCTCCTTGGCTGAGGGTAATTTGGGCAAGGGAATGAAATGGACAGCCTTCGAAAACCGGTCCACCACTGTCAAAACTACCGTGTTACCCTGAGAGGGTGGGAGGGCGGTGACAAAATCTATGGGACCAGGGTCCCGAAAGGATCGGCAGCGGTTGAAGGAGCCCATATGGGGGTCGATTGGAAGTCTTACACAAACTGAGCAAGCCGAAACAAAACTGTGAACATTCCGGGTCATACGTGGCCACCAAAATCGTTGCTTGACTAAAGATGTAGTGCGACTGACTCCTGGATGGCAAGCCACATTGGAACAATGCCCCCACTGAATAACGTTGGACCGTAATCCCTCTGGCACAAATAAACGGTTCGGTGGACAATCGACCGAAGGCGTTACCCCTTTTCAGGCTGTCTCGACCTTCGATTCAACCTCCCATGAGAGTGTGGAGATAATTAGGCTCTCCGGAAAAATGCACTCGGGAGTAGAAAAAAAGTGCCCACCGAGCCTGCCTGGAGTTCAATCTTTTAGCGGATCTAATGTATTCCAGATTCTTATGATCGGTCCAAACGATAAAAGGTACCCCCGACCCTTCTAACCATTGACGCCATTCTTCCAATGCTAAATTGACTGCCAACAACTCTCTGTTACCAATATCATAATTACGTTCGGCAGAGGACAAACGGTGAGAAATAACGCGCATGGATGCACTGTCATCTGCAGAAGAACATTGGGATAGCACTGCACCTACCCCTACCTCTGACTCATCAAACCTCCACCACGAACTGACACGATGGATCAGGGGTAACTAAGATGGGGGCTGAAACAAAGTGGCCCTTCAGTTTGGCAAACGCAGCCTCAGCTGCGTCTGACTACCTGAACGTAGTTCTGGGGGAGGTCAAGGCGGTCAAAGGCGAGGCTAGTTGGCTGAAATTGTGAATGAACCGCCGGTAGAAATTGACGAACCCCGGAAACGTCAGTAGGGCCTTACGGGAATCTGGACTTGGCAAATCCACCACAGCCTTAACCTTCTCAGGATCCATACGCATTCCCTCAGACGACAGGATGTACACTGAGAAAAGAACAGACTGTGCATGTAAAGCGCATTTCTCTGCCTTGACAAAAAGCCCATTCTCTAGCAGCCTCTGAAGCACTTGTCGAACGTGCTGCACATGCTCCTGGAGAGAAGAAGAACAAAACAATATGTCATTCAGGTAGACTTAAATGAATTAATCGACCATATCTCACAGCACGTCGTTGACGAGTGCCTGTAATACTGCTGTTGAGTTGGACAAGCCGAAGGGCATGGCCATTTTGGGATTTTGCAGACAGAAAGCCATTAACAGGAATGATCCCAATAACAGGAAATTAAAACTTTGAGCCATTGAAATCTAAAATATCCAAAAAAATCAAAGTATGATGATTCTGCCACAAGTGAACAACATGCAGCAAAGACTCCTCACAAGACTATGAGAAAGGTAGAATTATGATGGATGAATTATGCTGAAAATGAAGTCTTTAAACTAGTGAGAACAAGAAGGGGTGGTGGCACACAAAAAGTTGATGTGTCAAAAGAATCCAAGAAATCTGATTTGATTCAGCAAGCTGTCAAGCTGTTTTTTACAGATGGAAAAAGTCCTGAAGGAGACATCACTGAGTTTGAGGTATATGCAAAGCAGGGGTGGGGAACGTTGATCCTGGAGGGCCTGTGTCCCTGGTGAGTTTAGCTCTAACCCTGAGAAAAACTAAAAACCTACCTGTATTCTGAAGACCTTGATTAGCTTGTTCAGGTGTGTTTGATTAGGGTTGGAGCTAAACTCTGCAGGGACACAGGCCCTCCAGGATCAACGTTCCCCACCCCTGATTTAAAGGATTTCAAAGAAATGTCTATTGATGAAGACATTACAGTTGGAAAACTGTATGTAGACACCAGGTTGCCACTTTTACGGTTCTACCTCACAACAAAGAAGATAAATAACACTGGCTTACATATGCAACATGAAATCGATGTGGCTCTCACTACACGAGAACTGAACTGTTCCCCAACAAAAATGCCAGCTGAAAGATCAGGAAATACAGATAACACAGATGTGGTTTACATAGGGAGCAACATGGATCCAGAGATGCCTTTCCTTTATTCAACAGAGATAATTTTCTCCACCCTAGATGAGAATACTTTGGATGACAGCAACACATTCACATTTGTCACTAGAGATATTTTTTTGTTGATGTGGATGATGTGCATATTACCTCTCTCACCTCTGAACACTATTGCACATAGTGAACAAATAAAAAGGATCTTAATTGTCCACCTTGGTCATGTCCTCAAAGAACTCATTGGTCATTTTTTGGATGAAAGTGTGTTAGGGTGTGAAATAAAAATTCAAATTATTGCACCAGATGGAAAACTTGAGAGGGGCCATGATGGTGGAAGAGTTGTGAGAGACTGTCTTTCTGAGTTCTGGAATGAGTTTTATGAACAGTGCACTATGGGCAGCTCTTTCAAGGTGCCTTTCCTTCTACATGATTTTGGACAAATGCACTGAGAAAGTGTCGGCCGCATTATTGCTTTTGAATGGAAAAAGGAAAAGTACCTTCCTGTGAAAATACCTCCAGTATTTTTGGAGCAGGCCGCTTTTGGAAGTGCGAAAAGCGATGTCATTGAGAATTTCCTGAAATTTGTTCCAGAATCAGAACAAGCAGTCTTTGAAGCCCGGCGATCTGACTTCAACACTGTTGACAAAGAAGAACTGCTTGAGGTTTTGGATGGCTATAGCTGTCATAAAACTCCAACAGAGAACAATGCAGAGGAAATCTTACAAGAACTTGCCACAAAAAACTGATTCAAGAGCCTGCCTTTGTCATTGAGCCGTGGGCAAACATGCTTTCCACTGCCATTAGTCATCTTGATGAAATTTCTTCTGTGTATGAAAACTTGAAGCCCACTGTGAGAGGTTTTGTGGGCTCTTTCTTTCCCAGAGAACATGAATACCCAGCAGAGGGAGATTCAGAGGTATTTAACCATTTACCTTAGGGAATCTGGCACACAAGGTCTGTCTCGGTTTCTTAAAATCTGCACTGGTTCGGATCTTTTTTTGGGAAAAACCATTGTCATTGACTTCAAACAAGTTAAAGGCTTCCAACGACGCCCAGTTGCACACACTTGTGGTTGTGTCTTGGAACTGTCAGTTTTCTATGGCAGTTATATTATGAGAAAGTTAAGTCAAGATGTTAAGTCATTATTATGAGAAAGTTTCTCATTATTACGAGATGTTAAGTCATTATAAGGATAAAATCATATGTATATCTACAGGATGGATGATCTAATTGAGTTTCTGCGAATGAGGAATGTTCCGAAGGAAACTGTTGAGAAACTGGAAAAAGAAAAGGTGAGACAATGCAGCTGGACAAAAATGTGGAACAGATTAAGGGGGGGGGGGGGTGAAATGCTCGTTTTCACTCAATATCCTGTTAATCTTGAGTATCTATAGACGGTTTCAACGGCAACAACATAAACAAACGTTAATGCGCGTGAGCGCTTTTGTGGACCTAACTTAACTTCCGGTAGACTTCAAAATAGAATCAATAACAACAGCCAAGTCCCTCTAGAGTAGATGTTTTTTGATAACAAACAAAATATGTTTGCTGCATGGATCAGGCGGACTTAATGGAAATGCAAATTCATTATTTGCCAGCAGGAGATGTTTTAAAGCATAGACATAAAGCGCGAGAAATAGAGGTTTCCCCAGTAACAGCTGTAAACAAAGCAGAGCTAAGCTCACAAGCTGCTTTATCAGGCTTATAACATGCAAGTCTTCCTTCAGAAATACAGCGATATAAAAACACTTGTGCCTCGTTTTAATATTTAAACAAATAAATGTAAGGAATTATTATTATTATTAAACGTACGGTACGTAACATTACTCATGTTTATTCAACTAAGCCATTTTGAAAATCGATCAGTTTTAAAATCGTGGCGAGTTTCCAAAAATAAATAAATGTATGGGAAACACTTCCCGCAGCACAACCACCTGAGCCCAACTTAAGTCTACTGATCACCTTAACTTTAAATGCGTTTGTAGAAGGCACCGCAGCCAGACTGATATACACAACACAGACCGGAAGTTAACTTAGGTCCAGGTGCGTGCACCCGATGAAACCGTCTATAGAGTAGTACTGCATCCCTCATAACTCCAAAAAGTCTTTAGTTTCATTATATTTATAAGAGAAAGATAGTCTGTACTGATTTTTCCTGGAAAAACACGAGCGCCTGGAGGCGTCACGTGTGAGCGGAGCTAAAGAATCACGAGCGCGAGTAGGCTTTTGCGTTGAGAGCGTTTGGAAGCTGTGACATTACCGTGAGGAAAAAAACATCATCCAAAACAAACCATGGCCAACAGTCAGATTCAGCGTATATTTATGATTCCTGAACAGTAAACTTTAAAGTGTCAGCTTTGTGAACAAAGGTTGATTATGTATCTAGTCAGAAAGAATCATGAGCAGAAACCTTTTTATTTTGGGTATGTAATTTCTGTCTCCATGCCAAAAAAGGGGGGTTACTAGTAAGGGGTTAAGGGACCAGTGGATGGAGTTTATTTTTACAGAGCATCAACGGAGTTGTGCAAGTGTTTTTGTTTGTTCCCTGCATTTCGAAGATGCTTGTTTTAACAAACAAGGCCCAGTTTGACGCCGGATTTGCATACCGTTTATTTCTTAAGGATGATGCAATCCCTACGAAAAAGGGTCACAATCGTGTGTTGGAACCGCAGGCGGTGAGTAAAACTGCTTCAAATATCTCTGTGCTGTTAACTTAGCTATCAGCGTGAAAGCACATCAAGTAAACAACATGTGATGTTGTCATCAAACTGCACTTTCCACATGTACAGCTTAAAAAAAAAAAAAGACGACAAAGTGGAACTTAGTCATTTTCCAAAACCGCTAAGCAAATATATACAGTTTCAGTACATACCACACAGAGACGTTGTTGCTGATGCTGCTCTTGTTAAATTTCAGCCTCTGGATCTGATTCTGGATCATAAATATACTGACTGTTAGCATGGTTTGTTTTGGTTGGTTTTGTCCTCACGTCATGTCACAGCTTCCAAACGCAAAAGCCTGCTGGCGCTCGTGATTCTTTAGCTTCGCCCACACCTCACGCCTCCAGCCGGTCGTGTTTTTCCGGGAAAAATCGATACAGACAATCTTTCTCTTATATATATATATATATATAAGAGATACATAGATATATATATACATAGATTCATTGCACACCAACTGAAATATTTCAGGTCTTTTATTGTTTTAATACTGATGATTTTGGCATACAGCTCATGAAAACCCAAAATTCCTATCTCAAAAAATTAGCATATCATGAAAAGGTTCTCTAAGCGAGCTATTAACCTAATCATCGGAATCAATTAATTAACTCTAAACACCTGCAAAAGATTCCTGAGGCTTTTAAAAACTCCCAGCCTGGTTCATTACTCAAAACCGCAATCATGGGTAAGACTGCCGACCTGACTGCTGTCCAGAAGGCCATCATTGACAAGCGAGAGGGTAAGACACAGAAAGAAATTTCTGAACGAAAATGCTGTTCCCAGAGTGCTGTATCAAGGCACCTCAGTGGGAAGTCTATGGGAAGGAAAAAGTGTGGCAAAAAACGCTGCACAACGAGAAGAGGTGACCGGACCCTGAGGAAGACTGTGGAGAAGGACCGATTCCAGACCTTGGGGGACCTGCGGAAGCAGTGGACTGAGTCTGGAGTAGAAACATCCAAAACTACTGTGCACAGGCGTGTGCAGGAAATGGGCTACAGAGAAGCAGCACTGGACTATTGCTCAGTGGTCCAAAGTACTTTTTTCGGATGTCATTCGGAAATCAAGGTGCCAGAGTCTGGAGGAAGACTGGGGAGAAGGAAATGCCAAAATGCCTGAAGTCCAGTGTCAAGTACCCAGAGTCAGTGATGGTCTGTAGTGCCATGTCAGCTGCTGGTGTTGGTCCACTGTGTTTTATCAAGGGCAGGGTCAATGCAGCTAGCTATCAGGAGATTTTGGAGCACTTCATGTTTCCATCTGCTGAAAAGCTTCATAGAGATGTAGATTTTGTTTTTTAGCATGACCTGGCACCTGCTCACAGTGCCAAAACCACTGATAAATGGTTTACTGACCATGGTATTACTGTGCTCAATTGGTCTGCCAACTCTCCTGACCTGAACCCCATAGAGAATCTGTGGGGTATTGTGAAGAGAAAGTTGAGAGATGCAAGACCCAACACTCTGGATGAGCTTTCGAAGCATCCTGGGCCTCCATAACACCTCAGCAGTGCCACAGGCTGATTGCCTCCATGCCACGCCGCATTGAAGCAGTCATTTCTGCAAAAGGATTCCCGACCAAGTATTGAGTGCATAACTGAACATAATTATTTGAAGGTTGACTTTTTTTGTATTAAAAACACATTTC
Source organism: Carassius gibelio (assembly GCF_023724105.1). NCBI lineage: Eukaryota > Metazoa > Chordata > Actinopteri > Cypriniformes > Cyprinidae > Carassius > Carassius gibelio. Next base: position 5,323,576 of record NC_068399.1, on the reverse strand, counting down.
TTTTATTGGTCGGATGAAATATGCAATTTTTTTGAGATAGGAATTTTGGGTTTTCATGGGCTGTATGCAAAAATAATCAGTATTAAAACAATAAAAGACCTGAAATATTTCAGTTGGTGTGCAGTTAATCCAAAATATATGAAAGTTTAATTTTTATCATTACATTATGGAAAATAATGAACTTTATATCACAATATGCAAATTTTTTGAGAAGGACCTGTATATATATATATAGTATAGACCAAAACTTTGTATATATATATAGTACAGACCAAAAGTTTGGACACACCTTCTCATTCAAAGAGTTTTCTTTATTGTTATGACTATGAAAATTGTAGAGTCACACTGAAGGCATCAAGGGCTATTTGACCAAGAAGGAGAGTGATGGGGTGCTGCGCCAGATGACCTGACCTCCACAGTCACTGGACCTGAACCCAATCGAGATGGTTTAGGGGTGAGGTGGACCGCAGACAGAAGGCAAAAGGGCCAACAAGTGCTAAGCATCTCTCGGGGAACTCCTTCAAGACTGTTGGAAGACCATTGTGACTACCTCTTGAAGCTCATCAAGAGAATGCCAAGAGTGTGCAAAGCAGTAATCAAAGCAAAAGGAAGCTACTTTGAAGAACCTACAATATGACATATTTTCAGTTGTTTCACACCTCTTTGTTATGTATATAATTCCACATGTGTTAATTCATAGTTTTGATGCCTTCAGTGTGAATCTACAATTTTCATAGTAATGAAAATAAAGAAAACTCTTTGAATGAAAAGGTGTCCAAACCTTTTATCTGTACTGATAGATTATATATATATATATATTCATTTTTTATTTGCACCCAACCATTTATCAGTGAAAATTGTATGTTGACAGGCAAACTCAATGTCAAATATTAAAACCACATTTCCTTTTTTTTCTGGATTGATGCCAGTGTCATCGAACTAATGACAGATGAACAGCTAAACACATACTTTCCATCATATGGTGATCGTTTGGCCATTTTGGGATTTTGCAGACAGAAAGCTATTAACAGGATTGACCCCAATTTCTTTTGCAACCCAATTTTTTGATCGATTGAAATCTAAAATATCCAAAAATTGAAGTATAATGATTCTGCCACAACAAGTCACCAACACATAGCAAAGAATGCTCAGAAGACTATGAGAAAGGTAGAATTAGGATGGAAGAATTACGATACAGAAAATGAAGTTTTTAAACAAGTGAGAACAAGAAGGGGTGGTGGCACACGAAAAGTTGATGTGTCAAAAGAATCCAAGAAATCTTATTTGATTCAGCAAGCTGTTTTTTACAGATGGAAAAAGTCCTGAGGGAGACATCACTGAGTTTGAGGTAGATTCAAAGCAGGGATGGGGAACGTTGATCCTGGAGGGCCTGTGTCCCTGCTGAGTTTAGCTCTAACCCTGAGAAAAACAAAAAACCTACCTGTATTCTGAAGACCTTGATTAGCTTGTTCAGGTATGTTTGATTAGGGTTGGAGCGATTTTTTTTCTAGCCTTATGAAATTTCTCTTTCATCTTTTATGTCAAATTTTTACATTTAATAATAAGAAAATAGAAAGACACTTTAGGTTTTTGCCATTCAAATTAAATCAGTATCAACAAAATCTATCTCAGAAGTGACAATGAATTTACATTATTACAGTTGCAGAAATTATGTTATGAGGTAAATGTTTTAAATGTAAAAATGTTTAATAGTTTGTAGAGATATGCAATTATACATTTAAATACACAATTAAAACTGATAATAAGTGGCAAAAAGCCACTGCCTGAATGAGTCACTGAACCAAAACTTCTGTAGAGTCTTGCGCATAGGTTTAATGCGTTGTGATATATAACTGTCACGTTTGGGTACACAGGAGACAAGAGATCCAATCGCAGTGTGAGATTTATTGGGCAATCCAAAATCAGTCAAAACAAGCCGGGGTCGTAACCAAACATCAGTCCAAACAGAAACAAACAAACAGGATCAGAAAACAGGAACTAGAAAACTAGGAACACTAGGAAACCAGGGCCCGTTCTTCGTACGTCGCTTATTACATCCGAGATCAAATGACACATCCAAGATGATATCATCGTGCTAATCATGATCCGGCTAATTGGGTTCTTCGAACACACCTGTTTTGTATGATTAGTATCGCTGGATTGAGTTATCAGAGATAATTGCGCGTTCATGTGTTGGCTTAAAAGGGGATATGTATCAACACTCGAAACCATGATCAGCAGTGCAGCGATTGGCTGGTGGCAAGACGCCAATGTAATGACGTCATATAATTTAAAACGACACCCGACAAAAAACTTGACAAATTTCTGGACTTTTATAAGGAAACAGCCAAGCAAACAAAACTACATAAATGTTATAATAGATACACGAAACAGATAATAGATACATTTTTTTATTTTATTAGAATTTTTTTCATGATTCCCAATAATTTGGATTCGCAATTTATAATAGTTGTGCAGTCTTTACATTTTTATTTCAATGTAGAAATTAATTATTAATTTCATTTTATATTTGGACAGATTTGTTACGTGACAGCATTAATGAAAGTTTCTTAAGGGTCAATATCATGTTATATGCATCTCCTGCGCTCCATTAAGCCACTCTTATAATAGCAGTCATCACTCAAAATAATGCACGACTTTATTATCTGTATAGCATGTATTTCAATGAGTAAAACTGGCTGTGTCTATAGTAGGCTGTGTCTATGGTGGCATTTTTTACATTATAAAATTATAATAATATATTATTTATAATAATAATTATATTATAATAATCTTTTAAATTATTATTTTAAATTATTATCCCTGGATCAGTACAATACTCTTGTAATAAAGTAGCAGTGGTAGCAGACACATTTTGAGTATCATTTCTGATTGAAAAGAAGCGATCTAATCCTGTTTACATGAAATAAGCCTGCTCCCGAGCAGGTTTAAGCTGACGGACCTGTTGCTATGACAGCAGCTCCGGGATGAGCTTCGATGAACCAAACAATCCAAGATCATGCCAAATCGTCAACATTCAAATCCAGCTAACTGAGTTAGCAACGTACGAAGAACAGGCCCCAGGTGACGGAAAGTAAGGACTCCATGAAGACAAACAGAAAATGACTGGTTAATATAGGGAGGATAATGATTAACAAGTGAAGACACCTGAGTGCAATTAACAGGAGTGCAATTACTGTGATAGAGGGACAAGGCTAGTGGGAATTGTAGTGCCTACGGTGAGGTGCCTATGGGGAAGTGAGACCACTAGTGGACACCCAGGGAAACAGAGACCAGAGAGCGTGACATTACCCTCTCCTCCACGGAGCAGCTACCAGATGCTCCACCCGAACCCAAGAAGAGACCAAGGTACACAGAGACCAGGAGGGAGGTGGAGCGGCGGAGGACCAGGGGGAGGGACGGAGGACCAGGTAAAATGGGGACATAGAGAAAAGTGCAATTAACAAAAACAAGGAACTCAGGAGGGAGGTGGACTGGCGGAGGACCAGGGGGAGGGACGGAGGGCCAGTTAATAGAGGGTAACAGAGACAGGAAGTGCCAAATAATTAAAACAACAACAACAAAACACAAGTCCAGGGGAGAACAGAAAGTTCAGTGGCCCAGGGCCGAACCGACAGGGCAGGAATCCAGGGTGGAGCAAGGTAGAACTGGAGCCATGCGGTTGAGTCAGAAACCCACCAGGGCAGCGCAGATGATACATGAGAGCAAGTCTGTATAGGCAAGTCTGAAACAGAGAACATGAACAAGTTAAGGGTGGCCTCCGTGGCCACGACAGGATCAGTCGAACGCTCAGAGAGTTCGGCTGAGACGTGGAGAAGCTCTGGTAGTTTCACAGAGTTTAGATTGGATTCAGGAAGATCAATGGTGACTTGACTCTGCTCATGAGGAACATTGGTGACCTGACTCTGCTCATGAGGATCACTGCTGACTTGCCTTTGCACATGAAGATCAATGGTGACTTGAATCTGCCCATGAAGAACACCGGTGACTTGACTCGGTCCTTGAAGATCACCAGTGACTTGACTTGACTCCTGAGGTCTAACTGTGGTAGTGCTTAACTCATGAGTGTCAACAGTGACTTGAGCTGACTCTGGAGTGTCAACGATGACTTGACCTGACTCTGGAGGGTCAACAGTGACTTGACCTGACTCTTGAGGGTCTATGGTGGCTGGGGAACGTATACGAAATCCCACACCGCTGGATCTTAGCATGATGGAGTCCTTCTGTCACGTTCGGGTACACAGGAGACAAAAGATCCAATCACAGTGTGAGATTTATTGAGCAATCCAAAATCAGAGTCAAAACAAGCAGAGGTTGTATCCAAACATCAGTCCAAACAGAAACAAACAAACAAACAGGATCAGGAAACAGGAACTTGAAAACTACGAACACTAGGAAACCAGGTGACGGAAAGTAAGCACTCCATGAAGACAAACAGAAAATGACTGGTTAATATAGGGAGGATAATGATTAACAAGTGAAGACACCTGAGTGCAATTAACAGGAGTGCAATTACTGTGATGAAGGGACAAGGCTAGTGGCCTACGGTGAGGTGCCTATGGGGAAGTGAGACCACTAGTGGACACCCAGGGAAACAGACCAGACAGCGTGACAGTAACTACTACCAGATTGCATTTCTTAAATGATCTACTCAATTGACTATACTTACGCCCCGTGACTCAAAATAGGACACAACAAAAACTGGGACATAAGAGAGCCAATTCATAAAGAAACATTTTATTTAGATAAGACAAATATACAAAACTAAGTACTGTAGTGTTCAAAAGTCAGTAATGGTGTCCTAAGGGTATGTGTGAGAATGTAATGTGCTGTGGTCTCGTGATGTATGCAAAAAGAAACATTATCAAACCATAACTAAAAGCAATCAAGTTGGCCGCCCGCACGCTCTGCCATCGAACTTGCTTCTCTTAAAGAGGCAAGGGAAATTGGGCACAGGTGTCACGGATGCAACCAGGTTACGGGGGCGCGGAGTCATCTGTCTTCTACTGGAAAAAAAACCAATGAATACCCAGGTCATCACACTCCTCCCCTTAGGACAGGGATCTGTCAAGAATCCCTGCAAAGAAACATATAAACAATTAAAACAAAAACATAAGCCCCATACAGAAAAAAAAGAAGTACCAAGGACAGCAACCAGAGCCAAAATAGTTTTTTTTTTTAAACACCAACTTAAGCATCATTCATAGGGGGAACGTGACTGCGTCTCACAACGTTTTCAGACCCTCTAATGTGCTTAATATCAAGGCAATAAGCCTGAAGAAACAAAGACCAACATATCAGCCTTTGGTTAGGACAGTGAAGAGAATTTAAAAACGTCAATGGGTTGTGGTCTATAACCTGACAAACGTGACATGGCCGTATGTAGGTTAAAATATTGCTCTTTAAATGTGGCCAAAAAAAATACTGCAAAACACGATCATAGATCACCCCAGAATGACCCGACTTTTCGTGTGCAACCTCCAACATGCCAATGCCAAAATTTTATGGGAACCACTACCTGAACAATAGGATCTTCCACAAAATTCTCACCATGAGGACTCCATTTCCTCAGCAACAACCCATCTTGTACAATATAGTTTCTAGCCTTATCTGGTACGTCGCCATCCTGAAGTGCAGAGGTAAACAGCATATCCAAGGTGGAATCTAACTGTTGTTCTTTACTCAGCTCATCTGTAGACAGAGGAAAAGGCAGAGTAGACAAATCAGGTACAGGCAAACGTGCTGTGCCTTTAACTCACTTCTTTCTTGAGGCTTCAAATGCTCAATACTTTTAGCCATAGCGCGAGTTACAACACCCACAGGGTCTACCACCATTTCGTGCTCACTCAACGCACCACTAGATGAAACCATAGGAGACGGAGACGCATTTGGCCACACCCTGTCTCCTGCTAATTTGTTTTGCAAGATAAGGTGTACACCCTCAATTGCTAAGCAGGAGGCAAACCCACTACTACTTCCCCAGTCACTAAATCAGAGTGAAGCTTAACCTTATGAAGAGGAACTGTTAATGTATTTAAGCCCATACCTCAAACTAAAACACTATTACCAGATCTAAAATGAAAGAATCCATAGCTCCTGTGTCACATAGAATTCTGACAGGAACTTCAACTCCATCTGAAAATGACACTCGACCTTCTGTAATAAAAGGAGCATAAAAGTGGACAAATAATCCTTAAACAGTTTATTCTCAGACTCAGCACCATTTGAATGAACAGAATTTGCAACTGCAGCAGGCTTAAACTTATTTACATCAATCTGTTTATTTTTCTCTTTAAGTATAGGGCAGTCCCCTTTCCAATGGCCTTTTCCCCCGACAGTAATCACAGATTTTAGATGGATCAAACTTCCCTGAAGAAAAGTAACCACCCTGAGAACCAGCATATGTACCTCGATTCACAGCAACTTCACGTGTTCTCCAATCAGCAGCAGTGTTTTTATGAGTGAGCATAAAGTCATCAGCCAACAATGCTGCTGCCTCAGGAGATTCAATTTTGTGCTCACTGATATACATCGCAATTGGATCAGAAACGGAAAGTTTAAACTGTTCAACTATAACCAATTCAAGCAGTTCCTCAAATGTTTTGGCCTTAAGCGACGCACACCAACGAGTAACATTTCGTCTTAAATCTTGCACAAACTCCAATGAGTCTGTCCCTGCTCCTTTTTACAAGACCTAAAGCGTTGTCGATATGTTTCTGGGACACACTCATTTGCTTTCAATACCGCAAATTTAACGGTTTCGTAATCTCTAAAGTCTTGTGTACTCAAAGCAGCAAAAGGTAACTGCGCCTTACCAACCAATACACTCTGTAGTAACAGAACACAATCTGTTTTAGACCAACACAGCAACACGTTCAAGCATAGTAAAAAAAAACATCTGGATCAACCTCATTAAATTAAGGAATACGTTTTAAGCTTTGATTCAGTGGAAACTTCTCACACTCACCAACAGTTGACCCAACGTCACCAACTTTACCTTCTTCAATGAGCTTCAGTTTTAAAAACTGCAAGTCCATCTATGCTTTATCTAATTCCATTTTATCACGCTCCAATTTCTGCTTAATTTTCTCATGTTCTATTTGTCACAATAATAACTCTTTTTGCTGGTCAAAAATTAAAGCAGACTGACTGTTGGTCACTTTCACTCATTTCAACTGTTGACTGTTCAACTTTCTTATCAACCAGTTTATTTTTCAACTCAGTTTTAATACTGCTTTCTTTTATTCTCTTATCGCCAAGTTTTACTTCATAATATTCAGCGATTTTCAAAAGTTGTTCTTTTGTACACTTATTTAACAACACGTGTGTCGGCGATTCAACAAATCGGTCAATATCAGCCATAAGCAAATAAACCACAGTCTGAAAGTATTCAAATGTGCAATCAAATACTCTGAAATTAACCCACTATCTAACTATTTAAAATCTACCTACCTAACTAAAACCTAATCTTCATGTGGATACTGGTGGGGGGAAATTAAGCACACAAGCCCAGTGGGTGGAACTGCAACTGGTAAAACCAGCGACAATTCTCAACACCATGGAAATGCTCCCAAGACAACCGCTACTACATGATTCTTCACAACACTACAAAAATAACAAAACCCGATATGTTTCAAAGGAAACACACCACTAAACCTAACAGGGATAAATTCCAAGTCAAAACAATCACTATTGCACAAAGGAAACTTACCAGTCCAAATAATCAAACATATTCAAATAAGGCATAGAATTAGCCTAAGAACAGACAAGCCCCCATTTGTTATGCCCCGTGACTCAAAAGGGGACGCAACAAAAACTGGGACATAAGAGAGCCAATTTGTAAAGAAACGTTTTATTTAAATAAGACAAATATACAAAAATAAGTACTGTAGTGTTCAAAAGTCAGTAATGGCGTGCTAAGGGTATGTGTGAGAATGTAATGTGCTGTGGTCTCGTGATGTATGCAAAAAAAAAAAAAAAAAAAAAACACATTATCAAACCATAACGAAAAGCAATTAAGTTGGCCGCCCGCACGCTCTGCCATCGAACTTGCTTCTCTTAAAGAGGCAAGGGGAAATTGGGCACAGGTGTCACGGATGCAACCAGGTTGGGGGGGACGGAGTCATGTTGAACACAAAAGAAGATATTCTGAAGAATGTTGATAACCAAACAGTTGTGGGTCCACTTTGACTTCCATGGTTTTTTTTTTTTATAATATTTGTAAATCAAAGGGTATAATACATCATTAAGAACATTCCTTTATGTTCAACAAAAGAAATAAACATATTTAGGCCTACAGGTTTGGAACAACACGAAGGTGAGTAAATGATGACACAATGTTCATTTTGAGTGAACTTTCCCTTTAAAAACAAATTAACAAAATAAAACATGTGACTTACCTGTATTAAGTTTTGAAAACAGAATTGGATCAAACATTTGTCCAGGAAAGTGTCAGCATAATGTCCATCCTCTTTCATATTGTCAAACAGGTTCATCCAAAACTGGATGCACTGACTTCTAAGTGTATGCCACCATCTCTCAATCCATTGATTGCTGGTGCTTGGCCAAAAACTGACGCAAGCAGAGTCAGGATGCGTTCCATGATGCAGAAATTTCTGCATCTCTGCAACATTGATGTTCTCTGTGCCCGTTCTCTCGAGATCCAATCTCACCATATTAGGGCTGTCAAAGTACCCAGCAATAACCTGAGGATCATTGTTTGCTCTGTAAGCTTCAAGCCACATAATTATTCTTGAAAACCCGTCTATGCACCCACTTCTACCAATTCCATGTGGTTTTAAATTATCGTATCCATTAATATGCCTCACATAATTAGGTCCACTGCAGAAATACACTCGGCGGCGAAGTTGATTACTAGACGTCAGGTCAAATCCCATGTTTGAAGTTGTTGCTGAATGAAAGCTGCCAGATCAGCTTCATCGGTCTTGCTCTTCCTCCTCCAAATATAGTGTTTACTCAAAAGTCGCTCAAGGGTGCGATTGCTAAATTTGACTATTTGTTTAATTAATCCATGGATCACGCAGATGCCCAATGTTAGTAAGAATCAGCATCAGCAACAACCGACGCCTAGTCTGTGGGCGTAGTGCGAGCGCACAATGCGTCACAATACAGGTAGTTTATCATTAATATGATACGTTTATTTCGAGAAAGTTTCTCATTATTATGAGAAGTCAAGTCATTATTACGAGAAGGTTTTTCATTACTTTGAGATGTTAAGTCATTATTACTAAAAAGTATCTCATTATTATGAAATGTTAAGTCATTATTATGAAAGGTTTCTCATTATGAGATGTTAAGTTCTTATTACGAGAAAGTATCTCATTATTTTGAGATGTTAAGTCATTATTATGAGAAAGTATCTCATTATTTTGAGATGTTAAAGCTGCAGTCGGTAACTTTTGACGCTCTAGCGGTTAATAAACAGAACTGTTTGCGTCTTGTGGAAGAACATTGCAGCCGGAACTACTTCTCTCTGTTTATGTCTATGAAGAATCACAAAGGTACTGGGTTAGTCCACCGCGGTACCCCCGATGCAATCTAAAATAGTCCGAATATAAACACTTATTATAGGTACACCCTAGTGATTCAGGACAAGCTAAAAACAGGGTTTGGAAAACGGATTTATGGTGTACTCGCTTATTATATACATTTTTCTACATTTTGAACACAAACAAAGTTAGGGACCGCAGCTCTGATTGGTTATTTCTTAACGGGAGCGATGTATTTTCTGCAAATGGCAATAGGACCACTGGGAGGAGCCAGAGGAGCTTGATTTTTTCACAGATTATCTGTCTCATATTCTACTGTCAGGACATAATGACAGGTTTAACAAATATTTAAAAAATATATTTTTACAAAAATTACCTACTGCAGCTTTAAACCTTTTTTTTTTTTTACTTGAATTTAAATACTATTAAACTAACATTAAACTCTCAAGGAGTTTATAAGTAAAAAATGGTAAAATGTCAGTGTATGTTAAATAACCTAAATGAACTTGTGTTAACAATATAATTAGAACTAACAATATAATTAAATTTTTTTAAATGAACAATTCCTGTATAAAATGGGGCAGCAACCTTTATATCAAACATTTTTAAATCATCCACAGCTAAGCATCGCGGGAGGCTTGATCTGCGCCAGAGCATGTGAAGTGAATTTGATGCAATGAAAAAAAAACTAAAAAACCTGTATAGCCTAGATTAGCAACCCATTCTCACTCCAAAGGCGTCAAAAACCGAAGCATGGTTAAGCGCCCCTAGCGTCACTTTTATGATGCCAAATGTGCCTCTCGGTGTCGCAATATCGATGCACTATGACCCTCATTGCTTTCAGTGAGAATCATTTGGCGTCGGAATTTCGACGCAAATTCGACAGAATTTCGATACTTGCCACCAGTTTACAAGTGGCACAGGTTGGGAAAGTAATCGTAAATACGCTCTTTTAATGCCTTTTATAAAATGTATTCGGTCTTCTTTATTAAACAGATTAGCACCATATGGTTAAACGCTGTATTATATTGGAATATATGAATTTCATTGCGTTTAAATAAATGAACACAGCTACTAATTAGTGTGATTAAACCATCTGTCACGTGACGTGCCATAGACTTTCAATTCGTTTTATTTTCATTTCAGGTTCAATGATGTAAGTTGTATTTGTAGTAAAATCATGGTAATCACGACACTTACAATAGTAATAAATTTAATTTGTAAGTGGGACATTTACCACGTTTTTTTTTTTTTTTTTTTTACTATGGTATATTAATAATCAATACAATAATCACCAAACCAGCTATGTTTGTATCACTGTAATGTTAGTGTTTTTATGTGCTTTTATATGACCGATATCACAGTAATCATATGTTCTGTACAATGCTTTTAATACCTTTTAATGTAAATCCAAAAAAATAAAACAAATTAAAAATAAATAATTAAAAAATATATATTTTTCCATCTTGCAGTTCATTCATATCAGTTTATATCTAAATATTTTGCTCACAGATCATTATTAACATCCTGTATATAATTCAATTTTATTTTCTCTCCCCTTTTTTATTATTTTTATTTTTAGCTGAAAAGACGTAAAGGCAGTCAGCCCAGTGGGGTTTCTGGAGAGGTATTCCTTCAGAAATGGAGAAGGCAGAAAGCTGAGGAGGCAGACATTTGCAGCAGTAAGTCTGTGATAGTTTGTCTCTTTTATCAAACATTCCTGCTTTTATCTTTGTACAGCATTTGTTGTTTCTTAAACTGTTGCACTGTCCAAATACCCACACTTGCCATCGTTGCACTTGACCACTTGATTACTTATTTGACGTCTTTCCTGTATTTGGCTTAGTGTTCTAGTGAGCATGATGACCATAAGTGTGTGTCGAACTTTTCATGAATTGATGACTGTGTTTCCCAATCCTGGTCCTGGAGAGCCCCAGCACTGCACGGTTTTGGTGTCTCTCTTATCTCACAAACACACTTTTGATGCCTTGGAGTCTTCACTGATGAGCTGATGAGTTGAATCAGGTGTGTTTGATCAGGGAGACATCTCAAATGTGCAGTGTTGGGCTTCTCCAGAACCAGGATTGGGAGCCACAGCCTTATGGGACACTTATGTGTTTACAGAGATTTTTAATATCTAATTATCAACATTTCACATACTGTACATTGGAAAGCTTTCCGTGACCTCTTGTGAGATCTCGGCAAAAAGTCTGACGATTCATACCAAAACATGATGCATGATGGGATACACTAAGCGTTGTATAGCGCTCCGGAGCAGTATTGGAGAGGATTAGTGTGTGTTAAGGATGCTGTGCTTTGGCATTATTAAGACCGGGGACAGTCTTGTGCACAAACTGTCACATACACACACTCTCAAGTGGCCAAGACTGCAAGTGTATCTGGACAGGGTCAAAGTCTTAAAAATGAACCCTAAACACAGTCGCACATCACAGTCTTAATAATTCAGTTTAACACTTGTATGATATTTTACAAGCCCTCAGGACTGTCTCATCTGACACTATCAAAAGAATTCATATGACTATACCTGGCTATTAATTACTTGCTTTTAATAATGGATGCATTTAACGTTTGATTATACAGCATCTTTACAGAGGCTGCTTTTATAGTCTAAACAAAACCCAGAGTAATGTATAAGTTGAATGTAATAATATTTCCTTCCTTTCTGTCTTACAGGATTGTTTGCAGATAATGCTGTTCTTCTTTTTCAGGTCTACAATATCGAGCTCAACAGCTCTTTTAAGAGCCAACCCTCACAAACCTTCCTAAAAACTAAAAGAGCTATTACTGAGTCTTGAAGACACTTTTACTTAAAATACACTTGTTTTAAATACATTTCAAAATCTGTTAATATTATATGTTAGTAGTTTTATTTTATCTGGCGGTTTCTATAAAAATAAATAAAACCTATATTTCCCTCAAGACCTATTCATGTTTTGTGGTTGTTTTAATTTAAACTTGTCTGCTTCTATTTTAGCCAATTTATTTTTAATAAACCCAAACAAAAATAATAATAATAATAAAAAAAGGAAATCGAATACAGCTCATTATCAGACTTTAGAAAAAATACAATTGAAAAGTCATGACAACACATTTTTAAGGATGGCTACTTTAACTTATAGAAATTATTTAAGCAATTTAATGCGTTTTATACTAGTCTAAATCTGAATTTTGAATACTATTTTTTTTAAATTAACAATTCCTGTATAAAATGGGACAGCAACCTTTATATCAAACACTTTTACGTAGTCCACAACTGAGCAACAAGAGAGGAAGGTATTGCGCAAGAACACACAAGTGAATTTGAAGATAATCATTAAGTTGTAGGAGAATTTTTTTATTCTTAAATTTTCATATGCAATGAAAAAAATGGGATAAACATGAAATAAGTCAATAAAATAAACTGATATACAGTATATCCAATTAGATTACCTGTTGGGTTTACCTCTCTCATTCTGGACACATCCAAATGTTTCCATATTCGTGATGTTGCGTATTTGAAGCAATACTATTATGTAGCGGATCTGACTCAAATCAGGCAAATTAAAGAGGCGATTAGGACTGCGGTTGAAACACGAGCCGAATTCCTCAGTAAGGCAACAGGAAGTCATAAAACATTCTGTGCCACAAGTCCCAAGCAAGATAACCAACCAACCAACGCTTTCACAGAACAGCTTTCAACATTAACACCACTAGAACAATTATTGACAATTTCAATTCAGAGAAGAGATTGTCAAAGTTGTTGTTCGTAATTGATAGGCAATGCCGGACATCATGTGTAAACCCATGAGAGTACTACATAAGATCTTTTGACTTCCCCCACCTAGCAGAACCAGACTGAAATTGCTAATGCGGGCCTTTTAACCTCTGGTCTCCACAGAAATCTTTGTCAGATAATGGCACAGAAAACTGTCTTTTATACATATATATTGTGGCGGGGTGAGGAACTACACGACAACCGATGGACAGAGAAAGTCCCCGAAGGGTGGATTTATTAAGTGAATAGTGCTCTTGGTGAAGGCGGTGTTCTCCGTGGCGCTTCAAATCCCTCGTGCTCGCTGTGTCCTGAGTGGTGGATCCCGTGCTGTGCTCTCCTTGGTGGGGCTGACGGTCACACGCTGCTCTCTGAAACAGAGGAGGTAAGGGTTAGCGTCTTTGTTGGGAGACATTCCTCCCCACTCTGTCTTCCTCCTCTGCCTAAGTAGGCACTGCTTGATGAGCTGCAGGTGCGGCCGCTCAGCCCGTGATGAGCTCGTGCCGGTGATTCCGGTGTGTTGCCAGGGCGACGCTGACGAGCGCTCGGGACGCATGTCACAATATATGAACGAAAATGAACTCAAAAAGACTTATAAATGAATATCAGTCCATCGCTTCACTCCATATACATTTATATGTAACCAGTTTAAATACTCAGGATAAAATTCTGCTTTTAGCTTTGCTTTGCTTTTGCTATCAGTCATGCCTGCTTTTAGTATGCCTTTAGTTTGCTTTTAGCTTTTGGCTTGTAGCTTTGCTTCCTAGCTTTAGCTTTTAGCCATGCTTTTAGTCATCACTGTTAGCTGTTCTTTGAGCGCGGTTCCAGCGTGCTTTACGCCTGCACGCCTGCTGCTACTTAGCCCCGATGAGAAGAAACACAACCTAGTCTCGTCAAACTTTACTTCTTTTCTTTTCCGTTTGAGAGTTTCGTGTTCTGAGTTAAGTTTTGTAACGTCGAGTCTCCGATGTCTGACGTCGACTGCCGTTCAACTTCAACCAGCCCACATAACTCTGCATCATCAGCCAACACCCAACTACGGGCTTCCCAAGATGTCACTTCAACGACTACTGAACTTCCAGCCAATCAGTGACATCGGGATACCCCTTTCAACGACAACAAAGGGGACTCCCTTTACCTCCAGACTGTGACCTTTACTGGTGTATTTAATATAATTTTAACCTCATTGAGGAACTCAATGCGAGGGTTAATTAAGTGATTGATGGTTGTTCATGTCTATGCAATTTAACGTATTGCTGTAAACTTGGGATTCCATATTTCCATTCTCTTAAACTCATCTTTCCCTAACTTTCGATCTTTCTGCAACTTGTGTGAATGTGTGAGTGCGTGCGTTTATGTGTTAGATTAGTTTATATGTCTTAGATTTATCTAATAAAGCCTTATTCATTTTGAAAAGAGAAGTATCTTGTTTTGTGCTTACAAGTTAATGTCTTAAACTGCTGATCTTGTTACTGTGCTAATTGATAGTGTTTTCACTATACTTTGGATATTAATATCCAGTGCAGATTTGATGTTAAACGGCTCGTTCAGTGAATCGCAGGGCGTCTCAGTGATCAGCCGTGAAACAGTGATTCTGTTCAAATTCCCTTTAAAATCTTAAATGATTCCCTTTGAGCTAAATTGACATGTTTCCCTTACAATTATTTATTAGGTAAAATAGGCTTTGTGGTTCATGTGTGTTTCAGTATCGACAGATACAGTATCGCGCAGCGGTAATGCCCATTTAGCTTGTCCTCCTACTGTATAGGCTGAAGGTCCCTCACAATCATCTCTCCCAGGCTTCTTGTGAATGCCGCTGCTCTTGGGAAATCATCTACAAACAACACATACACAGGGCAAACTGACTGATAGAGCCATGCTACACTGTATGCTAAAGATGGATAGATAAATATAGATACATATATACTTTATTTATCTAGAGGGAAATTCAAGTATCCAGTAGCATATGAAACTACATACATTAAACCTAAATTAAAATCAAATTAACGTATAACACAGTAGTCACAGTAAGCAGTGTAAATGGAGTGTAGATGGAAGTAAAGATGGTGGTAGAAATGTTTCTTTAGTTTATTGTGCCATGACTATGAGTTATGATGGCCAGGGAGACGCAAGAGATCAATACACTCTTAGCAGTGATCTCGGAAAAGCTACTCGGTGCATTTATTTCATTAGGATAGCTTACTGGATGTTTCACTAGTATTTCCTATTTGAACAAACTGCTTTCTGTTAGCTTGCTGCAAGAATGCTGGGAATGCGGGGAACTCCTGAACATTAAAAAAACTAAAGCCTTAACAGACGTGAATAACTTTCCCACAGTCAGTGATAACGTGACTATCACGCTATCTCTCTGTACTTGGATAACTTCTGCCGCTGCTACCAAATGACTCACTGATTGAAGTCTGTCTTGCCCTAGCACCTTGCATCTTCTCGCCCTGGAGCTCCCCCTCAGACCACAGCTTCATTATATCATAATATTCCCTGTTATGACTTTTATGAGGTTTGTAGTGTTACCACTGTATTTCACTGTCTTTCCACACACACAGCGTCACTGCTGTCTTTACAGCTATCTTTACATCCAGACATGACTCCTCTTGCGGTCAGCGATAGTCACTCTGCAGTCTTCGTAGCGGGAGTCTATAATTAGACTTTTCTGGTGACAGCAATTTACTTATGGTAACATAAAGACTCACTCCAAATTACTGAGTTTAAATATCAATCTTTTTTATATGAGAATAGATACTAGAGCAGGAGATGTTGGGATCGTAAATATCGATACTTTAGTATCGATCCGCACATCACTACTATTTGGCCCCTGGACTACCCACCTCTGCCTACAACTGACTTCAGCCACTGCTTTAGATAAAATCAACTGAAATAAAAGAAAGACATTCAATCTCTCAAGATCTGATTAAA
Source organism: Carassius gibelio (assembly GCF_023724105.1). Lineage (NCBI taxonomy): Eukaryota > Metazoa > Chordata > Actinopteri > Cypriniformes > Cyprinidae > Carassius > Carassius gibelio. Next base: position 5,307,340 of record NC_068399.1, on the reverse strand, counting down.
CAACCCCACAAACAGCATGACCAACTCCACTTATTAATTACTCGATTGACATTATTTCCTTCAGATGTCTATAGAAAATCTTATTGAGAATTAACTAAGGATTAGATGTTGATTTATTGTTTAATTCGAAGTAACCATGTTTGAGGTCAGTGTCTGCTTTAGTTGGGCTCGATAAAGTCAATCTGTTTCTTAATAATTAGACCCAATGATGCTGTTTGTGGGGTTGTTTAATCAGCTATCGAAATATTTAATGTCTTGTATTTCAGTTGATTTTGCTTTTAAGACTGTGGCAGAAGTCAGTTGTAGGAGTAGTTCTTGTGTTTTTCTTCCCTTCAGTGAATCTGTTAATTTGACATGAGGGATTTTCTTGTTTATGCGGAACTGACACAGATATGTGAAGATACTGACACCGATATGAGAAGATAAAAGTGAACGTTACCATCAGCAAATAATGAAAGAATTTGAAAAACTGAAATGGGATCCAGCCTAAGGTGTCATGCTTGTACTGACAGTAGTGGTGCAATGTATTGTAAAACTCACAGTTCAGATCGTATTACGGATTTTGAGTCACAGATTGGATTATTTAAAAAAAGCATGCTTTTCAACATGAAAAATCTGTCTGAAAGAGGGTGTGTGTCTATATCAGGCATGGCAAAAAAAATCCTGCAGAGTTAAGCTCCAACCCTGATCAAACACACCTGAACACGCTAATCAGTGTCTTCAGGATTACTAAAAGGCAGAGGTGGAACTTTCAAGTTACAAGCAGTCTTCAAGTCATATCCCAAGTCCTTTAAGTTAAAGTTAATAAGATAATTAAATGACTGATTAAATGATGATTGAGCATTAGTGATGAACACCTAATTAAATCTTCCAAACCTTGAACCTAGCAGGTAAGCTTCCTCTTCCTGATAATAACTCATGATGAATGTACATCACGAAGTGGCATGGCTCTTTGGATGAAGTGATATTTCTATTGGTATATAATTAATATTGCTAAATGGTAGATAAATGGTCTCTATGAGGATTTCCAGTCAGGATTTAGACCATATCATAGTACTGAGACTGTTCTCCTTAAGCCGGGCATACACTGTGCTGTTTCTGTGCGATTTGGGCAAGGTACGAACTCACACTGTACGGGTAGATCGCATGCGATGTAAAGCCAAAGCTCACGATTGTTGTGCGCTCACTGTACGGTCCGATCGTCGAGTTGCGATTTGACTGCGCACACTATACGATCGTGGATGTATCTCCCTATTAGTCGTGCAGCCCTAGTTTTGTCTTAGTCTCGCTATCTCTTAATCAGCATCAGGTGTGGGGTAACCAGGCGAGCTGATTGTTAATGGGGAGCACCTGCAGACAGTGTGTTTCTTTCCTATATAAACTGAGTGTTCCATTGCTGGGCTGTGTGATGGGAGATAGGTGTTTGTGAGGTAGTTATTTTAGTCACCGATGCTCTCGTGCAGATTCTCGTTGCTGGGGTGGTCTATAAATGTGTCACGGGGTGACGAAAGGGAAGCGGAACTAAGTCCCGCCGGAATTTTGTGTTCCCCTCGGGACGGTGTCGCGGTAACACCGGTCCACTTCCGGGTTGCGCCCGATGTCGCAATAACAACGCTAATGACAGATTGACATCTGGTGTGGGGAGTTTGATGTGGCGATCTGTGAGAGGATTATGGAGGCGGAGTAACCACATAAAAAGAGAAGTGCAGAGACCATGAGGAGGGTTGTGGATTCTATTTGGTCGTTCGTTCTCCCGGCTATTCTTCCTGGTTGGCTTGCCCCCGTGTGTGGTTCTTCTCTTTGGACGTGTTCCCCTAGGAGAGGTGAATTCCTGGGACGTTTGGGCTGGCGTGTGGAGGTATTTGAAGACTATTGTGGGGTTTCGGTTATCTGGCTGTGTAACAGATATATCAGCGATCGAGTGGAGATATTCAGGACAGAAAGAGTGTGAGCTCTGGAAAGTAAGTGAAGACCAGGCCGCGCCATCACTATCGGAGGGAAGTTAAGAGACCTGATCTGGGACTTCGATCAATTGTATACATCTGGACTGGGAGTGATAACGTTGTGAAGTGGACGGAGTCATCGTTGGGTGAGTGCTGGCTCTATTTGCACTAAGAGTGGGTGTGCCGTGTCTGAAGTGGTGTGTTGCACAATAAATCGTTTGAAGTGAAGTTACAGAGTGTGGGGAAGATATATAGAGTTAATGCCGGACGCTCACCACCCCGAGAGCCCACCACCGTCACCGTAATCCACACCCAGGCACTCAACTGAAGCATCTCCCAGCCGTAAGCCCCATTGCTTATTCAAGAACACATACATGCTGTTGATTACTTACTCCGCTGTGTAGATCGCAGGATCCTCTGGGCCGAACGCCGCATGTGATGTCCCTATGAAAAGAGGTGGACACAAGAATTATTCCTTTCCCGGTCTTAACCGAAGCATCTCCCAGCCGTAAGCCCCACTACTTATTCAAGAACACATACTTACTGTTGATTACTTACTCTGCTGTGCAGATCGCAGGATCCTCTGGGCCGAATGCCGCATGTGATGTCCCTATGAAAGGAGGTGGACACAAGAATTATTCCTTTCCCGGTCACAACCGAAGCATCTCCCAGCCGTAAGCCCCACTACTTATTCAAGAACGCATACATGCTGTTGATTACTTACCCCGCTGTGTAGATCGCAGGATCCTCTGGGCCGAACGCCGCATGTGATGTCCCTATGAAAAGAGGTGGACACAAGAATTATTCCTTTCCCGGTCTTAACCGAAGCATCTCCCAGCCGTAAGCCCCAGTACTTATTCAAGAACACATACTTGCTGTTGATTACCTACTCTGCTGTGCAGATCGCAGGATCCTCTGGGCCGAATGCTGCATGTGATGTCCCTGTAGAAAGAGGTGGACACACGAATTATTCCTTTCCCGGTCTTAACCGAAGCATCTCCCAGCCGTAAGCCCCAGTACTTATTCAAGAACACATACTTGCTGTTGATTACCTACTCTGCTGTGCAGATCGCAGGATCCTCTGGGCCGAATGCTGCATGTGATGTCCCTGTAGAAAGAGGTGGACACACGAATTATTCCTTTCCCGGTCTTAACCGAAGCATCTCCCAGCCGTAAGCCCCATTACTTATTCAAGGACACATACTTACTGTTGATTACTTACCCCGCTGTGCAGATCGCAGGATTCTCTGGGCCGAATGCTGCATGTGATGTCCCTGTAGAAGGAGGTGGACACGAGAATTATTCCTTTTCCCGGTCTCGACCGAAACATCCACGAGCTCTACTTACCCGGATACCCCCCCCCCTCACTCCGGGACGGGTGACAGACTATCCTGGCTCTTGCTGGCCCCGTATAGGCACGAACTGCTGACGACTCCACGCCTTCCCGGCGTCCGAGGTCTGGCTCCGTTCTGGTCGGGAGACACGGAAGGAACACTGAACTTTTAAATTGCTTTTAACCAAATAAAACCTTGTTCATTTTTTTATACTCTCGTCCGTTTGGTTCTTCTGGTACGCTCCCCGAGGTGATCCTGGGTTTCAGGGGTGGGTGCAGTCCGGCTTGGCCCCCCCGACCTGTGACAAATGTGTCTGTGTTTCTGCTAATCTTGTCTCCCTGCATCTTTTATTGCATTCTATTTTTAAAGTATAACACCCACCCACTGATGTGCAGACACAATCTTGGTTTATTAGGATGAAAAGTTATATTTGGTTGAATTCGAAACCAGAACCTCTGCAGTCCAGACACAAACATTAACCACTAGACCAAATCAGTCATGTTCTTAATTAAGATTTTTATCTGCTGTATGTGTTAATCTCCTCCTAACACAATTCCAAAACTGATAATGGTAGATGTAGAGATTTAATTACCATATTATGTGAAATATCTGAGTCCCTTTATCAGTCTTTAAAAATGACTGTTTATCAAAAAAGGGGTTTTAAAAGAATCTTTATTGTGCATAAAATAATATTCATGAGTTTTGCAGCACCGCCACCCAAAATAGTTTTACTAGACTTTTTATTTAGATCTAATGTAAAAGTTCCCATTCAAATTATTTCAGCTGTTACAAAGTTAATAGGCCTACAGGAATTTATTAGCAGAATAACATTTTGTATGCATGCACTCTCCATTAATGGGTACACATAACAATATAAAACATTTCCCTCGCAAAATGTGAAGTTTATTTCAGATTGCTAGTTTTATGGAAATTTAGCTATGGAACATTAGAATTTGTTGATGTGTTTAACAGACAATCTCTTGGTACTTATATTCCAAATTCATGGATGTTTATAATTTAATACGGACTCCAAATTATGAACTAGTACTTTTGCCATGAAGCTTGGTATCTCGTTCCATAAGAACTATGCATGGGCTCTGCTTTTATGTGTCTTGGAGTCAAAAAAGCTGGGAACCACTGATCTAAACTGTTAATATTCCAATTAACCTTGTCAAATCTTATCTGCTAATCAAAATTAGAACACAACATGATAATGGAGGAGGATAAAGAGGATGTTTGTGGTTGTTATGTGTGGTTGTTGTGGTAGCTAATGTTGATGGTCATGGCCGTCTTCGTCAATCCAAAGGCCTGCACCATACTTCTGCAATTTAATGGTATGATTGGCAGTAACGATAAAAGACCTGTCGCTGGGGACATGGAAATTTTGGCAGATGACACCACTGCAGATTTTGTCGTCGTTTTCATCTTCCATAAGGACAGTGGCATAGATGGTGCCATCCCCAGCAAAGTTACATGTCTCGTTCTGCGGCACGAAAAAGTAACGGATCCGGCAGTCTGGTTTAAAAACCATCTTCACATCAGTGGAAATCTTCCCTGATACTGATTGTTCAGTTTTTGATGCTTTACCTTCTATCCCTGCTCCCACATTTATCACCATTTCTTCCAGCTTCATTGTATCCACTCTATAGAAAATCCGAAGATGCTTCCCGGTTGCGTTGGCCACGTGGGTATTTGAAGTCTCGTTCCCCATGTTTTTAAATTGGAGCTGGGATGGTCTGAATTTTTTAAGAAAGAAACAACGTAATATTTACAGGTTATGCAGAACACTGAAAGGTTGTTTTCATTGAAATCTTTTCAATCTTGGCACTTTTTTGTCATTTTGTGGCAGGACTCAAAATATATTTGTCTATACAAGTTATTGCTTGGGAATTCTGGCCTGTGATTGGTTCAGAGAAGAGTTTATCATTTGTTATATTGTCTTAACATCAGATCATATTTTTGGCAATATACATTTTTAAATACAGGCTCCATTATAATTGACAAACCCAACCAACTACGCATCAAGTATAGAAGCAATTTTGTCATTTTAGTTAATTTGTGACGGTATCTTCATGGTGTAAATGTAAAAGTAAAGAAAATATAAAGAAACCATCCATTATGCTGCTTTAACATACAGTATCAAATATCACTACCTCTATAATCAAGAATATTAAATAAATACTTACTGCAGAGACAAGAGAAAATAACTGTTGTATATTTATTGGTTCAACAGGTGACTGACAGTCAGTGTGTGCAGTAATCCACAAAAAGCAACTTTATATAGGTAACAGAGCTAAGAGTATCTGCTAAAAAACAAGCCCTACGCCCACAGCAGATGACGTATTTTTCAGTGATCTGTTGTAACCTGACAAAGTGCAAAATTTGCATTTTAACTTATTTCATGAGAGTCATCCTTTGAGTAGTATCATGTCATTCAAGAGTTCATGTAGATCACAGGTAGGTGAGATTGATCAGGGTTGGAGCTAAAAACCTGCTTTATTGAAACATAACCATCAACACCCAATTACCATAACAAATGTGCGTAAAACACACAGTTATGTACCTCCGGCAGAAAAACAGGCCCACAACATTAAAGATCCAGCAGTATATTTAACCCTGAACATATCACTATTAAGTTTCATCTGACCATAGAAACTTTTCCTGTATGATAATTTCAGTCGTGTCTTATAACTGAATATGCTGGAGTTTGTTTTGGAATGAGTAAAGAGGACTTTTCTTGAAACCCTCCCAAAACAACATGTCCTGATGTAGGGGCTGTTTAATTTTTTTTTAGGCTTTCTGACCCCAAAACTCTAATAATCTTTGCAGTTCTCCAGCTGTGATCCTTGGAGAGTCTTTGGCAACTCAAACTCTCCTCCTCACTGTCAATTAGGACCATACAGACACACGTCCTAGTCCAGCCAGATTTTTCCCGTTGAGAATATATATATATATATATATATATATTTGCGCATATTTTTTTTTTTATTTATTTTTTTTGCTTATTGGAAAAATGTAACTCAAAAACCATAATATGATCCGAGCCATGAGTTTTACGATCCGTTGCACCACTACTGTTGGTAATTGCATGATACCTGAGACTGGAATCCATTTGAGCATTACTAATTCTTTCATTATTTGCTGCTGATGTTATCTTTCATGTGCCATGACTTGCCCTCATTAACTGTAACTTGCGTTTCTCATATTTGTGTCAGTTCAAGTCAAGATCAAGTCAAGTTGAGCTTTATTGTCATTCCACTACATGTGTGGATATACAGTAGAACAAAATGTATTCTAGGAAAGGGTCCTTGTTTCAGGAGCTAGGGTTGTGGATGAGGTTTTGGTGGGGGGTTAGGTGATTGAAATTGAGTGCTTTCGCAGCCTAGGGGAAAAAGATTTTGAGCAGTCTTGCAGAGTGGACCCTGAATGCTGTGGCGCCGTCTTCCTGATGGCAACAGCTGGAAGAGACTGTGGGAGGGATGGGGCGAGGTCCTTCACGATACTGTTGGCTATTCTGGAGCATTGTTTGCATCTGTGTTCACTGTCTGCTGGTGGGTCTTGTGGTCTGATGCACTACAGTTCCCATACCAGACAGTGATGGAGCTGGTCAGCACGCTCTCAATGTGGTGAGGATGAGTGGAAGGAAACTTGCTCTTTTAAGTCAGTGTAGGAAATGGAACCACTTTTGTGCCTTCTTGTATAGCGACATGGTGTTGGTGGTCCAGGTGAGGTCTTCTATTATGTGCAACCCCAGGAATTTAGCACTTCTTCTAAAGTCAGTCATAAACTCTTTTGTCTTACATTGAGGGATGGGTTGTTTGCACTACACCTTTCAACAAGTTGTGCCACTTCCTTTCTGTAGGGTGTTTCATTGCTGTTGCTGATGAGACCTACAACAGTTGTGTCATCAGCAAACTTGATGTGGTTGGAGTTGAACTTGGCAGTGTGTAATCAATATGGAATCTAGGCGTAACAAATAAATAAAAAGAGCCAACAATATCTGAAAGGCATCTTTTTAGATAAGACGAAAATACAGCCATATCAGATGCATGTTTTAAAATGAACAATCAATGAATGAACTAAAAAAAATGAAACACATTGATGTGTAAACTTCCCTGAAAATATTTCTAAATCATCTTGCAGCATGTCATTAATATGACAAATAACTGTATGATCATTTTATGTAATCTCTTTATTACTTTTGGTTTATAACAGTGTTTCAACTCTATACCAACATCCAAATTTAAAGGTGCATTAGGGAACTTTTGACGTTCTAGCGGTTAATAAACAGAATTGCTTGCGTCTTGCGAAAGAACATCGTAGCCGGAACTACTTCACTCTGTTTATGTCTATGAAGAATCACAAAGGTACTGGGTTACTCTGCCGCGGTGACCCCGAAGCAATCTAAAATAGTCCGAATATAAACACTTATTATAGGTGCACCCTAGTGATTCAGGACAAGCTAAAAACACGGTTTGGAAAATGGATTCATGGTGTACTCGCTTATTATATACATTTTTCTACAGTTTGAACACAATCAAAGTTAGGACCACAGCTCTGATTGGTTGATTTCTTACCGGGAGCGGTCCGTAACTGCTAATGGCAATAGGACCACTGGGAGGAGCCAGAGGAGCTTGATTTTTTTTCACAGATTATCTGTCTCATATTCCACTGTCAGGACATAATGACAGGTTTAACAAATATGTAAAAAATATATATTTACAAAAGTTACCTACTGCAGCTTTAAGCGCCATTTCAAAATATCTGTATATAATCCAGACACAAAAAGCCAAGAATATATTTAAAAAGGACATACACATTTCCATACATCTTTTAATATGCACATCTAATTGTCTTTTACCACTAGTATATAGGACTACTTGTGTTTAATGATAGTTTAGGAACAAATCATTGGGTTGAACTTTATTTTACAGTACGTGTACTTATAGTGTACTTACAGTGTATTTATCTAAGAAAGTTCTGGTAACACAAGGTAACTACATGGGGTAGGGTTAGGTTTAGGGGTAGGTTCAGGGTTAGTACCTAGTTATTACATAGTTATTGTAATTACTATAATAAGTACATAGTATGTACATGAGGAACAGGACTGTAAAATGAAGTGCTACAAATCATTGTGTAAACATAATTGTGTAGTTTACAATGTTTAAAAGACACACATTTTGTTGTGCACATGCATTACATTTTCTCATGACACAAGAGTGTTGAACTGCTGGACTGGTCTGTTAAATAGATAAATAAAATAATTGTATGGTTTAGAATGTTTAACATTCATACATGTTCATCCAGTTAGTACATTGACATCTAATTTTCTTTTAACAAAAAGTTTGTATTTAAAAAAAAAAGTGATGAATAACATTACCCGTAAATATACGTTTTATATGAAAGATTTTATCAGTAGACAAGAGCTTGATAGCAGCCAGTACCAAGGGGGGGCAGGGTTTCATATTTTATTGAAGCACCCCTGGGTGCCGCCATTGGCTAGCGAACCCCCACCTACTGTTAGCATTCCATTGCCTCCCGTTCATTTTGGCGTCACTTTGACAGTGAATAACTTTACACCTGAGGCGTTTAAAGACTCAATTTCAGGAGAAATGCATTTTGTTGATGAAACTGCATATGTAAATTGAATTCCTCCCAACAATGCTAAAACAAATGTGTGAGAGCGTGCTGTATGATATATGCCATGTAAACACAATTATATTAATGCACAATTTATGAATCACCGTTTCAGAGTTGAAGAGCATGGTGTGTGCACTGAAGGGGGGCTTAGAAGAAAAAAGTGCCCCATGAGATATATATATATATAAATATATATATATATGTATATATGTATAAAACATTGATATGAGTGATCACCGGGATTTAGACCTAACTATATTGTATTTATATAAAGCATTCACATGCAAATTTTGCTTTGTGTCTTGGAAAAATCTGACATTGAGATTTCTTTTTCTTCTAAACATATTTGCGATTTGAAATTATACCCTCATCTTCCATAGCTGGGCCAAACAGCTAGAACCAGCTCAAACTCACATTATAGGAAGATAAATATTCTATCACCTTGCCCAACATCACAAATTGCGGTCTTAACCTACCCTTTCCTGAACAGCTTGCTTGCATTGTTTAGTTTGTTTCTTGCTGCCACTCTTAGCTCGTTAATATTTGCAGATGGAAACTTCTTTAAAGCGTACTCTAGGGTATACTCAGGACTCAATGGTAAGGTTAATTCAGAAAAGTGATTTATTGAGTGATATGTTCAAGTGCGGTGAATCCGTGTCCTCAAGTGCTCGTAGAATCTCCACTGAAGATATACGTGCTTTCAGTGTCACATGGAATGGAATATCCAGGCAGGTAAGTTCGCTAGGTTTTTGTAACATCAAAGCCACAATTAAGATCATTGACTGGCCTTCTCTCAATCCTTAGATGCCGAAGACAGTAACTACATCAGGAGAATCACAGGAGATTTCAGTGACCATAGAATCACTGGTACAGAGCTGATGATCAGCAATCCTGAGGGCAGCAAAGCAAATACTCAGGTTAGTGTAACCCCAAAAGTTGAGTATACGTTACGTCTGGCAAGGAGAGCTTCAGGAGATGAGAGAGAAGAGTCTGTTCCTGTTGGAGGCTTGACGGGGATCTGTGGTGTGGGTGAGTGCTCTTATACTGTCAGTGATTGGATGACGTAATGCGTGGCAGGTGTGACTCATTAGAGCTCAGGTAACGTGGATCGTGGCAGATTGGCAGGAACCAGATCTGCCTGATCCCTGACACTACCCCCCTCTCCAGGGTCAGTGCCAGCGGACCTAACACTCCGACGTCGTGGAGGTCTACCTCTGGGTCGTGGAGCAGGTATTTCTCGGTGCTGAGTGTGAAAGTTTGTGATCAAGTTAGGGTCTAGGATATCTTGGCGAGGAACCCAACATCTTTCCTCGGGGGCATAATCCTCCCAGTCTACGAGGTACTCCAATCGACCGCCACAACTTCGGGAGTCTAGGATCTCTAATACCGTGTAGATGGGCTCAGCTTCAATGGTTGGCAATGGGGGTTCTTTATCAGGGACCGGGTCTGTGGAAGGAATAGATATAGGAGGGGTGATGTGGTTTTAAGAGAGACACATGAAAGGTTGGATGAATCCGATACAGAGCAGGTAAACATAACCGGTAGGTCTCTCCACAGGGAAGGGTCCAATGTATTTAGGACTCAGTTTTTTTTGCAAGGTTGTCTCAATCTGATATCTCTAGTTAATAGGCATACCAGTTGTCCAGGCTGGTAGGTAGGATGTGGTCTCCTGTGAGCGTCATCGATGTGTTGGTGATGATTTACAGCTTGCTGGAGATGTTGATGAACCTGATCCCGAACTCTTTCGCTGTTCTTAAACCAGGTATTAACTGCAAGGACCTCTGAAGGTTCAACGGACCAAGGAAACAATGGGGGTTGGTAGCCTAAAACACATTGGAAAGGTGTAAGGTTAGTAGAGGACTGACAGAGCGAATTCTGAGCATATTCTTCCCAAATGAGATAGCGGTTCCAAAGGTTTTAATAGCAAAATGTTCCGAGGAGTCAGCTAATGTCCTGTATTTTACATTCAGTTTGTCTGTTGGCTTGGGGGTGATATCCAGAAGTGAGAATAACCGTGACATTGAGTAGAAAGAGGAATGCCCACCATACTCTGTAGATGAACTGGGGTCTTCTGTTGGAGACAATATCTTCTAGGATTCCGAAGTTCTGTAAGACATGCTCAAAGCATTTCGGCTGTTTCTGTGGGAAGAGCCCGTAAAGGGATTAATTTACAGGCTTTAGAGAATCAATCAATGGCTACGAGAATGCAAGTCTTCTCATCACAGGCAGGAAGATCAGTGACAAAAAATCAACTCCTAGATGAGACCAAGGACGATGGGCAATGGGCAAAGGAACTAGTTTTCTGGTAGGTAATTGTCTAAGAACCTTGGTTATTGCAAAGATAAACATAACCCCATATGAAATCCTGCAAGTCCTTGTGCATCCTCGGCAACCAGTACTTGTTTTGTATTGAGGCAAGAGTCTTATTTACCCCGGGGGGGTCCTGTACCAACTGAGGAGTGTGCTTGAGAGATGAGGGCTTTGCGATGTTCCTCTGAGACAAAAATTTTACCTTGGGGACATAGCAGAGGTGGAGGTTGTTGCCGAACTCCTTGTTGGAGCAGTTCATCCAAATCCCACTGAATGGAATTAACAAAGATCTTTGTGGGTAAGAGGTTCAGGTTCTTCGTGGGTCTCTTCCAAGTTGTGAAGACGTGACAAGGTATCTGTTCGGGTATTCTTAGAGCCCGGACGATATGTGATTTGGAAATGGAATCTGGTAAAGAATAAAGCCCACCGGGCTTGTCGTGGATTGTGCCTCTTAGCTATTGCAGATTTTTATGGTCATTGAGTACCAGAAATGGTTGTCTTGCCCCCTTTAGCCAGTGTCTCCACTCCTCCAAAGCCAACATGACTGCCAGGAGTTCCCGGTTCCCTATATCATAGTTCACTTCTTCTGGAGACAATTTCTTCAAGAAATGGGCACAGGGCATGGGTTTAATGGAGTTTTCTGGACATTGGGACAAAATGGCACCGAGGCCACCTCGACAATTAATTTATTGTCCAGATCTTGTAGGAGTGGGGCTGTGGTAAAGGCTGTCTTGAGCACTTGAAAAGCCTCTTCTGCTTCGGGTTTCCACAGTAAGGTCTTGGGCTTCCCCTTTAAGAGTGAGGTGAGGGGTGCAGTTAGCATGCTTGTAGTTGTGGATGAATTTGCGGTAGAAGTTTGTAAAGCCAAGTAATCTTTGGAGCTCTTTAACTGTTTGTGGATAACATCAGCAGCAAATAATGAAAGAATAAGTAACGCTCAAATGGAACCCAGCCTCAGGTATCATGCATGTGTACCGACAGTAATGGTGCAACGGATCGTAAAACTCATGGCTCGGATCATATTATGGGTTTTGAGTAGCAATTTTTGCCGCTGCGGTGCATAACCACCAACCCCGCACCACGAGGCCAGATGGAAGCCAGCCTCACCCCACAGGGCAAGATGGCTGCCAGCTCAGCACCAACGCCCAAGATGGCCGCTGACACCCTTCTCGACTACTTTGAGATGCTATCAAGGATCCTAGAAGTTCCCAAGACGGTTCACGTCATGGCTGCGGAGCCAGCGCCTCAACACAGGATGGCCGCCAACCCAGCGCCACAGCACAAGATGGCTGCTGAGCCAGCGCCTCAGCACAAGATGGCTGTCAACCCAGCGCCACAGCACAAGATGGCTGCTGAGCCAGCACCTCAGCACAAGATGGCCGCCAACCCAGCGCCACAGCACAAAATGTCCGCCAACCCAGCGCCACAGCACAAAAGGACCGCCAGCCCAGCGCCACAGCACAAGATGGCTGCCAGCCCAGCACCACAGCACAAGATGGCCGCCAGCTTAGAGCCACAGCACAAGATGGCTGCCAGCCCAGTGCCACAGCACAAGATGGCCGACTCAACGCCTGAGTCGCCAGTCCAGGTGCCACCGACTCGCCGTCATAGAGGACGGAGGACGAGGAGACGGGCGCCTACCGTTCCTCAAGGCCTGGAGAACATTCCCGAGCGGGCCACTGTCGTCCAGGAGGACGTTCCCGAGCGGGCCGCTGCCGTCCAGGAGGATGTTCCCGAGCGGGCAGCTGCCGTCCAGGAGGATGTTCCCGAGCGGGCAGCTGCCGTCCAGGAGGACATTCCCGAGCGGACCGCTGCCGTCCCCGAGGTGGTGCCCGATGCTGTTCCGGTGACCGAGGTGGTGTCCGATGCCGAGGGGGTGCCCGAGGCTGTTCCTGAGGCCGAGGTGGTGCCCGATGCCAAGGCGGTGCCCGAGGTCGTTCCCAATGCGGTGCCCGATGCTGTTCTGGAGGCCGAGGTGGTGACCGATGCTGTTCCGGAGGCTGAGGTGGTGCCCGAGGCGGTTCCGGAGGCCGAGGCGGTGCCCGAGGCCGTTCCTGATGCGGTGCCTGAGACCGCTCCCGAGGCTGTTACCGAGGTGGTGCCTGAGTCCATTCCCGATGCAGTGTCCGAGGTCGCTCCCGATGCCTTGACCGAGGCGGTGCCCGAGACCGTTTCGGAGACAGTGCCCGAAGCCAAGGCACTTCCGGTCTTCACAGACAGTCCAGAGTCTAGTCAGATTCCCGTGGACTCTTCGGAGTCGAGTCATGATCCAGTGGACTCTCCGGAATCGAGTCAGGTACCGGTGGACTCTCAGGAGTCGAGTCATGTTCCCGTAGACTCTCAGGAGTCGAGTCAGGTACCGGTGGACTCTCAGGAGTCGAGTCAGGTTCCCGTAGACTCTCAGGAGTCGAGTCAGGTTCCGGTGGACCCTCCGGAGTCGAGTCGGGTTCCAGCGGACCCTCCGAAGTCGAGTCGGGTGCCAGTGGACCCTCCAGAGTCGAGTCGGGTGCCAGTGGACCCTCCAGAGTCGAGTCAGGTGTTTGTGGACCTTCCAGAGCAAGGGCCAGTCACCGATGACCCTCCAGAGCCAAGTCAAGTCACTGGGTGGTCTGCGGCTCCGTTCTGGGGGACTCCTGTCTCAACCACAGGGGCGTGTTGGTCATCTGCTCCTCCCTGGGGGAATCCGACGTTGACCACGAGGACGTGGTGGTCTTCCGCTCCACCCTGGAGGGCTCTGGCTTTGACCACAAGGCCATGGTGGTCTTCCATTCCGCCCTGGAGGGCTCTGGCTTTGACCACAAGGCTGTGGTGGTCTTCTGCTCCGCCCTGGGGGAATCCGACGTTGACCACGAGGACGTGGTGGTCTTCCGCTCCACCCTGGAGGGCTCTGGCTTTGACCACAAGGCCGTGGTGGTCTTCCATTCCGCCCTGGAGGGCTCTGGCCTTGACCACACGGCTGTGGTGGTCCTCTGCTCCGCCCTGGTGGGCGCCTCAACATGCCCTTTATGGACTTCTGTTTTGTGTATTTGAGTTCTGTTATGTTCCTGTCTGTTCCCCTTAGTTTGTCTGGCCCCCCATCCCTCCCCCTGAACCTCCTCCGGTCCTCCTCCCTCCTGGTCCTTTTTGTTCTGTTTGGTGTGTCTGAGGAGCATTTTGTAGCTGCTCCTTAGAGGGGGGGGGGGTTATGTCACAGTGTGTCTGGTCTGTGTATCACTGGGTGTCCACTAGAGGTCTTACTTCCCCTTATCGTCACTGTTCATTGTTTTCAGCTGTTTTCACTTACATCATTTGCACTTGTCTTTAAATACCTGGGTTGTTTCTGTCCTTGTTAAGGAGTCCTCGTCTAATGTCTTTGCGTCTTACAGGTCCGTCAACTCTTGCCCTTGTCTTGCCTTGCCTTGCTCTGTGTCCACGTCTTGTTTATGTTTTGTGTTGGATATTCTGGTTTTGACCCTGCCTGGACTGTTTACCCCTTCGGATTTGCCCTATAATAAACTGCTTACCTGCAATTGGAGCTCTCCCTGTTTTCTGTGTCGCCTCACGTGACACTCAGGTGACGTGGATCGTGGCTGATTGGCAGGAACTGAATCTGGCCCGATCCCTGACACGTACACAATATAATGAATACAAAATAATGCAAGAAGTATCATACCAAAAATTTATGTTAACATACTTCTTATTTTTTCCAAGGCATAAAGCAAAATTTGCCTGTGAACGCTTTATGTATAGAGAATATAGTAAGGTCTAAATCACTTATATCAATGTTATATATATCATTATATCGTCCAGCCATTATGGAAGCCAGATTCCGCCACGTTGAGTGAAAAATAAAAGATTCTTTAAGTCATAATAATGAGGAACTTTCTCGTAATGATTTAACATCTCATAATAATGAGATACTTTCTCGATACTTTCTCGTAGTAATGACTTAACATCTCATAATAATGAGAAATTTTCTCGTAATAATGACTTAACATCTCATAATAATGAGGTACTTTCTCGTAATAATGACTTAACATCTCATAATAAGGAGATACTTTCTCATAATTATAACTTAACATCTCGTAATAATGAGAAACTTTCTCGAAATAATGAGAAACGTTCTCGTAATTATGACTTAACATCTCGTAATAATGAGAAACTTTCTCGAAATAATGAGAAACTTTCTCACAATTATGACTTAATCCACAAATGCGACTGAAGCGAGGCGTGGTACATATCATGGAGGACTGTTTTGAATGTAAGTATGCCTGTATAAAAACAGCTGAACACTTTTTAAAAGTAACTGCAAGGTAAAACTCTGCATATCATTAACGTTTGCACGGTTTAACGATCGGTTGCGTGAACACAATAGGGGTCAGGTTGTGATTACCATTGGTATATAATTGGTAGATAACTAAGTTGGCTAAATCTCTTTGATTATGTCGCGTTTATTCATTATCAAACACTAAACACGCAAGTGAAATGTGAGACGAAATACTGCTATGTTTGAATCACGTGGCACGAGCTAACCTAATGAGCATGTTTTCACCTGCAGAGTCATGATGTGTTTCATCATGGAATGTAGGCTAATGAACAGCATAGTGTAGAACCAAACATTATGAACACTGCCCAAACTAAGGGACTGTCCCTAAACTCGATAAAGACCCCAATGAGGCAGTATTAAAGCAAGTTACAAAACAGTTCAAAACAGCTCTATTTTAAACGTTTGCAGAGAAAACGGGGCAAAACATCCTGTTATGTGCAAAAATAAATTATGACTTAAATCTACACATCACCAGTCATACAAAACTGGCCATGTGTTTTCTGTAGTAACTATGGTTTTGATATACTTTGTAATGTGTATCTGTGTGTGTTCTTTAAAAACATATGTATGTCTACAGGACGGATGATCTAATTGAGTTTCTGCGAATGAGGAATGTTCCAGAAGAAACGTTCCCGGTTACTTAACTGTAACCTTGTTCCCTGAGAAAGCGGAACGAGATGCTGCACTGCTCAGCGCATTGGGAAACGTCTTATTCGTGACCAGCTGTGAATAATGTGTGTAACACTGCAATAGAATCGATCTGGTGGTAATATAGCCTCGTTTAATGACGTCATCGGGGCGCGGCCGCAACACGGGGCTATAAATAGATGCATCACAGGTGCATCCACAGGACATTTTGTCTGGAGAGCAGTCCTTGGACATATTCAGTATGGCAATGCAGCGCAGTATCTCGTTCCACTTTCTAAGGGCACAAGGTTACAGTTAAGTAACCGGGAACGTTCCCTTTCAAAAGCTTCAGTTAATGCTGTGCTGCTCAGCGCATTGGGAACGAGAATACTCACGCCACCATGCTTGAAAATGTCTGCACCCCTAAGGTTGTGCAGGTGTGCTATCAAACCACAAGAAAGCGTCAGACATTAGCTTGTGATGTTGACTCAAGGATATGAGAGCCCGAAGTAGCATGGACATCCAAACTCTAAATCTTATGAATGTGTGCGGAGGACCAACCTGCCGCATCACAAACCTGTTGTAAGTGGGCACCCTTTGCTAAAGCACTAGAGGAAGCGACCCCCATTATGGAGTGAGCTCTAAGACCTATAGGCGAAGCTTGATCGCACGCCTCATAAGCCAAAGCCATAGCCTCCCTGACCCAGTGAGACATGGTCTGCCTGGTGGCAGCTGCTCCTCTGTTACCACCACCATAACAGATGAACAGCTGCTCCGACTTACGCCACTGGCTAGAGCAGTGGACGTAAGCCTGAAGAGCACAGACTGGACACAGTCTATAAGATTTCTCCTGCTCCGACGTTGTGAACGGCGTAGGGCAGAAGGCCTCTAGAATGACCGTGTGTACAGCCGGAGACGGAACCTTAGGCAGGTAATCAAAATGAGGATGCAAAATCACAAAGTCTAAGCATGATCGTGAGATAGATGTAGCCTGCACATCCCTAATTCTCTTCAAAGAAGTTATTGCCATGAAAAAAAAACATGTTTAAAGTCAGAAGTCTATCATACACTGACTCTAAAGGTTCAAAGGGGGGTTTTAACCAGACCCTCGAGAACTATATGTATATGTTACCTATCGGTATATGAACTTCATCCAGTTCTGTAAAGTGACCTTGCTTTTCTCAAAAATTGAGCCCGCCCTGCATGTCTTTTTGGCTGTGGGTTCTTCTTTGACATTCCCTAAACATCACCTTAAAAATCCATTATTTACATTAGAAAGTTAATATAAAAATTTACCAGTTAGCATGATAAATTGTATTTTTAATTGTATTTTTTTTTTATATTCTTTTATTCGATATTTACCATTGGAATCCATCGCCTGTTTGTGTCCTCTGGAATATTATTTTTTTTGTTACACAGTCTGCATTTAAATATTGTCTTGAGGAGTCTGTTGTTTTTTAGCCATTTGATTAACCTTCTTGTACCTCTTCTGCTGGTCTGCACACAAAGTGAAACAACTTTTGTTCCAAGTCCCATTATTTCGCTCGCTGCTCAAAAAACCTGTCACCAAGAAAACTACAAGGAGATCTAAAATAAAGAAGAAGAAAAACATGTAAAATGACTTCTGATTCGGTAGGCGCCTTTTTGTCCTTATTTGGAAAGGTTTACGTAATTTGGAAAGGCGTAACGTTACTCATTGGACAATCTTTATCTATTCACGTTAACATATTATTTCGAAGCTTTGCTATTAAAAGAGCAAGCAATCACTGGACAACCACAAAAATATCTAAATCTGAAATAAAACCTAAAAGGGTTTTGGAACTATGTGCTTTAGAACAGTTAAGATCCAGATTACAGCATTTCATTCAAGAGCCATTTATCACACCAAACATGGCGTGCATACAATTCGAGCAAGACATGAATGAAAAAATGAAAAAAAAAACAAATTAAGTTGTTGGAAGATATTAGAATAACTGGAATAAAGCCAGCCATTCATGTTATTACACTTTGGAGTAATGACCTCGACTGGGAGGAGTCACATTAGATTATTGAATTAATCAGCACAGATTGACGTTATACGCAAATAGGATTGGAAAATCGACGATACAGTTCTAGTTCAGATTTAGAAGAAAGCTACGTAATGGAGAGGAGAAATTGGCGCAAAAGGGCACGACCTCAAAATCTGCTCGACGAAATTGACAAAGCAGGTAATTCTGTATGTCATATATTTTTCTAATTTGTATAATATTAGCATTAAGTTAGTTAACACATGCGGTGCAAAAGCAACGTTACATCAGTGGAACCTGGTTTCATAACGTCATGATCATCTCACAGTATGTTTGTTGCTACGCCCTACATCTACTGACCAGACAATAAAAACACAACACGAAATGGTGTTTAATCAATGCGATACGATGCTAAAATCTAACACTCCTTTAGAGACTCCTAAAACTGAATTCTTCATATATGAAATTGTCTTACTGGAGTTACATACTAAGCATGCACCTTTGATCCATTCCAGTGTTTCTACCAGAAGATGCAGTCCAAAGATTCAAAAAGGTCCTGCAGTACTTGGAACAGGGGATAACCAAAATGCTGGCTTACCAAAAGTGTGGGGTGGACCGCAAAACAATTGTGGATACTGCAGTGATAGCAGAGCTAGAAGCTTGTGACGCTGAAGCCTACAAGACATTGTGTGAAAAGTTCCATAGAGGCCAGAAACTGTCAGAGTTTGCCAAACAATGCAAAGAAATGTGCATAATGGAGCCACTTCGAAGCATCATCAAGGAAAAAAAGAAGAATGGCATGCTTATCGACCTTTGCCAGAAAAAAAAGTAATTTGAGTAACACGTGTTAGAGAAACAATGACGAAGTTCAAGTTCATGCATACACAATATACAGTATGCTGTCGTCTTATCTGTTGTTATATTTAGTAAGTTCCTAGTAATTTGCTGAAAATTTTCGTATTAATGTTTTCTTTAAGACAGTGTTCACCTTTTGATTGTTTTGCTGTGTGAAAATAGACACAAATTGATTGAAAACATTATAAACACTTATTGCAATAAATGTAAATGTTCTTGCAATTTGTCATTTTTTTTTAAGTAGAATTAAGGTTCTTTATTAAATACTTACTGGTTTGCAACGATGTGGTAATTCTTCATTAACTATGAATGGGTTCCTTATGTTTTCACTTTAGAATACTGTTCCAGGTTCTAAGTTATTCCTTGAGAACTATTTGGTAATTCTTTTTTAATGACTCATGGGTTCCCTGTATTCTCATTTTCCCCTCAGTCATTGCCTTAAATACAGAAATCATTTGGTATCACATTAACATAAAATACCTTAGCCATGTTGGCAAGGCACTTAGATTGGGGATGGGGTTCGATCCTTAACTTCTGGTTGCAGACAATACTTACATAAAAGAAAAAAAACAACAACATCATCATTATTGTAGTATCTACAGCATTATTTAATTGAAAATTGTCGACAGCGCATTATTGCACATCAAGTTTACAAGCAATGAATCTCTCTGCTAACAAGCGGAATCTTAATCCATTCTCTCAAACAAAACTGGACTCACAGAAATTGCGTGTGTGCGCTCACATTTTGACCTGCATAGGCACTCATGAATCTCTGTCTACTCTTTCACTAGAATTGTTCTCTCCTGGATTTAATGCTGCAAGAACTGCAACATTATAGCGTGGGGACACACACAGACAGAAACATTAATCGGCACATTTGCAAGTGAATGTAAATGAATATTTACATATAGTACACATAACAGTAGTACATTTATCTAATAACATTAGTACTAAAGAAGAAGAAAGGGCCTCGATCTGATACTGTGCATCACTGTTAATTAGTAGTTACTTAATAGTTATTCCTCGTGAAGCTAAATTATTAGTTACTTAATAGTAGTTCTTAAGGAGGAATGACTGAATTTAATAGTTACTGATTAACTAATTGATACTTACAATTAAAAAATGTTATTACATATTGATTAGTTGACACACATTCCTTAGTAGTTAATATTAGTGACTTGAGTGTTAATGAAGGATTATTCATTAGTACTGCAGTAACTCTTTATTAGTTATGCATTAAGTAAGAAACAGTATTCTAAAGTCTTACTGTCACAGGTAAGGAGGAACTCAAGTGCAGACAGGATGTACTAAACAGGATTTATTACACAAAAGGGGAAAACAAAACCCACGAGGGGGAAAACAAAGACTAGGGCAGATACTAGATTACTTAAGACACGATAAACAAAGACTCGAAACACAAGAACACCAACTACAAATAAACAACAACAGGTCTCACAACGTCTTCTTCCAAGAGCAACACTGAGTAACACTATATCACAGGAACATGTAGAAACACATATCACAATGTGGAACAATCACAATGAACCAACCAGGGACAGAGCACACTAGGGGATCTAAATAGGAGAACTAATTAAGACATAACAGGTGGCACAGATAAGGCAATCACGACAAGACTAGGATAACAAGGGGGCGGGGCAAGGGGACGAGACAACACAAGCACATGGCCCAAAGACAAGGCCATGTGCTTGTACACAAAACATGGGTCTGTCATGATCCTGCCTCAAGACTAGAGAAAAGTCAGGACATGAAGGCAGAATCATGACACTTACCAAAATTAGCTACAGAACACATCACGAGCACATAACATAATGCTCCCAAAACATTCATAGAACATTAACATGTCTAGCTAGGATGAGCTCATATTGTGGTCATAGTTTTAGCACACAGGGAGTGCGCTGTGAGGTTACACTTTTAGATCACTGTGAAATCCGATTGCTGATGTTGTGACCACATGGTGACATCACTGTAAGATCAAAGTGTTGTGTGTTATTGTTCCTTCAAGGTCTAAAGATAACTATTCTGGCGCAGGAAACTGACACGCTTCTTTCTGTGCTGTCCGGACATTCACAGGCAGTGCGTTCTCTTGAATGGTTTAAAAGCATTTGTATGAATAATAGCATGGTCATATAATGTAATGCTAGCTAAATGACGACAGAAAAAACAGATGCTGCGTTAAATATTTTAGCGCGTTAAACTGTACAAAAATGTATCTCATGCGTTAACATTGACAGCACTAATGTCTGTGTAATATATATATATATATCATCTGTACAGATGAACAGCTAAAGACATACTTTCCATCATATGGTGATCGTTTGGCCATTTTGGGATTTTGCAGACAGAAAGCCATTAACAGGAATGATCCCAATAACAGGAAATTAAAACTTTGAGTTATTGAAATCTAAAATATCCAAAAAATTGAAGTATGATGATCAACAACATGCAGCAAAGACTCCTCACAAGACTATGAGAAAGGTAAAATTAGGATGGATGAATTACGATACAGAAAATTAAGTGATTTGATTGATTTGATTTGATTCAGCAAACTGTCAAGCTGTACATGGAAAAAGCCCTGAGGGAGACATTGCTAATATCCCGGTTTTGAACGGGTTATTGGCTGCATGTAAACGTAGTCCCTGAGAAAAACAAAAAACCTACCTGTATTCTGAAGACCTTGATTAGCTTGTTCAGGTGTGTTTGATTAGGGTGGGAGCTAAACCTTATTGGGACCATTTTTTTTTCGTGGCTTATGAATTTTTTATGTCAAATTTTTACATTTAATAATAAAAAAAAAATAGAAAGACACTTTGATTTGCCATTCAAATTAAATCAGTATCAACAAAATCTATCTCAGAAGTGACAATGAATTTACATAATGTAGTGTAATTTCATCTGCCATGGATCTGAGGAATCACACTGTCTCTGGGTTTTGTTTCCATAAGAAAGATTTCAAGAGAAAATAAATCAGAGAAAGCTCTGCAGAACAGTCTGTCGAGTCTGTGTCGGTTCTTTATTTTATACACATTGCTTCTGAAGGCGTGCCCATGTTCAATACATTTCATACATATGGTTCTGTTTATCAACTCTTTTATCTTTTAAATCTCCAGCTTGCTTTTGGGATGTACAATTTATTTTAAGTGAAATGAGGAGGCCTAATCATAAATTTTGTCTTATGTCAAAACAGGGTGTCCAACTTTACTATATTCTGTATTTTAGTAATATCTGCATCAAGGAGGTCTGATCATATATTTTGTCATATGTGTGCATAGAGTGTGCAGATGCACCATATACTATACCCCTGCACTCTGCACATTCCATTCTCACGCAGGCCTCTACATACAGTCAAATGCATGATTATAATAGTAGAATAACTTGATATATAAATGGCTAGATTCACATTGATTAGGCCTGATTAGTTTTACATATTGACCAATAAAATTCTTCCACAATAACAATTAAAGTTGCAGAAATGATGTCATGAGATAAATGTTTTTAAATGTAAAAATGTTTAATAAGTCTGTAGAGATATGCAATTATACATTTAAATACACAATTAAAACTGATAATAAGTGGCAAAAAGGCACTGCCTTAATGAGTCACTGAACCAAAACTTCTGTAGTCTTGCGCAGGGGTTTAATGCGTTGTGCCATGTAACCACCAGATTGCATTTCTTAAATTATCTACTCAATTGAGTATACTTTAGAGACATGAAAGGATAGTTCACCCAAAATGAACATTTTGTCATCATTTACTCACCCTCATGTTGTTCAAAACTTGTAGGCCTAAATATGAGTTTCTTACTTTTGTTGAACACAAAAGAAGATATTCTGAAGAATGTTGATAACCAAACAGTTGTGGGTCCCCTTTGACTTCCATGATATTTTTTAAATAATATTTGAAATATTTGAAGTCAAAGGAGACAAAACATCCTTAAGAAAATATTCCGTTATGTTCAACAAAAGAAAGAAACATATTTAGGCCTACAGGTTTGGAACAACATGAGGGTGAGTAAATGATGACAGTGTTCATTTTGGGTGAACTTTCACTTTATAAACAAATTAACAATATAAAACATGTGACTTGTATTAAGTTTTGAAAACAGAATTGGATCAAACATTTGTCCAGGAAAGTGTCAGCATAATGTCTATCCTCTTGTGTTACGACCCGTGATGTCTGTGTTTGTGTTGTTGGCGTTTTCTTTCTCTATTCAGCAGGTGTCCCGTATCTTGAGGTTGACGAGGTGAGAATCCTGCAGCTGAAGCAGATCAGTGGCAATTAGTAAGGGTGTATAAATTGAGCCAGTGAAGTGCTCTTGGGGTGGTTCTTTTTCCCTGGGCAGCTTGTGGCAGACTGTGTGGATTTCTGTGTGGATTTCTGTGTGGATTTCTGTGTGGATTTCTGTGTGGATTTCTGTGTGGATTTCTGTGTGGATTTCTGTGTGGATTTCTGTGTGGATTTCTGTGTGGATTTCTGTGTGGATTTCTGTGTGGATTTCTGTGTGGATTTCTGTGTGGATTTCTGTGTGGATTTCTGTGTGGATTTCTGTGTGGATTTCTGTGTGGATTTCTGTGTGGATTTCTGTGTGGATTTCTGTGTGGATTTCTGTGTGATCTGCTGAGTGTTGATCTTAGTTTTCTCCCCGTACCGTCGGTCGAGGGACTCTGGAGGCAGCTGTGGGACCGAAGTTCCTGATTAGCTGGAAGTCAGTGTGGTGAGCGGTGGGCAGTCTCCATGTGTGTTTTAGTAACGCAGTTGGAGCCGTGAAGACCATATATTGTGAATCCGTTAGATAAATGCAAGAAAATTTAACTCCATGACACTGCAGATCATTATATCTGTGTCCACTTTTCTAGGGAAAGCTGAACTTAAAGCGGTAGTTTTAAATTGACTTATCAGCAAAGGGGTTATCATGTTACCGGTAATTGAGTAACCCTGACCCATCATGTTTCATCGTGAGTGAGAGAGAGAATCAGAACTTTGACGATCATGCTAAAAATAAGAACTTTAAAGAATCTAAAGTGATTAATGCATAACGCATCTAATATAATCTAATCATATATATGATATAATATAAATACTAATTTATTATATAAAAATATAAATATTTTAGGTAATATATGATCATCTTATTGAACTACGAATCAATAGACATCAGATAGTGGGGGTACTGATTATTCAAACATTACATTGATGTTCGCTTTGAAATAATGTACCCCTTTGGCTTAGATCATACGGTCCGGAACTGCCCCCTCGCCACGAGGGGTCTGTGAAGCACCCCTTCAGGTTTTACATACAGGAGAATACCCCCAACTAGGATCTGTGAGATTCTGTTTATGATTTAACTTTAAACATTTTATTTAATTTTTTAAATCATATTTTATTTTGGGGATATTTCATTCATGTTTGGACATCTCTTACCGGTCTAAAAAATGTAAGGGATAATTTATTTTTATATGTATCATCAGAAATGTTTATTTTATATACTATGCTATATATAATCACATTTAAAATAAGTTTTTTTTTTTTTTTTAGTTTGGAGATATTTTGGCATCCCCCGACGTTGGTGTTTTTCATTATCCTAAAACGTATTAATGGCTAAAGTCTGAATATACATAAATATGTGAGCAGCATGATTGTGGCGTTTATGACCATCTTTTGTTTAAAATGTTTAAACTGTGTTTGTATATGTTGAATACATGATTAAAAATTTATGATAAATGATTTGCTTTGGTTTAGTAGCATGTATGTTACTGCGAAATGTTTTATAAGTTTGATAAACATGGTGAATACTTGTTTAAAATGTATGATCCGCTTTGGTAACATGTTGTTGTCAAATGTAATTTTTTCATATTGTTTAAAAACAGAGATAACTCCCTTTTTAATTTGATATGTATACGTCCGCTTGTTTATATGATTTATCAGAATACAAATTTGTATAGTAGCATGAATATTACATTGATATAACAAGGTACATGTGGTTTGAATAGTCATAAATTTAAAAAATATATTAAAAAATTTAATAAATTGAATGTATGTGCATGCAGCATTTTATTGTATGGCGGTACTGTAGGTGTACGGTAAAAATAATTAAACAACTTTTGAAAAAGATCAGTTATACTACCGTTTACTGCGTTGGTAGGTTTAGGGCTGATACAATAATCATTAATATGCTGTGCATATGAATTCCACCGGAGGAAGCCGTTTAAAATAAGAGCAGTTAGCAACCGGGAAATGGTGCTAAGATAGAACCGTGCATTCCTAACCGGGAGCGCTTACAGCCCGCGATGTCGTGTTCATAGATGGCGAATGGATAACACGATGGCAAAACGCCGATTTAACGGACCAGAATTGTTTTTCTGAAATCCTATACATAGCAAACTGAATTGTAGCATGGTAAGCTAAATACATATCGACAGGATGTCATCCTCTTTTCAAAATAAAAGTAGTTTTTCATACAAAACAGTGTGGCGACCATAGATGTGTTGATATTAAGTCAAATAAAACATACTTTATGAATATAGTGTTAAAATATCTCTATCACCAGATAAAATAAAACAGCATAACATGAAGAAAATTACAGGAATGAAATGTAATATGGTTTAAAGACGCCATAGACTGTAAAAATAGCATAACATAGTTTGCTCAATTAATAGTATTTAAAATATCTCTATCACCAGATGAAATAAGACAGCAAAAAACTTGAAAATTACAGGAATGAAGTGTAATATGGTTTAAAGACACCGTAACATCGTAGACTGTAAAAAAAAATTAGACCACATTCTTCATTCTGTTCAATTATATATTTTTTTCCCCTATCCTGGTAAAATTTAGATTTTTAGTGATGACTAAAACTATTGTAAATGTTTCGTTTTATATTGTTTGCAAATGTATAATGTGTTTCTATTCATTAAAAGAAGAAAATAAGACTTGGAGATGAATGAATGCATGAGAGGGAGAGAGAGAGAGGGGGTGATGAATGTGACGTAATACCCGCGACACGTGGTCCACAGATGCGCCTTTGGATAGAGGGAGTGCTACGGATAACATTGACGAATCACTGACAATAACCCCGGAAAAAAACGACAAATGGTCACGTCGTATGGATAGTTCACATGTTTTAACAAGAAAGGTAGAGTG
This sequence comes from Carassius gibelio, assembly GCF_023724105.1. NCBI lineage: Eukaryota > Metazoa > Chordata > Actinopteri > Cypriniformes > Cyprinidae > Carassius > Carassius gibelio. Next base: position 5,281,161 of record NC_068399.1, on the reverse strand, counting down.
TAAAGAGATGGTGTGATTTATTAATTCTCAGATCAGATTGAATCATCAGTGACTGTTGACATCAGCTTATGTTAAACAAGCACCAAACTTTGCTTGCCCAAGACAGCAATCTGGTTAATATGCATAAACAATTTAATACATTTACATTGTTGTGTACAAGTTCAGGCTTTGAACATGTCAAATTGCATTTATAAAGGTGACCATCTTGAAAGAAATCGGTGTTGAGTGACCGCTAGGTGTCATCCTTGTTCTATGAATGGATCTGTTCAATAGGTGGAAAGCTGAGCAAGGATTTTGGCCATGATCATTGTCACTTTATCTTCTATACATATTTTTTTATATTAATTTTCTTTCCTTACATACTCCAGTTCTTGTTAAAACACCCTAGATGTGCTTATTTTGTGCATTTAGCTGACGGAAATCATATTTATTTTGTCCTTCAAAGGTGTACTTTCACTTTAACTGAGCATCAGCAGCGCAGCAAAAGGGCTTAGAGATGTATTTATTATTATTAGTAGTCGTATTCTTATAACTAGGCCTATATATTGGCAGAAGAACGGATGTCGTGCTGACTGAATCATAAACAACAGCACGTGGTGTCACAGGCGGTGGTCTTCACAGTGCACCTGGAAAGACAATAATGGACGACACTCGTCTCATCGTGGAAGTTGAGAAATATCAAGTTCTTTATGATCCACACAATGTACTTTACAAACAGTGCCGGCCTGAGCCTCTTGGGGGCCCTAAGCAGAATTTGATTTGGGGGCCCCCATCCCACCATGCAGAGTCACCTGTGCTTCAAGATTATTGACACAAATGTCACACTATAATGTTACATTATAAATGAATACAGTGAGGTTATGTATTAATACAAAATAAATAAAAATAAATCAATGCTTAACATACTTCACTCTTAAACTTCTGAATACAAACTGTCACAAAACATGAAATAAATAATTTGCAAATGTCCAAATGCAAATGTGCATTAAATGTGCAATCTTTTAAATGAAACCAAAATAGACAAACATTAATATAATAATAAAAAAATATAATGCTACAAATAGTTAAAAACTTAAATAATGAAAGCAAACATAAGAACAGCTAGGATTCAACCATGACAATTGTACAATAATGACCTCAAAATTGTTCCTTGCTAGCTTTTCAGAAGGCAAAGTCACTGATGACATCAGGACAGCAGGATTGTATTGTTGTGCCACCCTTCCTCAAATATGATGATGGAAAATAAACACCTACTATAGGGGTGAAAATAGAACTTTAATCAAATAAAAAAGTAAAAGAATAAATTGTATTATTTACTAATTACAATTGTACCATTAAACATTTACCTATGGCTATAACTTTATTATGACTAATTTATTTAAAAGTCTTAAGAATTCAGAAATCATGCAATGGGAAATTAAGCAGTTTTACTATGATAAAACTATGGTTTATATTTTGTAAGGGTTGTGATATGCACTTTTTTTTGTTGAAGAAATTATATAGGCTGTGTAATCTATAGCCAAAATGTAACAGCAGCAATTACATGGCATTTGGCTCCCTGTGCAGGCATTTGTAATAACATGTACATACATTGTTTATTTTGTATGTGCCTATATTATGTATTTTAACAGTGTTATTATTAACCAGCAGGAATGTGCCTGAAAGTGATAAACGGGCCTCGTTTTTACCTAAATGATTTATAATTTATTTTAATATATATTAAAAATGTATAAGGTGACTGCAAGTCTTTCTCCTCAAATGCTACTGAGCTTAAAATTTGCCTTTGAGCCCATGTGAAAAAGTAGCATAATTTACATATAATTTACTGTTTATTTTAATAAATATTCAACATTATATTCAATTGTGCATTATAGCTGACACCTAAATGAAAAATTACAGTTGTTTTTATGACTGTAAGTCATTCTCCTCCAATGCTACTGACGTTAGAAAAGTGTATACCAATATCGCATGTAACTTTAGAGCCGGTCCCTAAATTTGAGACTTTCGAACGTCCCACGACAAGCCAACTTTATGTCCTTTTCTTCTTTCTCTTTTCGGCACCAGAGGGATACATCCTTTTTGTGACATGGCTTATCATTTATTACAGTGACGCACACTTGTGCGCCGGCGCAAATTGTCAATGCACGCGAGGTGTCTATGCGCAATTGCGCATGACTCAAACGCTAGCAGACACAGCAGCAGTTGTGAGACTTAGGTCTCTGCAGAGCAAAAGTGGGCGTTTATCACCATGTGGGTGTTTTGAAACTGCTGGGTGTTTCTGAATCATGCAATCTAAATGATCCCCCTTACCCAACCCCACCCCTAAACCTAACGTCACTATTACATCAACTAATCAGGTATCATGGTGTAAAAAAACCTTGATCTCGTAACTCCCATTACTTTCCTGCAGAGACCTATACTTGGCAGTTGTCGGTAAATAAGATTTTTTTTGTCTTGAATTATTCATTTATTCGTTCATTATTCATTCATTCATTTATCACTTGTTTAAGTTATTTGATTGTAAAAAAAAGAAGAAAAAAAAAATATTGGGGGGCCCCAGTTTGCTTATGCCTCGGGCCGGCCCTGTTTACAAAGACTTGCAGGAGAAGGAAAAAGCATGGGATGAAGTTGCAGCAGCTCTTATTGCAGATGGTAAGTAATTTTATAGTGTTTTTGACGCTTTCGCTGGCACACGAGCAAACAACTCAATATTTGATTCAAAATTGATTCAATTGGAACCATTTATTTACAATTTCTAAATTACACATGAGCACACAAATAACAAAAGCAGGTGATACATGCATATATATAATAAACAAGTAAATGCTGATTTAAAAATGAGCAGGAAGTCAAGGCTGTGAACCATTTACAATACACATAATTTAAAACCGTTTATTAAATTGGTTTTCAGGGTGTCCTTTGGTAAATTTGCTTGCAAACAAACCCAGTGACAAGATGGTAATATGCACCATTATCTCTCCTACGTCGGTTAATGGGACGAACCCAAAGTCTGCATCTTTTTCATAGTCTCCTTAATAACAAATATAGCACGATAGCCTTTCTTCTATCAACAACACGTACTGCACAGGAAACAAAGACCGAAAAACAAAGATGCAACAAAAGTTACAATGAAATTATTAATTAAAAAAGCCTCTTGCCAAGCCCCGCCTGCTTCCGCTCTGCTTACCTGCTGCTAACGCGCTGCTTCTGCTCTGCTGCAGCTTGCGGTGTGAACCCGGCCATAGTTAAATTGCTTTAGATTATGTATATTATATAAAGGATAGAATATAAAGAAGGAAATGTTTTTAACTTTAGCTCTGTTATACTGAGGAATGAGGGGTGTCTTCCATGGACGCTGAGAACGCGCGTGCATATGGGCGCGAGCGCAGCTCAACTATGTTTTATGAGACAGGGTAAGCTCATACAGGAAAAAGAGTATTTTTAGTTTTTACCACTTTTTAATAATTTGAAAACATTATTACAACTTTTTAAAATTTAGGGATTATAATTTGAAAATCATTTTAACCCTAACAAAAACATTGACCGTGTCTCATTGTGATCGCTGTTTCAGAGATGTTTTTCAAGCTTAGTTAAATTGTTTTAGATTATGGATATTATATAAAGGATAGAATATAAAGAACGGAATGTTTTCAAATTTAGCATGATAATTAATTAAATTATATAAATTATAGAATGTTTTATATATATATATATAAAAATTTGAAATAACTGAAACGTTTTTTCAACCTTTAATTGTTTTAGATTATATAAATTATAGAATGTTTTATATATAAATGTGAAATAACTGAATGTCACATATATGAAATAACTGTCTGACACCCACTCGCATTACATTCCTGAGCAGTTTATAAATGGGTTCGGTGTCAGACAGTTCTCTCTGCATGCAGCCAACTGCACACGCAAACACATAACCAAACACACATATAACCATATAACTGGGACAAAGTTCTTCTGTCAAAACCACATGATCGATGAGTGGAGAGGGTTCATATACCGAAAAACTACCCGTCAAAAACTATGATTTAAGATTAACTAGGTCAATAGGGCAGAAGCTTCTGTCAAAACCACTTGATCGACGCGTGGGAAGGGGTCAATAAGTTAACCCATGAACTAATTCGGAAAGTTCAACCCATCCATCATAAGGTCACCGGAAGTTCAACCTGTCAAAAAGGTCAAAGGTCAAAGTTGTAAATCATCTTGACACATAGTGGCTGGTAGGTACTACTCATTAACATGTCTAGCTGGGATGAGCTCATATTGTGGTCATAGTTTTAGCACACAGGGAGTGCGCTGTGAGGTTACACTTTTAGATCACTGTGAAATCCGATTGCTGATGTTGTGACCACATGGTGACATCACTGTAAGATCAAAGTGTTGTGTGTTATTGTTCGTTCAAGGTCTAAAGATAACTATTCTGGCGCAGGAAACTGACACGCTTCTTTCTGTGCTGTCCGGACATTCACAGGCAGTGCGTTCCCTTGAATGGTTTAAAAGCATTTGTATGAATAATAGCATGGTCATATAATGTAATGCTAGCTAAATGCGGCAGAAAAAACTGATCCTGCGTTAAATATTTTAGCACGTTAAACTGTACAAAAATGTATCTCATGCATTAACATTGACAGCACTAATGTCTGTATATATATATATATATATATATATATATATATATATATATATATATATATATAATTTTTGTTTTGCACCCAACCATTTATCAGTGAAAATTTTATGTTCACAGGCAAACTCAATGTCAAATATTAAACATGCATTTCCTCTTTTTTCTAGATTGATGCCAGTGTCATCTAACTAATGACAGATGAACAGTTAAAGACATACTTTCCATCATATGGTGATGGTTTGGCCATTTTGGGATTTTGCAGACAGAAAGCCATTAACAGGAATGATCCCAATAACAGGAAATTAAAACTTTGAGCCATTGAAATCTAAAATATCAAAAAAATCGAAGTATGATGATTCTGCCACAAGTCAACAACACGCAGCAAAGACTCCTCACAAGACTATGAGAAAGGTAGAATTATGATGGATGAATTACGATACAGAAAATAAAGTCTTTAAACTAGTGAGAACAAGAAGGGCTGGTGGCACACGAAAAGTTGATGTGTCAAAATAATCCAAGAAATCTGATTTGATTCAGCAAGCTGTCAAGCTGTTTTTTACAGATGGAAAAAGCCCTGAGGGAGACATCACTGAGTTTGAGGTAGATTCAAAGCAGGGGTGGGGAACGTTGATCCTGGAGGGCCTGTGTCCCTGGTGAGTTTAGCTCTAACCCTGAGAAAAACTAAAAACCTACCTGTATTCTGAAGACCTTGATTAGCTTGTTCAGGTATGTTTGATTAGGGTGGGAGCTAAACCTTATTGGGACCATTTTTTTCTAGCCTTATGAAATTTCTCTTTCATCTTTTGTCAAATTATTTAATTTAATAATAAAAAAATAGAAAGACACTTTATGTTTTTGCCATTCAAATTAAATCAGTATCAACAAAATCTATCTCAGAAGTGACAATGAATTTACATAACAATTAAGGTTGCAGAAATGATGTTATGAGATAAATGTTTTAAATGTAAAAATGTTTAATAAGTCTGTAGAGATATGCAATTATACATTTAAATACACAATTAAAACTGATAATAAGTGGCAAAAAGCCACTGCCTTAATGAGTCACTGAACCAAAACTTCTGTAGTCTTGCGCAGGGGTTTAATGCATTGTGCCATGTAACCACCAGATTGCATTTCTTAAATTATCTACTCAATTGAGTATACTTTAGAGACACAAAGTAATTGTCAACAGATTTAGACATAAAAGGATAGTTCACACAAAATGAACATTTTGTCATCATTTACTAGAGCTGTAGTCAAGTCCAGCTTTGTCGAATCCAAGTCAAGTCCAAGTCCAGCTTTGTCGAGTCCAAGTCAAGTCCAAGTCCAAATGAGAGAAAAAAGGGTCCTCTTCAAGACCACATACTTAACTACTGATAATGTTTGTGATGCGAGAGACAGCATATCTCCTATTCTAAGAAAATAAATGTACATTATTATTTGTAATGATCAAAAAGCATGTGCAAAGTAACTGCTCTGTAGGACAGGGGTCTCCAAACTACATCCTGGATGGCCAATGTCCTGAAAAGTTTAGCTCCAACCATAGATGTTGGAACAGGGGGGGCTGGGGGGGCGGTCGCCCCTCCCCCTTTCCCCACCCCTCTCGGGGTCAGGCAGCTGGGGGGCTGCTATATATATATAGATAGATAGATATAGATATATAGATATATATATAAATACAGAATCTGAATTAAAATGTGTTTGATTTAAGCCTACATTTAAAAATTTTGTGTCAGAAAATGTATTGTTTTTAAGCCTTTCGCACGTACGATCACACAGGTGTAATCAGTCTAGGCTGGTCCTGGAGCGTACGATCAAGTGCATCACATGATCCACTGCTAAATTCAAATGTTGAATTTAGCCAGAGACAGGCGCGCTCAGAGCTGTCATATATCACAACTTTTCAGTGTTTTCAACCACATACTGTTTAGTTTAGGTTTCAAACATATAAATTCACATAAGTAATAAAAAAACAATACATATAGAGTTTGTAAAATACACATTGATGTCTATGGAAGAGGTAATAATAATCCTTTCCATTATAATTCGACACGTTTTATTCATATCAGATACACATTGTGTAAGTAACTTCAATGTTTACTCTATTCTATTCCCAGTTCACCAGCCACTTACTTTTAAGTATTTCGGGAGAAGTGGATGAATTCACGTGTTGTAAACATAGAGGTTGTAAATCCAACAGATCCGATTCTCTGAACTGCGTCTGCGGCACAAACTAACACGGCGGCGCCCATCGCATACAGCTCAACTAACACGATCGTTATAAAGGTGTTTAAACAACAATATACTTCCACTTGCATGTATTTGACAATCGGAATATCAGATATTTCATGCCATAGCTAACACATTTGTGAATTTTCTGAATAAAAAAGGAAAAATTACAAAAGCAGATCATCATTCATTCAGCGCTGTTGCTGCTGCGGTGTGTCACGTGACAAGCAATGACTGTGTATAACTGTGTATAATTAGGGTTAAATCTAACAGGGGGGTTACACAAGATCCCGGGCCCTATGCATAGGTGGTCCTGATGGGCCACCATGCCCCCCACCCATGAAAATATCCAAGTAAAATAAAATATATTTCAGATTCATACTTTTCAAGGGCCCTCTCTTCCTTTGGGGCTCTGGTAATCAGTACTGGTTTTACCCATAGTCCGACCCGGGGAGCTAAACTATAAAGGACACTGGCCCTCTAGAACAGAGTTTGGAGCTGTAAGGTCAAATTATTTTTATGTACTTTATTTTCATTTTATTTGCTTAATAATTCTGCTTTTGCTGACATTATGTCTGTGGTCAAATATTAAAATGACTGATGCCTTGGCACAGTGCACAGACACACGCAAAGCTCGGGATATGACAAATGCGCGCAGCAAGGCTAGAAGGGATACGTTTGGCTCTACTGGGCATGCGCACATAAATATAGCGAAATTTTTGTCATACTGTACTAGTGCTTGCATAGACTACTCGGCACTGTTGGAAACAATTAACTACTCCAGCATGCATTAACCATAATTCATACAAAGTGTTTGCAAGTACGATGTGAATTTTAGAATTACAATATTGCGTGGAGATGTAACTATATGACCTTATCTATGTTGCATGTAAAAATAAAATATGTAATGTAATAATTAGGGTTGTGCCTGAAGCAGAGTAACTTATTCGGAATGGCACGGATAATGGCTTAAAAAACTAATAACGGACAAGGAATAATTCTGCCTGAATACTCGACTGAAGCTGACACAGTCTGGTGTTTGCTAGATAACAGGTGAGCCAGGGCATCAGCGCCAGAAGTGAATGAATGTAAACTTTATGAGTGAAAAGAGCGCAAACCAAACACTGCATTGTTGTCGCCTCTCTGTGCATCTCTCAGAAATCAGAGCGATGCAAGAGTAATTTTACCTATAATTATACATCATACACGTTATAGTGTTTGTATATATTTAAAAGACAATGATTTAAAGCTTAGGCTACAATATGATATGAATGAATGGATTAAGCACAGCACGCTCACCAATCAAACAGCCGCGCTGCGCGTCTCAGTCTCTCAAAAACCAAATCAGTTCTCTCTCAAGAGTAGTCTAATAATCAGCTTAGATACGGATACATTGTCCTACATACATTGTCCTTGATACTTGTCCTACATGTTTGCATCTTTACCTTTTGCTGGTTTGCGTGGCACACACACATCTGTTTAGTGAAGTTCATTAACATTACGCTTAAAGTGTTCTGCGTAATGAAAATGTGCGCATTGAATGGATTCAGTCATGTTCAAATGATCCCTAAACGTTTGTCATGACATCTCTCTGCTTGCATGATAAATATTATTTTAGAAATTAATAATTATTTTAGTTTAACACTACATACTTGTTCAGTGATAACTACGAAAAAATATATAAAAAGTCATAACGGCCTTATCAAATAACTGTACGATGTATCCAAATGCTAATAGGAAAAATTGTGTGATTGCTACAGATACAAATACTGGCTGTTACATGAAAATTTAAATATGTAATGTCATAATTTATAAAGTTTTTAAAATTTACATATGTAATTGTTGCATAAGGCTATACATTAATAAGCGTTTATTGATTTAAAAAAAGATTGTGTTTTCATTTACAATAGCATGAACCACGAGCAGTCAAGTAACTCAAGCATTTTTTATTTAAAAAATCGACTAGTAGAAATCAGTAGTCTTGCAACCCCTATACTGTACAACAATAATTAGTATTTCATTATTGTAAAGGGGACGTTTGAGGCGATCTAGGTGTAGACGTAAATAAAACACAATCTAACAGGTAGAAAATTAAATTAGAAACATCTAAACTTTTCAGGTCGCATGTGCACCACTGGTCATGCACATCCTTTCCCAGAACTATACTGAAAGCTAAGATGGAGAAACAGATGATCATAGCTGTACAAGGATAGCCATTAAATGAATCTATTAGCAGAGTTACTGAAAGGGATGTTTAGTGCTGGAAATCCATTTATTCTTTGCTGAAACTTCTGCGTCTTCATGGAGAGCGGGTCATGGTTGCGCAGCAACAGCAGACGCCACAGGTTACAGAGTGCTTTGGAAATAAGGAGAGCAGTGCGACTAGCGTTTTCTACATGTTTTCAGTCGCAACATCATGCAAATGTGGTTTTGTTTAAGGATAAATTTTTTTATTTTATTTTTTTGCTGGACTCGGTCGAGACCAACTGCCAAGTCCGAGTGCAAATGCAACGAGTCCGAGACAAAAGAAAAATGTCTCGCGTCCGGACTCGAGTACTACAGCGTCGTAGGCCTAAATATGAGTTTCTTTCTTTTGTTGAACACAAAAGAAGATATTCTGAAGAATGTTGATAACCAAACAGTTGTGGGTCCCCTTTGACTTCCATGATATTTTTTTTTATTTTTTTTTATAATATTTGAAATATTTGAAGTCAAAGGGGACAAAACATCCTTAAGAACATATTCCTTTATGTTCAACAAAAGAAAGAAACATATTTAGGCCTACAGGTTTGGAACAACATGAGGGTGAGTAAATGATGACAGTGTTCATTTTGGGTGAACTTTCACTTTAAAAACAAATTAACAATATAAAACATGTGACTTGTATTAAGTTTTGAAAACAGAATTGGATCAAACATTTGTCCAGGAAAGTGTCAGCATAATGTCCATCCTCTTGTGTTACGACCTGTGATGTCTGTGTGTGTGTGTTGTTGGCGTTTTCTTTCTCTATTCAGCAGGTGTCCCGTATCTTGATGTTGACGAGGTGAGAATCCTGCAGCTGAAGTGGATCAGTGGCAATTAGTAAGGGTGTATAAATTGAGCCAGTGAAGTGCTCTTGGGGTGGTGGTTCTTTTTCCCTGGGCAGCTCGTGGCAGACTGTATGAATTTGTATGTGAACTGTGTGGTTTATAGCGTGATCTGCTGAGTGTTGATCTTAGTTTTCTCCCCGTACCATCGGTCGAGGTACTCTGGAGGCAGCTGTGGGACCGAGTTTCCTGATTAGCTGGAAGTCGGTGTGGTGAGCGGTAGGTAGTCTCCACGTGTGTTTTCGTAACGCAGTGGGAGCCGTGAAGACCATATATTTTGTTGTATGGTTTTTATTGAGCTTTGGTTTTTGTAGATTACTTTATATAGGGATTAAATAAATGCATGAACTTGTTTTGAGTTATCCTTGGTTTTTCCATCCTGGGTATGTGTATATATATATGTGTATATATATGTGTGTGTGTGTGTGTGTGTGTGTGTATATATATATATATATATATATATATATATATGTATGTGTTAGTCCCACACCCCTAGACAAGCTTGGGACATAACACACAGGTTCATCCAAAACTGGATGCACTGACTTCTAAGTGTAAGCCACCATCTCTCAATCCGTTGATTGCTGGTGCTTGGCCTAAAACTGACGCAAGCAGAGTCAGGATGCATTCCATGATGCAGAAATTTCATCTAATCTCACCATATTAGGGCAGCCCTCTGCCTCTATGACAGCTGTCATAAAGTACCCAGCAATAACCTGAGGTTCATTGTTTGTTCTGTAAGCTTCAAGCCACATAATTTTTCCTGAAAACACGTCTATGCACCCACTTATAACAATTCCACATGGTTTTAATTTATAGTATCCATAGATATGCAACACATAATTAGGTCCACGGCTGAAATACACTCGGCGGCGAAGTTGATTACTAGACATCAGGTCAACTCCCTCGCCAGCTAGCAACCGTAAAATCACCCGCACTGTCTCTCTGTCAGTGATAATTCCATTGAGCCAGCATTTCTGATGCATCCACCTGTAACCATGCGACTCTCCTGATGTTTGTAGTTGTTGCTGAATGAAAGCTGCCACATCAGCTTCATCTGTCTTGTTCTTCCTCCAAAGCTGTCTACTCAAAGGTGCGATTGCTAAATTTGATTCCAAGTACCTCTTTCAGTAGTGTTAGTATTTCACAATTTGTTAGTCCTAGTCTGAAATACTGCTCTATTTGTTTAAAATCCATGGATCATGCAGATGCCCAATGTTAGTAAGAATCAGCATCAGCAACAACCGACGCCTAGTCTGTAGGCGTAGCACGAGCGCACAATGCGTCACAAAGTTAGTTTATCATTATTATGACTTGAGTCTTTCATTTTTTTACTCAACGTGGTGTAAACTGGCTTCCATAAGTAATAAAACTAACACCTAGTTTTTTTGTCAGTTTTCTTTTAAAGACATCCAATTTTGCTTAAAAACTAAATAGTCAACCTTACGTGCGTTATTGGTTTATTATTGTCAGGTAAGTTTTCAATCACATTTTCATCTTCAAACTGTCTTCAACTTGTGGCTGCTGGTTCAAATATAAACTCTAACTGTTACCTTAAAAAAACATTAATGAATATATATGGTACATAATCAATTGTTTTGTTTTTTAAAACAAAAAGATGTTTTCTAATTCAAATGCATTTATGATAAGTAAATTTGTACAATTATTTTTATTTTTTTTTACTTTTGTCAAACTAGTTTACTACAATCAACAGGTGTGGAAAAATGGCTCGAGAAAGACAAGTTCTCGTGTTGGTTGAAGCCGGTGCCTGGAATTGAAAAACTGCGTAGTTTGGAGATTTCTTTGTTACCCACCATTTCCTTCTGTGTGTAATGCATCTCACATTCACAGAACTTGTATTGTTTTGGAAGCAGACTCAGAAAAGGAAGATGGAAGTTAACAGGAAGTTTATTGACAACAGTGAGCGGTATAGAAAAAAGCAGTTAAGTGAGTTTAGTGTCCTTTTATTCCAACCCATTTTCTCTTTTGTGTAATGATTGTATATATGAGACTAGTACTTTTTGTTTTGTTTAACATTTCAAGAGTAAGTAAAGGAGAATACACTCAGCTGATCATATAATGTTCTTTCTTTCTGCTTGGCTTTTGGAGCCCTAATAATTTATGGGTTATGAAAACACTGGCTGAATGGACATTATTGCACAGGGACATTGTTACATGGCTACTCAATAGTACAGTTGAGTATTCCAGCAAGCTGTGTGTCATTAAGCCCTTTCGCACGTACAGACTTTTCAGGAAAATTACCGGTAAATTGCCGAAAAGAGATCATGTGTGAACAGGATTTTTTCAAAAACACTGGTAAATTGCCGAAACTAATTTACCAAGAAGTTGTAACATTACCAGTAAATTTCTGGAATTCTGCTGTGTGTGAACGAAGAAGGAAAATTACCGGTATGAGCACGTACAAGTTAGAATGCGGTGACATAAGAGGTCTACTCCGGGCCAGTCGTAACAATGTGATGCATTCATGCACTGTTTAAGAAAATAAATGTCATCCAACTGAAGTGACAGTGAAATTAAAGCGCTTCTCCTTATCCGGGCAGGTGAAGAAATTTGTCGTCATCTGAGAGGAACTGTTAGTGATGCAGTGACGTACACTAAGTAGACATCGAAAATGCCTCTGTTAACGCCACAGGTACCGCGGTGGCGGCGGCGGTATAAAGTGCATTTGCAGCTTTTGACCACTGAGTGGCGCTTTAACCACAAGTTATCAAACAAGCGCATCAAAGCACATTTTTGCAAATAGACGTCAGTTTTGCCTCGCTGATGTGTTACATTTTATGGATTCAGTCACGGAAAATGAAAAATATTTAACATATTTAATATTCACAGATGAAAGTTTGGTCTTTATGAAGTTATGTGCATTTCTTAGAAAATATAAGCACAGACTCTTTCTCCTTCTAAGCTACATGGTATTAAACCATATTTTAGATTGGACACATTTAAAAGGTGTGCAGTATTATTTATATTAATTATGCGTTATATTATTCAGAAATTAAGATTAAGAAATTGTTGCATGTTTAAATGTGAAGCACTGTATAATTTTGTTCTCATTATTTAGGCCTAATTTGCCTAAAACAAGAAACAAATAAAATTAAACCGGCACGATTAAATATTTGAAACTCTAAAGAATTAATAAAACGTCCTCACGATTAAATTCAAGTTCTCTCATTATAATCAACAACATTCACACAATGTAAAAAAAAAAAAAGCTTTAGTAATTGACAACGGATCATTTCAGAAAGATAACCGCTTTAACACCAGTATTAAAGACTTTTTGAAATAAGTTGAGCTAAAAACTCACTCTTAGTTAGCAGCAAGTGTTTTAAATAACTTGATCCGATGTGGATTATAATCTCTAAACTAGGCAGAAATATTTATAAGCGATGTAAAAGACTATGCACGCTAAACATTAACATTACCATAGTAAATTTGGTAAATATGACCGCTTGGATAAATCATTCGTCAGCTTCTTATTCTCGTGTATTTATTTAGTAATGTATATTATCTGTCACAAGCCTCATCTCGAGAGTTTAGCTCACTTCATAAAAAAATATAATACCCTAATGTTTTTGTTCGGGAGCTTTTATAAAAATAGAGATATTATCATTCATTCTAAATATGACGGCTACTGTGGCTAATAAACAGAAACAGACTCGACTGAATAAGCAGGATATTTTCATAAGCGTTCAAAATAAATAAATGAAATAGAAATAAGTGTATTTATGTGTGATTCATTTTGAGTCCTGATAAATTAAATCAATGGCCTATGATCAATGTATCACTTATTCTACATCGATGCTTTTGAATTTGAATATATAACAAAGCATGCAAACAAATGGCTGCTTTTATCATCTTCGTTTTGTGATCGCGCATGTTCCACTGACTTTTTCTGATAACTTCTCTTTGTTGGTGAAATAATGAGGTTGCATGACATTGTTCTGAGGGGCGTTTAAAGGGCGTTTTTTAGTGATGCGCAGCGGAGCTTCAAGCTCCACTGTGGAAACCCTGCGCTATTCTGGCCTCGGTGCTACTGGCCTGGGGCTATGAGCCCTGCCCGGCCCGCTTTAAGCCCTGGCTCGCACTGGCCCGACAGTGGAAATGCGGCTATTGACCAGAAACACGCTTCGCCTTCACTCCGTGAATAAAGTATTTCAGTATGTTTGAAATGTTATGTTCATAACATAGCATATAAAATAATAATAATAATTAAACAAAGTGGCTTAAGCTAGCCTGTGTAAACTTTTTTTTCCCTATATCACATGCCAAACTAATCTTTAATTGCTGCTGTGAAAATTTAGTTTGTGGTGATAACATCTTTGTCAGTTATTTTATCTAAACCGATCGATTAACTTCAAGATTTCAAAATCGGATAGCATGCTGATAATGTAGCACTGTAAGATTACATTTGTTTAAACGCATTATTGCGAAAGCGATTGAGTGTGAATTTAAATCATGCTTTAACCCGAAAATAATCAGTAAAAGAAACAGACAAACTCTTAACATCCCGCTCGACTCTTGCAGTCAACCTTCTGATCAAGCTAAATATGTTGGCTGTTGGCATGAATTTTACTCTTGATAAGAAGCTTATATTCAAGTGTTTGTGCAAAAATTATTAATGTGCATTAATGACAGGGAGGCGCCGTCTCTTTATTTTTTTATGATAATGGATGTATAATTTTTTAATTAACATAATATTGTGGTGTCTCACATAGGTACATTAAAATATATCTACAGAAAGCTTGAAATTTTTTTAAACGAAAAGGAATAGTGTAATGTGTAAATGTTGCATTTCTCTCGTCGGAGAGAGCCAGCACTGTGAATATAACCAAAACAACAGTCCTATATAAACCGGTTCAGCAAGTGAAAGCCTCACAAGACACTGTACATATGAAAGAGCAATTCACACCTTTATCTCGACCCCACAATCCATGAATAACTATCCGAAACCCAACCCCCTTCAGCTGAACAGGATTCGGTCTGTGTTTTGGCTCTGAGGAACGGTGTGTTACTGGGCTGAAACATGCCTGCACTACACTTCATAATTTTCTCGCAGCCCATATTTTCACAAGGCCATAATGATAATAACAAATCATCAATTATTAATTAATCATTATTTTACGAAAATCATTATTTGTGATCGTGGATGTTTGCGGGAGGCTTTAAGACCAAGCGGAGTCCTCTGTTCCCGCCTCACAGCGCGCGGGTCTCCGAGGCTTCACTGTCTGCGGTTTGACTTTACTGAATCAGATTGAGGTGAACTTATTGATCATGAGCCCAACATTTAGCAAGGCAGGAAAGGAAGACGTATATCATTGAGCTAATGCTGTTAAAGAGAGAGAGAGAAGTCTAGGACTATTCTTAAACTTGGAGCTCATTATATTGAAGTACATATCCAAACACCAGAAACATTATGCATTTTATGAATGATGAAATGTTATGAAAATTATGCATTTTATTTATTCAGAATCGGAATCAGAAAGAGCTTTATTGCCAAGCATGTTTGCGCATACAAGGAATTTGTTTTAGTGACATAAGCTTCCAGTACACAGAGACACCAACACACAGACAAAAAAAAAAATGTAGCCAAATAAATAAGTGTATAAACAATTGTGCTATAAATGATAATGGGATAGGATTGAAAAAGATGCAGGGATGTACTAGGATGGAGGGGTAACAAATAAATATAAGGATGTTGCACTTTTGTTTGCATAAGCATAAGTGGGGAACATTTAACTGTTCATGAGGTAGATTGCCTGGGGCAAGAAACTGTTTTTGTGCCTTGCTGTTCTGGTGTTTGCAGCTCTGAGGCGCCGGCCAGATGGCAAAAGTTCAAAAATGGGGTGACTTGGATGTGAGGGATCCAGAGTGATTTTATGAGCCCTTTTCCTCACTCTGGATGTATACAGTTCTTGAAGGGTGGGCAGGGGAGCACCAATAATCCTTTCAGCAGTCCGAACAGTTCTCTGTAGTCTTCTGATGTCCGATTTTGTTGCTGAGCCAAACCAGACAGTTATAGAAGTACACAGTACAGACTCAATGACTGCTGAGTAGAACTGTTTCAGCAGCTCCTGTGGCAAGTTAAACTTCCTCAGCTGGCGAAGGAAATACAACCTTTGTTGGGCCTTTTTTATAATGGAGTCAATGTGATTGTCCCACTTCAGGTCCTGAGAGATGGTGGTTCCCAGGAACATGAATGACTCCACTGCAGTCACAGGGCTGTTCATGATGGTGAGTGGGGAAAGTGGAGGGGGGTTTCTCCTGAAGTCCACGATCATCTCCACTGTTTTGAGCGTGTTCAGCTCCAGGTTGTTAAGACTGCACCAGACAGCCAGCTGCTCAACCTCTTGTCTGTAAGCAGACTTATCACCGTCCTGAATGAGGCCGATGACTGTAGTGTCATCTGCAAACTTCAGGAGCTTGACAGAGGGGTCTTTAGAGGTGCAGTCGTTGGTGTAAAGGGAGAAGAGCAGAGGGGAGAGAACACATCCCTGAGGGGCGCCAGTGTTGGTGGAGCAGCTGTTTGATGTGAATTTCCCCAGTCTCACTAACTGTTGCCTATCTGTCAGAAAGCTGGTGATCCACTGACAGATAGAGCTAGGAACAGAGAGCTGGGTCAGTTTGGTCTGGAGGGTTGTTGGGATGATGGTGTTGAAAGCCGAACTAAAGTCCACAAACAGGATCCTCTCATAAGTCCCTGTTTTTTCCAGATGTTGCAGGATGAAGTGCAATCCTATGTTGATTGCATCATCCACGGACCTGTTTGCTCGGTAAGCAAACTGGAGGGGGTCCAGTAAGGGTCCAGTGATGTCCTTCAGATAACCCAGAACCAGTTTTTCAAACGACTTCATGACGACAGATGTTAGAGCCACAGGCCTGTAGTCGTTAAGTCCTGTTATTTTGGGTTTCTTTGGGATGGGGATGATGGTGGAGCGTTTGAAGCAGGAAGGTACTTCACACAACTCCAGGGATCTGTTGAAGATCTGTGAAAAGATGGGGGCCAGCTGGTCAGCACAGATTTTCAGACAGGCTGGTGTAACACCATCTGGGCCTGGTGCTTTTGTTCTTCTTGAAGACCTGGCGCACATCATCTTCACAGATTTGAAGAGCAGGAGGTGTGGAACGGGGGATTGCAGGAGGTGTTAATGGTTGTGCAGGGAGATGGTCAGAATGGGTGTTGGGGGTTTCAAATCTGCAATAAAACTCATTCAGGTCGTTAGCAAGCCGTTGATTAGCCTCAGTGCAAGGGGATGGTGTCTTTTAGTTTGTGATGGCCCTCAGTCCTCTCCAAACTGAAGTTGAGTCGTTGGAAGAAAACTGGTCTTCCAACTTTTTAGCGTAGGTCTTTTTAGCCGCTCTGATCTCTTTGTTCAGTGTGTTCCTGGCCTGATTGTACAAGACCCTGTCCCCATTTCTGTAGGCATCCTCTTTGGCCTGACGAAGATGTCTGAGTTTTACTGTAAACCATGGCTTATCGTTGTTGAATGTTAAATAAGTCCTGGTAGGAATGCAAACATCCTAACAGAAACTAATATAGGATGTTACAGTCTCTGTGAGTTCGTCCAGATCGGTGGTAGCAGCTTCAAAAACACTCCAATCAGTGAGGTCAAAACAAGATTGTAAATCCTGCTCCATTTCGCTGGTCCATCTCTTCACACTCCTTACTACAGGTTTAGCAGATTTAAGTTTCTGTTTGTAGGATGGTATAAGATGAATCAGACAGTGATCAGAATTTCCCAAAGCTGCTCGTGGAACAGAGTGATATGCGTCCTTTATTGTGGTGTAGCAGTGATCCAATATATTACTGTCTCTTGTGGGACATGTAACATGCTGTCTGTATTTTGGCAGTTCACGGGAGAGATTGGCTTTATTAAAGTCCCCCAGAATGATTAAAACAGAGTCCGGGTGTTGTTCTGTCTCTGTGATCTGATCAGCGAGTTTCTGTAAAGCTGAGCTCACGTGCGCTTGCGGATGGATGTAAACACTAACCAGAATGAACGAATGAAACTCCCGCGGCGAATAGAACGGCTTGCAGTTGACAAACTGCATTTCTAGATCAGGACAGCACATTTTCTTTAACACAGTTACATCTCTACACCACCGCTCATTGATGTAAAAGCATGCCCCGCCGCTGCGCGATTTCCGAGTTGACTCTGATTCGCGATCCGCTCTGAACAGCTGAAAGCCCGGCAGATGGAGCGCGCTGTCCGGTATGGCGTCATTCAGCCAGGTTTCCGTGAAACACAGAGCAGCAGAGTGAGAGAAATCCTTATTTGTCCGAGAAAGCAGAAGGAGTTTGTCCGTTTTGTTGGGTAGAGAGCGGAGATTTGCCAGATGGATGCTAGGCAACAGCGTTCGAAATCTGCGCTTCCTGAGTCTGACGAGCGCTCCCGCTCGCTTCCCCCGTCTGCGCGTCCTGAAGCGCTTGATCAGCGCCGCCGCTCCTCCGATAACAACGTTCAGTAAAACGTCTGAATAATTTAAATCTGGTAAAAGATCTTGTGGTGTGTTCTGCCGAATGTTCAGCAGTTCATCCCTGGTGAAACTGATAGTGTTTGTTAAACAAAAAACAGGAAAAACTAACAAAAACAGTACAAACACTGGAGAGCCAAGCACTGAAGCAGCCATGCGCAGCGCCATCGAGTACTACTTTCAAGTACTTACTATTCACATGCTGTATGGTTGAAATAATATTTTAGTTCACAACTTTAAGTTCCGTTGTTCAAAAAAATGCTTTATTGGCTAATGTTTCATAAACCTTCAGTTGTTATGCTCTAAAATCCATGCCATTATTAATTTCACAGTATTTTTACCACCTAAATGACTAATCTTTAAAGTCACAATTCTATAATGGTCAAAATTACTCAGGCCAATGGTATTTTTTTAATGACATTATTTTATTATTATTATTATTATTTGAATAATTGTAGCTTACATAAATAGGTAAAGCAAAACAAATATTCGGATTGTCCCTTATTTTTTCCCTTGTTTTCCTAAAGAATAAACACGTAATTTTTACAAGAATAAACATGATAACAAATTATTAATTAATAAAAATAATTTAAGCAATTAAGACCTTTTTTTTAAAACTTGAATTTAAATACTATTAAAATAACTTTAAATTCTCAAGGAGTTTATAAGTAAAAAAAAAGTTCTAAATGAACTTGTGTTAACAATATAATTAGAACTAACAATATAATTCGAGGTTTTTTTTTTTTTTTTTTTTTTTTTTTAAATGAATAATTCCTGTATAAAATGGGACAGCAACCTTTATATCAGTGGTTTTCAACCTTTTTTTCCAGCGAGCCGCACTATGGTCTAAGTGCAAGTCTACGCATATAATTTACATATTACGTCAGCAATACAAACCAACCTGATTTATAATATTATAGCCTAACTATTATGACATAGAATCTATTACATTCATTGAAATAAACAATTCTACTCCCCATAAATAAAACACCTGATGCTGTCGGGAGCTGACCAATTTTGTGAGATCCAGCTTGAAAGGAGTAGCAAAAAAAAAATTGCAATTGTTACGCCTGTGTTATACTTTCCGTATCAGCAATCCGGACGCATACACGGCCAGCGCGAACGCAGACTTCAATTTATACTTCTGAATGCGCAGGCTGATGGCCAGCTCTGCAATTGCCTAGAATTATTGCACATCGCTGTCTTTATATTCTTTTATTGACGGATTGCACAGGTTCGAGTAACAATGAGCTTCTTCACTCTGCCTGGCTGCACATGTGCAATTTTGCTTTTGAAGCTAACTGACCAGGCGCCCCTGTCCGCGCGGTTGTCTGCTAGAGCCTCTGCACACACTCTCTAATGACGATTTTTACGTCACGCCTACCTAACGGTCCATGAAAAAAGTCGTTTTTAAATGCAATGAAAAAAAAAAAAAAACATGGATAACCTAGATTAGTCCCAGGCTCTGTTCTGAAGTAAAATAATTATAATTAGTACTGTTAACCAAGAGTAACACATTTTAACGTATTAATGGCCTATTTTCATTTGCTGAATGTTTTCTTTATTTTTTATTTTTTAAACGCGCTAAAAAATAAATTAAGTTTGTCAGAGGAAAAAAATGAGTCGTGTATAGGTTTCATTTTAATGGATCAATCACCTATTTTCGTTTGCTGCGTGTTTTTTTTTTTTTTAAAACGCTAAAAAAATAAATCAGAGTTTGTGAGGGGAAAAAATAGACTATAGGCTCAATCGGGAGAAATCAAACTTATCCATATTTGTGATGTTGTCACGTTCGGTGTTACAGGAATGAGGCGAGAGAACCAAGTGCAGGTATGTTTCTTTAATAAGGGTAATCCAAACGGGTAAACAAGCCAAGCAGGGTCAAAACCAGAATATCCAAAACAAAACATAAACAGGAAACGAACACAGGGCAAGGCAATAGTTGACGGACATGTAACGCTCAGACATCAAACAAGGACTCCGTAACAAAGACAGAAACAACCCAGGTATTTAAAGACAGGTGCAAACGATGTAAGTGGAAACAGCTGAAAACAATGAACAGTGACGATAAGGGGAAGTGAGACCTCTAGTGGACACCCAGGGATACACAGACCAGACACTGTGACAGATGTTGCCCATTTGAAGCTTAACTATTATTCATGAGGTAAATAGGTTGTGTGCGTTTCAGTATTTATGAAAAAAATCATAATTAACAATATGTCAAAGTGCTCACGCCAAATGTCTGGTGAACGACTTCTGTTTCTATTATGTGCGCGAGGCACCAGCACGATCAGCTGAAACAAATAATACTTCATTTTTGGTCACACATAAGGCATAATTAATTAAAAAATGCTGGTAGTTTGAAAAATCAAGAATAATAACAGCGTTAATACTAATTATTGCTAAATGCTGGACCGTTCCCATTTCGCTCTGCATATGGAACCTGAAGATTTTTTTTAAACCAAGAATGAATCGAAATTAAAATGAAATTAAAACATTTAGCTTATAACATAACATGTTATATCATAATGTTATTGTTGTTTTACTTCCTTTTATCTCATTTTACAATTACATTCATTTCGCAATTTGTCCCTTTGCGCCACCTGGCGGTAGTTTCGCGAATGATTTTAACACGCGACTGAATTACAGTTATCACCGCGGCACTGCCACGGCGGTAAGCCCCAGAAAGGCTGGCCACCTACTGTACACTGATAAATGTATACTCAATCAAATGAGTTAAAGGGGGGGTGAAATGGTATTTCATGCATACTGAGTTTTTTACACTGTTAAAGAGTTGGATTCCCATGCTAAACATGGACAAAGTTAAAAAAATTAAGTTGTACGTTTGAAGGAGTATTTCTGTTCCAAAAATACTCCTTCCGGTTTGTCACAAGTTTCGGAAAGTTTTTTTCGAGTATGGCTCTGTGTGACGTTAGATGGAGCGGAATTTCCTTATATGGGTCCTAAGGGCACTTCTCCCGGAAGAGACGAGACATTCACTGACCAGAGCGAGAGCGAAATGTCACAAAAGAAGTGTGTTTTTGGTTGCGAGGGCAAGACAACCCTGCACAGATTACCAAAAAAAAAAAAAACCTCAAGGGACCAGTGGATGGAATTTATTTTTACAGAGCATCAACGAAGTTGTGCAAATGTTTTTGTTTGTTCCCTGCATTTTGAAGATGCTTGTTTTACAAACAAGGCCCAGTTTGACGCCGGATTTGCATATTGTTTATTTCTTAAGGATAATGCAGTCCCAACGAAAAAGGGTCACGATCGTGCGTTGGAACCGCAGGCGGTGAGTAAAACTGCTTCAAATATTTGTGTTGTTAACTTAGCTATCGGCGCGTAAGCACATCAAGTAAACCTTGTACACCTTTAAAGAAAAAAAAAAGATGACATAAAGTGGAACTTTCCAATTTCCACTTTCCATTTTCCAAAACCGCTAAGTGTAACGAAGGCCAGCAAGTAGTGCTGTGCAGGTAAACCTCGCCGATCTCAAGAGACGCACTAGCAACAGACGCTAGTGGCTGTAGCCATTTAGCCTCCTTGTTAGAGGAGACCCGGGTTCAACCCCGCTCGGAGCCCGCTAAAGTCACAGCTTCAACATGCTTTCAACGCAAAAGCCTACTCGCGCTCGTGATTCTTTAGCTCCGCCCGCACGTCACGCCTCCAGCGGCTTGTGTTTTTAAAAAAAAAACCGCACAGACTATTTTTCCTCTTATAAATATAATAAAACTAAAGACTACTCTATAGGTACTCAAGATTAACAGGAGATTGAGTGAAAATGAGCATTCCACCCCCCCTTTAACAATGTCTTCAGCAACATTTATCTAATTTTAGCAACATCAACATCTGAGGAATGCATGTTATTTGGCGGTCACGGTCCCCTGACCTATAGATGTTACCTAATGGTCCTGTTCAGCTGACCATATACAGTATGTTCTGTTTTTGCGTGTTTCTGGCCATGTTCCTTGGTCCTTGTGTGTGTGTGTGTGTGTGTGTGTGTGTGTATATATTTTAATACTCATGTTCTATCGTCTGTGAGTATCTTGAATTTATGTATTTAGTAAGACTACATTTTGATTTTGGTTTCTTAGTGACCTTGCAAAAAGTCTGGTGAATGGGATTTGGACAGAGAGAACTGGCGTGGACATAAAGGTAATAGTTTTTGAGCAGTGTTTTCCAACCAATAAGGTGAATGATTTGAATATGTCATGTTTCCAGTTTTGGAACTGATCATGTTTTATTTTCTCTTGAAATAGGGACTTCCTCCACAACCTTACGGGAATGTCTGTGGCATCTTTATTCTGATGGTCAGATTTTTACAAATTTATTAAGTCTTTATAACCTTATGTCTAGGTTGTAGACTTTTTATTTATTAATTTTTTTTTACTTTTTTGTCTTTCAGTACGCATGGTATATAGTGACGAACTCTCCTTTTGATTTCTCCATTGTAAGTATTTGAATTTCAATTGCAAACTTTGTTTTTGTCTTCAAGAAAAAATATTAAAAGTAAATCCTGTCTAATTGAAACTGTTCTGAAACTACAGCATGACATGGCTGAACTCAGAAGGTGGTGGTGTGTCATCCTAATGGAGAACCTGGACTCGGAAGGGTACTGTCCTATATGTTTTAATAATGTGGTTTTGGATTATTCGAAATAGTACTAGTGCATAGTCATGGCCATAGGAATGACAAAAATAGAAAAATATTTTCACAAAGTCTGCTGCATATATATCTATACCTGTGGCAAACTATTTAAGAAGCTCCTAAGTTTTGCCTAGTTCTCTCTCATTTGGGTTTTGTGATTTTTTTGTTTGAAGAGTGGGTTCTTGAATTTGTGTTCCCATATTATTTCCACAACTTTACCAACCTCATTTCCAACTGTTTATTGATTTGATTTTGTGCTGATTTTTACTATAATTATCTTGTGTTCAAACCCTAGACATTATTTGTTTAATTTTAAATAAACTTACAATTTCTTTATTAGAAATCATCTTGTCAGTTGTCCTCTTTATGTTATGACTTTGAGCCGGGTCGTAACAATATATATATATATATATATATATATATTATAATATAATATATAGCAATTCTGCCCCTACCTGCACATGTTTACAAAAGTTATTTTCAGTTTATATTTTTACAGTATATACATGTGCTGGTGCCAGGGAATTATTGTCCCTGTTTGCAGGCATGGTACAAAGTTTGCTCACTGGACAGACATGGCAAAGGCTGTGGTTATGGGGAAACTTCAACCAATTTTCCGCTTTCCAAGGAAACGGAAACTTTAACAAGTCATGCAAGTAAGTGTCAATTCAAGAATTAGGAGTAATTTATTGTTACAGTTTCAAGTGTACCTTTTTAAACAACATTAAATTGTATAAGTTCACTATTGTCCTTCATTTTATGAATTTAATTGTTTCTAAGCAACATGCATACACCAAGAAGGCAGAGAAGCACAGCAAGCTAGAGATTCGTACTGGGTCCTTGGTAGGTATTTGAAGCATCACTATAGAGAGCATTAAACTGTAAACTTGTAAATGTGTTATTTATTGAGCATGTTTGCTGGGGAAATATGATTTCTCAATATGTAATTTAATCTCTTCAACAAGGATCCAGGCACTTTCCTGCTTTTACAGGTAACCTCAAAAAAATGTAATGAATAATTGTGTACATGTATGGATTGTTCATTTCTAAATTTGATTTGGCCTTCAGATGCCAAAAAGTGTTTTGGAGGAGGTTTGTCTAAGGTAATCCTCTCAGACGGAGATGGCGCCTACATTACCCTGTCATTAACATGTACAGCCTTGAGGGATGTGGGGAGCAGTCTAGAATTTAGACACCGGGCCCATTATGCTTGGCTGGAGTGTACATCTGTTCTTGCTTTAGGTGTGGTGAATGTCCAAAAACTGCCCCAGGCTGTAAGAGACATGTGTGTCCCTTTTAAAATTGTACAATGCAGAAATTGCAGATGTTTTTTCAAAGACTGGGTGTGGGGTACTGTGGAAACGGAAGACGTGGAGACCTGCGAGGATTTTATACAGACCCTGAATTTCCTGAGCGTTACCCAGACTGCCAGTTTTAGGGGGCAGGAATGAGGTGTGGTGTGCACAGTGTGCAATAGTTTATTTGGATTTGATTTGACAAATTAGATTGTGTGTGTAATTTCCAAGAAATATTGCAAAACCATGAAGTGTTAATTTGATCTGGATTGTTTGGTAAATTGTCTGATCATGTGAATCCAGCAAGGCTTACCCGTTCGTTGACAGGAGCTCACACTCCCTTCGGATGCTGGCGAGAGCCTCCTGGACAGACTTGCTTTACGTTTCCACTCTACGGTCGGAGAGGCTTACCTGTTCGATGTGTGTGCTCCCTTCGGACGTCGGTAACAGTCTCTCGGCCATGCTTGTCCACTGTTATTCCCTTAACTAAGACGAGTTGATACATACCTCTCTCTTCTCAGTGCGTGCACTAAATCGTTCTGTCTTGTGGCGAAACTTTGTTAGCACTTAGCCCAGTTCATTCAAAAGGGGCCAAGCAGAGAAGCTACCAAACACCTCCATGTTTTCCCTATTTAAATGGTTACTCGAGTAGTGTAACTCAACCTAGGACGGTGACACAAAACAAAACATTGTGCTTTTCTAAGCGTGTAAAATGGATAACTATATTGTATGGCGGAATACCATAGCAAGTGCTCGGGAGAACTTTGTATCAAAGTATCAACTACATTCAAAGTGCCCCTGTCTGTACAGCTAAGCAGTCCTTTACGTTTCAAGTTGCCCTGGCTCCCACATGGAAAATGCAATGGGTAAGCTAATGAATCTTCAGGTTTTATACAGACTTACTGTATGATTGCAATATGATCTACATTTCTTTGACTTCTGATTCATGTCTAGAACACTGCATCGACATCCACAATGATGGTCATGTGTAGACCAAGAAAAAGTCTTGGATTTGAGGTGAGTGACCAGCTTCTAAGTTTGCTATCAATAATCCATAATACAATTTATGGAAACCATTACACTTTATTTCCTATCAAGTCATGTAATTGTTTACTCAAGATGTACTGGATGTGGCACTGGTATGCAAAACCAATGCATATTTTTATTATTATTTGTCTACAACAGGAAACACACCACATTGAAGCTATTGTGATGGATATGAGTGCAACGCCAGTGTTTGATGTAAGCATGACATCAGAGCCTGCTGTTGATACCGCAGACACCAGCTTTGTGCCAAATGCAAGCCCCTCCACCACAGGTTGCTCTTAAAGCATCTCTGGACAAGCCAGAGGTTGGAAGGAGAGGAAGTGGATTGTAAATGAGTCTAAACTCCCGGAACTCTTTCAGAAATGTACAACCTGTGGTGCGGTGATGTGTGTGTGACCTGAACCAGACAGAAACACGGTTCGGCAGTAGAATCAATATAAATATAAATTGGCAATGCAGCAATGGCCATATGGCCATATGGGACAAAGTGAGTCCTGTCCCAATATACGTGGAATGGCGGAAAATAACCTTTTCGCAGCAGCTGCCACTCTCTTTACCGGCTCAACATACACTGACATAGCTGACTGGGCTTGACTTTTCAACCTGCAGTTGCCCCTGGAGTCAACTTTTTACAACATAAAGGCAAGCTACCTGCTCCCAGTGATTGAGAAATCATACACACAACAGGAGAACATAATCAAAGCAAGATTAATTTGCCAAAGCGAAGACGGTAAAGGAGTGCAGCTAAGTAGAGACGGCAGAAGTGACAGCCCCGGACACTCCAGCAAATACAACACGTAATCTTTTATGGATGACTCCACTAACCAGATCGTGGGGTTTGAGATGATGCAGATAAATTGTCATTTATTTCCACAAATCTATGGTAAATTCTATAACGTTTTTAAATGTCATCATGCATTAATTTGTGCTCTATAGGTTTCCCAGGCCTCCAGTTCGGTCGCAATAGAACCACTGGCCTTCAAGAAAGGCCTGGAGAAGATCCTGGATGAGGGCATTGATGGAAAAGTGGTCACCACAGACCGGCATCCGTCCATAATAAAAATCATGAGAGAAGAATATCCTCATATAATTCATCAATTTGATGCGTGGCATGTTGCCAAAGGTTAGTCTACTGTTAGTCTAAGCCAGGGGTGCCCAACCCTGCTCCTGGCGATCGGCTGTCCTGCAAAGCATAGCTCCAGTCCTAATCAAACACACCTGAAGCAACTAATTAAGGTCTTCAGGCTCACTTAAAAATTAGAGGCAGGTGTGTTTGATTAGGGTTGGAGCCAAACTTTGCAGGACAGTCGATCGCCAGGAGCAGGGTTGGGCACCCCTGGTCTAAGCTGTATAGCTATAAACCAACCCCAAATATTTTATCTCCATTATTGTCTGTTACCAGTTTTTCACAAAAGTTTTTTTATGGGTCTGTATAATGTGTGCGGTGCACTCATTTCCATGTTTCTATAGCTAATTGTACCTAATTTGGTAGTGATGAAAAATTAAAATTAATGCAAAAGAGACTGAAACACAGTTATTTATGTAACAGATATGGCTGAAATGGTGCGCCACCATAGTCTATGCAATGCATGAAATTACCCATAGTAATTATTTTCTATAATTTTTCAGGATTTAAAAAAAATGGTTGCAGCATCCAACAGAAAAGAATACAATGATCTTGCTCCTTGGGTCAGGAGTGTCAGCAACCACATGTGGTGGAGCTGTTGCACCTCCAAAGTAGATGCAAAGGTATCCAAGCATACAGAAACTGCTCATCACAAAGTGATATTCTATGTTATTATATACATCAAATGCTATATGCAGCTCAAATGTACATCAAATTTTTGGTCTTCAGCATGGAAGCCAACTGTAATGTATCATAGACTGTTAAAAGTGTGCCTCTGCTCTTGTGTTTTCAGGAGCTGCTCCGACGATGGATGTCTCTCCAACACCACATCACTGGGGTTCATCGCTGGGAAGAAAACGGAATGGAATACAGATGTTTCCATCAAGACTTGTCAGCATAGGAACAAAGAACAAAGAGGTGGCTAAAAGGGAATTCCCCTGCCTTCAAAGCCCTTCAAGCTATGATTATGGACATACGTCTCATTAAAGACCTACAACAGATGACACTGTTCAAACACATAGGTATGTGTATCAAAGAGTCTGTCTCAGTGAGAATAGATTCTGATAAACTATTTTGCAATAAGTCTGTATGAGGGGGGGGGGATGTAACCCCAGACTTGATCAATAATACTATGCATCCCATTCATGATACAGTGCTTCGAAAGAACACACAACTTTTCATGCTCTTGTTTTTACATTGTAAAACATTTTCTTTGGTTTTATTTTTCAGGACAACTTGAGGTGTTTCACAATGCCTTTTTGAAGTACAGTCCAAAGCGACATCATTTTCAATACCCTTCAATGAAGGCATGCACTATGCTAGCCATTATGGATCACGATGAGAATCACTCCACAAAGCGGGAACAGGCAACTACAGCAGCTGGTGGGTACTAAAGGAATGCAAATTAATGTAGTCACTGTATTTTCCCTTTACTTCTCTATGTGTCATCCATACATGAACATGATCTTCAAATAAATGCTGGCACAGATATGACTGACTAATGATTTTTTTTTACATTTGCATAAAAAACATAAATAGCCACAGTCCTAACTTTTGTAATAACATTATAAATATCAAAATGATACATTTACTATACTTCCAGCACTTTCGTTCATACTATTTTTGATTTCAGGCCTCACAAGACACAATGTTGTCTTTCAAAAGCAATCAAAGCAGTGGATTGCTAGACCAATCTACGTGAAGGCGACTCAAAAATTCAGAGATGACCTCATGGACAGAGTGATCCAAAGAAGACTTGACCCCACAATCAGATTCAAAGACGCATCATCACGCATCCAAATACCTCGCCTAGCTGCCAACATTGCATTGCAAACAAAGCCCAGCAGAGAGGAGGTCATACAGTCACACACCTCAAGATTCAAAGGTCCATCGGAGCCATTGTAACTCTTGTTTTCAGCTGACATGAAAAAGAACCTGTGCCATTGAAAAAGGAGGGGACTTGTACTTGCATAGCAAGTGTAGAAGGCAATTGTCAGTTATTATAGTTAATATTTTTGTTGTTACATTGTTGAATTAATTACGTATTTACCAAATTTGTGACTTCACTTATGTTTGAACAAATCTGACAAAACACTTTTTGCCTAGAGAACACATGGCCTATCCTATTTACTATGGGATTGAATTGAAATAAAGATCCTTGATGTTGCATGAGTGATTATATCAGAAGCCATTTGATTTAGCAAACAAGATTAAAGTATCACTCTAGATGTTGTAGGTTCAAAGCTTTATTTATACACATCAAATATAGGAAACTGAATTGAATACAAATGAAGAAATTGAAAATAAAAAAAGTGATAGAAAGACATCTACATAATGGTTGTAATATAGAAAAATATACAAACAGATCAACTATTCTGATGCAAGCTGCAGTGCAATTGTCCCACAGATGTCTATGAAACATGTAAACATAATTTAGGTCTGAATTCAGGGCCCAGCACATATTGTCCAGTAACAGTCATATGCCTACATATCCAT
This sequence comes from Carassius gibelio, assembly GCF_023724105.1. Taxonomy (NCBI): domain Eukaryota; kingdom Metazoa; phylum Chordata; class Actinopteri; order Cypriniformes; family Cyprinidae; genus Carassius; species Carassius gibelio. The sequence continues at coordinate 5,252,100 of NC_068399.1, read as the reverse complement.
TGTCTCATGTAGTTCTTGAAATCCAACATAGACACCGGACTCAGAAGGATATCTTTGTCGCATAGTCTCGACCACACATGATGGCAGTGGTTTCTGATTGCCTCTGCCCAAAGTTTCACCCTGTAGGGGCCATTCCAGCACTATCCGGTAGGAAACCAACCTATTTTGACTGAGAAGACAGAGATAGGTTAAGTATATACATTTATAAATAAAAACATGATACATAGGCATATTTCAATGGTTTCAGATAGCACTTACTCTGACGATAGCTGGCCATCTGGTCCACTCGGGGTGGGTCGTTTCCTCCAATTGACTTTGTCAAGATGAAAGAAAAATTTGACGACTGCCAGGTGAATCATCGCTGCAAACAAGTCGCTTGCCGCGACACAGGCAATTTGTCCAGGTCTTCTGAATCTACATTGACCCCCACCATCGATGGCAACACCTGGTCCCATTCTGAACGGCACAAGCTCTCAATCTCGGTCGGCATCTGTTCGCCACAGTCACACTTGCACTACCAATTGCTGTTTGCCCATGTTCTTTCGCCGGCTCCGGTCTGTTCTGGTTCATATCTTTTTTTCCCCTCTCACGGTCCATAATAGCTAATTCCTCCTCCGTGTACTCTGGTTCAAACAGATATGGCTCTGGGTCTGCTACAAACAAGTCATAATCATCTACAAAGTCCGCCATTGCAAATGATCTTTTGCAGTTTGCTAATAGCACAAGTGGTAAAAGTCACGTTGGTTCCATTGACAGAAATGAGAGGGAGGAGGAGAAGGAGCGGGGGCCGGTGAGAGGACTTTTCACGAGTGAAGATATTACTGCGCCATGTCAAAGTGCTCCCGAGCACTTGCTATGGTATTCCGCCATACAATATAGTTATCCATTTTACATGCTTAGAAAAGTGCAACATTTTGTTTGTGTGTCACTGTCCTAGGTCGAGTTACACCACTCGAGTAACTGTATTTAAATAGGGAAAACATGGAGGTGTTTGGTAGCATCTCTGCTTGGCCCCGATTGAATGAACTGGGCTAAGCAAAGTGCTAACAAAGTTTTGCCGCAAGACAGAGCGATTTAGTGCACGCACTGAGACGAGAGAGGTATATATCAACTCGTCTTAGTTAAGGGAATAACATAATTTAATATGAAAAAATGGTGGAGTATCCCTTTAATAACTAGACCAAGTGATGCTGTTTGTGGGGTTGTTTAATCAGCTATTGAAAGATTTAATGTCTTGTATTTCAGTTGATTTCTTTTAAGACTGTGGCAGAAGTCAGTTGTAGGAGTAGTTGTCGTGTTTTTCTTTCCTTCAGTGATTCTGTTAATTTGACACTAGGTATTTTGTTGTGTATGAGGAACTGACACAGATATGAGAAGATATGCAAGTTACAGTATACAAGGGCAAGTCATGGCACATAAGTGAACGTTATCATCAGGAAATAATGAAAGAATTAGAAAAACTGAAATGGAATCCAGCCTAAGGTGTCATGCTTGTACCGACATGAGTGGTGCAATGTATTGTAAAACTCACAGTTTAGATTGTATTACGAATTTTGAGTCACAGATTGGATTATAAAAAAAGCATGCTTTTCAACATGAAAAATCTGGCTGAAAGAGGGTGTGTGTCTATATCAGGCATGGGCAAAAAAGCCCTGCAGAGTTTAGCTCCAACCCTGATCAAACACACCTGAACACGCTAATCAGTGTCTTCAGGATTACTAAAAGACAGAGGTGAGACTTTCAAGTTACAAGCAGTCTTCAAGTCATATCCCAAGTCCTTAAAGAGTTAAAGTTAATGAGATAATTAAGTCACTGAATAAATGATGATTGGTTAGAGAGTCGGACTGGCAATCGAAAGGTTGTGAGTTCGAGTCTCGGGCCGGCAGGAATTGTAGGTGGGGGAAGTGCATTTACAGTCACCATACTTGGCTGGATGTCACTTTACTCACTTCACTTTTAACACCTAATTAAATCTTTCAAACCTTGAAGCTAGCAGGTGAGCTTACTCTTCCTGATAATAACTTGTGATGAATGAACATCATGAAGTGGCATGGCTCTTTTGATCAAGTGATACTTATATTGGTATATATTTAATATTGATAAATGGTATCTGTGAGGATTTCCAGTCAGGATTTAGACCGTATCATAGTACTGAGACTGTTCTCCTTTAGAGAAACAAATGACCTGTTCTTAAAATCTGATGGTGGATGTATCTCCCTATTAGTCGCGCAGCCCTAGTTTTGTCTTTGTCTTGCTCTCTCTTAATCAGTATCAGGTGTGGGGTAACCAGGCGAGCTGATTGTTAATGGGGAGCCCCTGCAGACAGTGTGTTTCTTTCCTATATAAACTGAGTGTTCCATTGCTGGGCTGTGTGATGGGAGATAGGTGTTTGTGAGGTAGTTATTTTAGTCACCGATGCTCTCGTGCAGATTCTCGTTGCTGGGGTGGTCTATAAATGTGTATGTGTTTCTGCTAATCTTGTCTCCCTGCATCTTTTATTGCATTCTATTTTTAAAGTATAACACCCACCCACTGATGTGCAGACACAATCTTGGTTTATTAGCATGAAAAGTTATATTTGGTTGAATTAGAAACCAGAACCTCTGCAGTCCAGACACAAACATTAACCACTAGACCAAATCAGTCATGTTCTTAATTAAGATTTTTATCTGCTGTATGTGTTAATCTCCTCCTAACACAATTCCAAGACTGATAATGGTAGATGTAGAGATTTAATTACCATATTATGTGAAATATCTGAGTCCCTTAATCAGTCTTTAAAAATTACTGTTTATCGAAAAAAGGGGTTTTAAAAGAATTTTTATTGTGCATAAAATAATATTCATGAGTTTTGTAGCACCGCCACCCAAAATAGTTTCACTAGACTTTTTATTTAGATCTAATGTAAACGTTCCCATTCAAACTTTTATTTCAGCTGTTACAAAGTTAATAGGCCTACAGGAATTTATTAGCAGAATAACATTGTGTATGCATGCACTCTGCATTAATCGTTACACATAACAATATAAAACATTTCCCTCGCAAAATGTGAAGTTTATTTCATATTGCAAGTTTTGTTAAGCTATGGAACATTAGAATTTGTTGATGTGTTTAACAGACAATCTCTTGGTACTTGTATTCCAAATTCATGGATGCTTCTAATTTGATACCGACTCCAAATATTGAACTAGTACTTTTGCCATGAAGCTTGGTTTCTCGTTCCATAAGAACTACGTATGAGCTCTGCTTTTATGTGTCTTGGAGTCAAAAAAGCTGGGAACCACTGATCTAAACTGTTAATATTCAAATAAACCTTATCAAATTGGATAATGGAGGAGGATAAAGAGGATGTTTGTGGTTGTTATGTGTGGTTGTTGTGGTAGTTAACGTCGATGGTTATGGCCCTCTTCATCAATCCAAAGGCTTGCACCATACTTCTGCAATTTGATGGTATGATTGGCAGTAACGATAAAAGACCTGTCGCTGGGGACATGGAAATTTTGGCAGATGACCCCACTGCAAGTTTTTTCGTCTTTTTCATCTTCCAAAAGGACAGAGGCATAGATGGTGCCTTCCCCGGCAAAGTTACATGTCTCGTTCTGCGGCAGGTGAATGTAACGGATCCGGGAGTCTGGTTTAAAAACCATCTTCACATCGGTGGAAATGTGCCCTGATACTGATTTTTCAGTTTTTGATGCTTTACCTTCTATCCCTGCTCCCACATTTATCACCATTTCTTCCAGCCTCATTGTATCCACTCCATAGAAAATCCGAAGATGCTTCCCGGTTGCGTTGGCCACGTGGGTATTTGAGCGTGAAGTCTCGTTCCCCATGTTTTTAAATTGGAGCTGGGAAGATCTGAATTTTTAAAGAAAGAAACAAGGTTATATATACACAGGTATGCAGAACACTGAAAGGTTGTTTTCATTTAAATCTTTTCAATCTTGGCACTTCTTTCTGTCATTCTTTGGCAGTATTTGCACTCTGTGCATAAAAGATATTTGTCTATATAAATTATTATATAAATTACTTGTTATATTGTCTTAACAACAGATCATATTTCTGGCAATATAAATTTTTAAATACAGGCTCCATTATAATTGACAAACCCAACCAACTATGCATCAAGTATAGAAGCAATTTTGTCATTTTAGTTCATCTGTGACGGTATCTTCATGGTGTAAATGTAAAAGTAAAGAGAAAATATAAAGAAACAGTCCACTATGCTGCTTTTACATACAGAATTAAATTTCACTACCTCTATAATCAAGAATATTAAATAAATACTTACTGCAGAGACAAGAGAAAATAACTGTTGTATATTTAGTTGGTTCAACAGGTGACTGGCAGTCAGCGTGTCCTGTAATCCACAAAAAGCAACTTCAAAACCTTATATAGACAGATCTGCTAAAAAAAAGCCTCACGCCCACAGCAGATGACGTATTTGTCACTGATCTGTTGTAACCTGACAAAGTGCACAATTTGCATTTTAACTTATTTCATGAGAGTCAAAGTAAGAGAGTTCCAAGAAAAAGCATGATATCATTGCACAATCATGTTACATGATTATGGAAAAGAAATGTTCTTGAGAAAGACATTATTTTATGCTCAAATAAGAAAAATGACCGCTTGCGGGCCAGGCACACACTAGTCCTTCCAAATGTCGTTTGTTTAGATAAGAGGATAAAATGGTTTGGAGTAGTATCATGTCATTCATGAGTTTATGTAGCTCACAGGTAGGTGAGGTTGATCAGGGTCGGAGCTAAAACCCTGCTTTATTGAAACATAACCATCAACACCCAATTACCATAACAAATATGTGTAAAGCACACAGTTATGTACCTCCGGCAGATAAACAGGCCCACAACATTAAAGATCCAGAAGTATATTTAACCCTGAACAAAACACATTATTAAGTTTCATCTGACCATAGAACCTTTTCCTGGATGATTATTTCAGTTGTGTCTGATAACTGAATATGCTGGAGTTTGTTTTGAAATGAGTAAAGAGGACGTTTCTTGAAATCCTCCTAAAACAACATGTGCTGATGTAGGGGCTGATGAATTTTTTTTAGGCTTTTATTTTTAATTTTTTTTGACCCCAAGACTTAAATAATTTTTGCACTTCTCCAGCTGTGATCCTGAAACTCCTCCTCACTGTCCATTAGGACCATACAGACACACCTCCTAGTCCAGCCAGATTTTTCCTGCTGAGAAATATATATATATATATATATGTGTGTGTGTGTGTGTGTGTGTGTATATATATATTCATTTTGCTGATGCTTTTAGCCAAAGCGACTTACAATTGCTATATATGTCAGAGGTCGCACGCCTCTGGAGCAACTACCCAGCCGGCACATGACTGACCTTCAATGTTGAAATATGGTTGAAATAAGGTCAGTTGTGGTTTCAACGTTGAAACAACGTTGATTCAACGTTTAAAGATGAACTGTTGAAAAACTTACAGCACATGACCAATTTTCAACATTGAAATATGGTTGAAATAAGGTCAGTTGTTTTAATGAAACAACGTTAAAAATGTTTAACGCTAAATGGTAGAAAAAGGTTAACAAGCTTTTAAATGATTTATATTAAATTATTTAAATTAATTAATTTATTATTTTAATAGCATTTTAAAATATTTTAGTCATGATATCTATTCTAAAATCTAAAGGTATATGTTAAATATTATCATCATTAACAACAATAAAACTATATACATTTCGCTGCTTTATCACACTGAAACAACTCCCATTGGTAGTTTTATTTTATTACTTCTATCATGATTGGTTAATCTGGCTGTCATTCAGGAAACTGGACAATGAATCGGTTCACGCCTTTCTACATTTAAAAATATGACCGTTATTGTCGTCTTTCTGTGAGTGAGGCGGCTAACTGTGAGCTGCTGGTCGTTATAACTGACTGCTCGGTCGGTCCCGAATTATTTCATATTTGCCTGTACATTTTTTATTTATTTTGAGCGAATTTGAGTCGTGACATGGCAATGGAGAACAAAAACTGTGAACACAAGAAGGGTCAGGGGTTCTGCGAGGTCCTGAAAACATCCTGGCAAAATGAGGTAAGAAAATCGCTAACGTTCAATCAATCAATCACCTTTATTTATATAGTGTTTTAAACAAAATACATTGCGCCAAAGCACTGAACAACATTCATTTGGAAAACAGTGTCTCAATAATGCAAAATGATAGTTAAAGGCAGTTCATCATTGAATTCAGTTATGTCATCTCTGTTCAGTTGAAATAGTGTCTGTTTTTATTTGCAATCAAGTCAATGATATTGCTGTAGATGAAGTGACCCCAACTAAGCAAGCCAGAGGCGACAGCGGCAAGGAACCGAAACTCCATCGGTGACAGAATGGAGAAAAAAACCTTGGGAGAAACCAGGCTCAGCTGGGGGCCAGTTCTCCTCTGACCAGACGAAAACAGTAGTTCAATTCCAGGCTGCAGCAAAGTCAGATTGTGCAGAAGAATCATCTGTTTCCTGTGGTCTTGTCCTGGTGGTCCTCTGAGACAAGGTCTTTACAGGGGATCTGTATCTGGGGCTCTAGTTGTCCTGGTCTCCGCTGTCTTTCAGGGCAGTAGAGGTCCTTTCTAGGTGCTGATCCACCATCTGGTCTGGATACGTACTGGATCCGGGTGACTGCAGTGACCCTCTGATCTGGACACAGACTGGATCTGGTGGCCACGGTGACCTCGGAACAAGAGAGAAACAGACAAATAATAGCGTAGATGCCATTCTTCTAATGATGTAGAAAGTACGGTGTTATGTGAAGTGTTCCGGTTCCAGTTTACCTAATTAATGCAGCCTAAAAATCCTTTAACGGATTTGCATATTAAAAGCATATTAGTATCTTATGTGTATGCCAGGTTAAAGAGATGGGTCTTTAATCTAGATTTAAACTGCAAGAGTGTGTCTGCCTCCCGAACAATGTTAGGTAGGTTATTCCAGAGTTTAGGTGCCAAATAGGAAAAGGATCTGCCGCCCGCAGTTGATTTTGATATTCTAGGTATTATCAAATTGCCTGAGTTTTGAGAACGTAGCGGACGTAGAGGAGTATAATGTAAAAGGAGCTCATTCAAATACTGAGGTGCTAAACCATTCAGGGCTTTATAAGTAATAAGCAATATTTTAAAATCTATACGATGTTTGATAGGGAGCCCAGTGCAGTGTGGACAGGACCGGGCTAATATGGTCATACTTCCTGGTTCTAGTAAGAACTCTTGCTGCTGCATTTTGGACTAGCTGTAGTTTGTTTACCAAGCGTGCAGAACAACCACCCAATAAAGCATTACAATAGTCTAACCTTGAAGTCATAAATGCATGGATTACCATTTCTGCATTTGACATTGAGAGCATAGGCCGTAATTTAGATATATTTTTGAGATGGAAAAATGCAGTTTTACAAATGCTAAAAACGTGGCTTTCTAAGGAAAGATTGCGATCAAGTAGCACACCTAGGTTCCTAACTGATGACGAAGAATTGACAGAGCAACCATCAAGTTTTAGACAGTGTTCTAGGTTATTACAAGTAGAGTTTTTAGGCCCTATGATTAACACCTCTGTTTTTTCTGAATTTAGCAGTAAGAAATTACTCGTCATCCAATTTTTTATATCGACTATGCATTCCATTAGTTTTTCAAATTGGTGTGTTTCACCGGGCCACAAAGAAATATAGAGCTGAGTATCATCAGCATAACAGTGAAAGCTAACACCATGTTTCCTGATGATATCTCCCAAGGGTAACATATAAAGCGTGAAGAGTAGCGGCCCTAGTACTGAGCCTTGAGGTACTCCATACTGCACTTGTGATCGATATGATACATCTTCATTCACTGCTACGAACTGATGGCGGTCATATAAGTATGATTTAAACCATGCTGGTGTGGAAGTGCATGATTATCTTTATTATCTTTTGAAAATAGTAAAGTATTACCAGAGTTTACAAATGGGTAGTTTAAAGGACATGTAACCTGCAGATAAATAAATACCTGTGTGTCTATTTTTGCATTGCTTTATCACAGCTGATCAAGTTAGATGCTCACCTAATGTGTTGCTGGTAAGAGAGATTTAGAGATGGTTTAGAGATTTTCCCATATTTTCCTGATATGAATCCCATGCATTAGGTGTGTTATATATGTTTGTATTCTTATAATAGTTTCAAAGTGTTTTCTGAAACATGTAAGTGCAAATGTCAGTATTTAAATAATATAATTTTAATGAATTAATGAAAATGAATAAATAAAAAAAAGGATTGTTTAAAGCCATGGTTCTCAAAGTGTCAGGCCCCCTCCAGTTGTTATGCAGGTGAATCACTAAATTAAACTAATGTTAATATATTTTAACTTAAATGTGCAAAAAAAAAACTTACTCAAAGATTAAGTATGTTCGAGTTAAAGTACAGTACAGTTTTGTAACTTTTGTTACATAATTACATTTAAAATTACATTTTAATTTAACTTTTTTTTCCATTTACCTGTGTATGTAAGCACAGTTGTAGTGTTAAGGTTCAAACTGTATTTACCATGGTAAAGTGTCTGTCAACAATTAATATTCTTATTAGAAATAAAACTGCCTCATTTTTTAACTGTACAGCTGTAGCTGAATAGTTTGGCCTACTACGCTGCTGAAATGTAATGTTGGTCATTATGGTGGAACTTAATATTTAATAACAAATATTTTCTGAAGTGGTACTTGGTATAAAAAGTTTGAGAACCAGTGGTTTAAAGAAATGGTATAATATGAAATCCTGCTTTTTAAGAACTTTTCAGTAAACCATTTCTTCTTTCCCCTTGTAGGAAGGAAAAAGAAAGATCTACAAATATTACATTTGAGGTGAGTTTCATGTTTCTTTAGTTGTTTTCATGTATGAATGTCATCTTAAGATGTCATTGCTTTGCTGAGGTCATTCTGATGATTTTATTGAAATTTGTCACGAACAACGAATGTTTTAGTGTGTGAATCAGAAAGCTACAGATTTTGATATTGTTGGCACATGGTGTGTAATCACTGAATATATTAGCAAGAGTTTTTTTTCTTCAAATAGTATTTCTTATGTACTCTTAACGGTAAGAAACTCGGGCTTCATGCATCTCCAGACAGTTTTGATTAAATACTGTGCCTGTAAGGGAAACACTATAATACTCGTTCTGTCTACAATGAGCAGCATTTTAACTTCATTAACACTCTTTTGCCTAAGTTCCCTGGGGTTGTTATACACAAAAGACTTAAAAACATAAAAATACAGAAATTCAAACAAATGTAAAGAAAAGGAGAAAACAGCTTACAAAGTTAGTAAGCCTGATTCCTGTAAACCCATTCAGCTGTAAACAGCCCTTGGCTGTTGGGTTTTGGAAGACTGGCTGTGAGTTTCACACTCAATTAAAACCTGTTTTCTGAATTAGCCCTGTTTAACTGGTTCTGAAGACAAAAAGAAAAAAAAACACACACACATATCAACAAGAAAGTGGATGTTAGTGACGCCAAAAAACCCCACAACAAAACCCCTTCTAGCTTATTTTAAACCTCTAACCTAACATAAGTAAAGAAAGAAAAAAAGCAAATCTTCAGTACCAAGCGCCATATACTTCCCTATTCAACTAATAAAAATTAAACATACATGGGTGGTATTCACCTCTTACCCAGGGTCTCTAAACATATTGAGTTACATAAATGTTGCGCAATAGTCACATGACATCTTCCCTATCCACTTACCTCTTGAGTAAAGAGTAAACATCATAGACCTTAAGCTTATCAAAGCTCAAAGAGAAATGCCATCTGAGCAACAAAGTAACATAATAACTAAATGAAATGGCAAATTCAAAAAGTGGGAAGGATCAAAAATTTCAGAACAAAAATACCAAGGATTTTTGTATAAATAAAGCAAGTCAAACACGAGTAAACCGACAGCAAAAAAGCAGGAAACAAAAGGTCTCCATTCCCTTCTTTCAGCGTCCTTTTATCTTAACTGGCAGTGGATAGGTCATATTGTTTTATGATGACTGACAGCTTTATGAACCAATCAGCAGTCAAGGGAGGCGGCCTTAGGGATATACAGGAAAAGTTGAGAGAGCAAGCAGGAGAGAGAGAGAGAAAAAGACAGGCACTCACACAAGAACATTTATGGACGTAACACACATAACTATGTTGCATTAGTTTTATCTAGGACTATACAGAAACACAAAAAAGAAAATGCCTCCTTTCAACTTAGAACCCAGCTGCTGCAGAGACTGCCACAGTCTCAGTTCAAAAATGTATATTTTTTAAGCCAACAAAGCGACACAAGCTTCAGTTTTCATCCTCATGGTTATGCAACCCTATGACAAAAAAAGATATTAAATTAAATACAATACAACACTGGAACTGGTCACATGACAAAAGAATTAACAACTCAAACTCAAAGACTCGTAAGGTGACTAATAATTTCTGTTTCTGGTACAGACTGCATACAGTAGCTTCAGCTTATGGGAATGTCAAGTCACCATTATTTATATAGTGCATTTTATAATCCAGATTGTTTCAAAGCAGCTTTACAGTGATGTTTTCTTATTTGAAATGTGATCAACATGTGTGTGTCTTTCTTCTTTCCATACTTTTGCTATTATTCTTGTGCAGTGACATGTTCACCAAACTAAACAGCCAGTTTCAGTTCCCTTTCACACTGACGGCTCGATACTATGGAAACTTATTTTTGCTAAGGAATAAAAAAAGTGGATTATGTCTTTTTATTTCACAATTCTGACATTTCTCGGAATAGAATTGCATGATATATAGACAGAATTATGTGATGATGTGTTAGAAATTGTCTGATATAAACTTGCATTTGCAAGAAAAATTACAGAATTGTTAAAGTACAATTGCATTTGCAGAATTGTGATTTTTGTGAACAAGGGAAGGATAAAGCCGGCCCAAACAGTTGCAGCCAGACAAGCAGGAAGTATGGCAAGATGATGCAGTCTTTTGTTCGCTCTTCATGAAACAGGTTTAAAGTCATAGCTTGTCATTGCCACATCGCTTCTCGAAGTTAAGCTCCAGACAGAAGAGTTTTAGAAGCAGCCATACTCCCTGACAAACATGGGCGATGACAACACGGCCAACTCATTTATATACAAGAAAAACTGTCTCAACTATCCACTTGCTCATCTTTTGCTTAGATGATGAGGACCCCTTGTTAGGCAGAACATAGCAGACAAACAGCTGTTCAAATTTGCATCATAAGATATAAGCGGGTAGGAGACCGGTCTGAAGCCGGTTTCATATGAAAATGTAAGGGTACTGACTCTCAGGCGATCTGAATTTGAGTACAGTTTATGGAGCTAAATGCTACAGCCCAGCTAAAAAAGCCTAGCGACGCCCGTGCTTCTTGTGTACATTTCGGAGAACCAGGACAAATTTAAATCGATTGCTCAGGCATTTAAAAGGCACCGAAATCTGCTTCCTCTTATTCGGTTCGGTGCATACCGGTTCCATACCCAACCCTACTTTTAAGAAATATATTGTTTGATAAACAAACCCAAAACTGGCTATGTCCTTGCTGGAGTGTGATGTGATTTGTGTCATGTGCAGGTGCGATGGATCGCGTACAAACCAATAGGGTGTCGGAATGGTATATGTTTATACTTCTCATCCAACCACAATCAAATTCACTCCATCCGGATGGCGCGATTTATCTGGATAGGTTTTTTTTTTTTATTATGACAAGCCGGAATGAAAACAAGCCGAAATTAAATAGCAGTTAACAAACCTATTTTTAAAATGTTAGGAGTAGAAAGTACAGATACTTGCACGGAAATGTAAGGAGTAGAAGTAAAAAGTCTCAAGTAAAGTATAGATACCGCAAATTTCTACTTAAGTAATGTAACAAAGTATTTGTACTTTGTTACTTGACACCTCTGAGTGCTAGTGTGGTAAGACAATTCTTTTCTTTTTGTCCAGCAGAAGAGATTCCATGACAGAATACAATGTCAGTTTTACCTCAGCTTCTGGAGACACTGGAGGATCTAGAAAGTAAAAAACTGAAAAAGTTCAAATGGCACTTAAAGCATGATGGTCTTGCTTCAACTGCTGATGTGGAAAAATCAGATGTCTTTGACACAGTGGATCATATGGTTGCCCGTTGTGGACCAGAGGGAGCTATGGAGATCACATTGAATGTCCTTAGAAAGATGAATGAAAATCATCTTGCTGAACACTTAGAGAACAAACTCAAAGGTAATCACATCTGCAAACCTAAGCTAGCATTACAGAAATTGCAATGCAAAACAGTCAGAACAACCTCTAGATTAGTTAATGCGGGATTTGAGCACGTACCAAACCTCTGAATAATCAGTTTGATTGCCACTCCACTCATAGAATGTTTGTTTTTACAAGAGCTGTTTATGAACACACACAAAAGCATTTTACAGATACTGTACATTCTTTGTTTTAATTTTCTTTCTCCTTGCAGATCAACAAAAATGCCCAAAGACCACAAAGAGACACCATGAAAAACAAGGTAACAAATATTAGGATAACAGAAAGAACTTACAGCTGTGCAGTGGTTTTGTATTACACAAAGTGAACAAAGAAAAACAACGACAAAACCAAAAGAACAAAGTAAATCAGAATCAGAAAGTCTTGTTTTAGCAAAATAAGCTTTCAGTACACAGAGACAACAACAACGTACAGACAAAAAAAGTTAAATATAAAGACTAGTATTGTTAAAAAAATTAAAAATACATTTTATTAACAGTTCTGCTATAGATGATAATGGAATAGAATAGAGTGATAACAGGGTTGTACTAAGATGGAGGTTGTAACAAATAAATATAAGGATATTGCACATTTTTATTGCATAGGTGGGGAACATTTCCCTGTTCATGAGGTAGATTGCCTGGGGGAAGAAACGTTTCTTGTGCCTAGCTGTCCTGATATTTGCTGCTCTGAAGCGCCGGCCAGATAGCAAAAGTTCAAAAAGTGGATAACTTGGATGTGACTGAACCAGAATGATTTTCTGTGCCCTTTTCCTCACTCTGGATGTATACAGTTCTTGAAGGGTGGGCAGGGGAGCACCAATAATCCTTTCAGCAGTCCGAACCATTCTGTGTTTTCTGATGTCTGATTTTGTAGCTGAACCAAACCAGACAGTTATTGAAGTGCACAGTACAGACTCAGTGACGGCTGAGTAGAACTGTTTTAGCAGCTCCTGTGGCAGGTTAAACTTTCTCAGCTGGCGAAGGTAGTACAACCTCTGCTGGGCCTTTTTCACAGTGGAGTCAAAGTGAATGTCCCACTTCAGGTCCTGAGAGATGGTGGATCCCAGGAATCTGAATGACTTCACTGCAGTCACAGTGATGTTCATGATGGTGAGTGGGGAGAGTGCAGGGGTTTTTCTCCTAAAGTCCACTATCATCTCCACTGTTTTGAGCGTGTTTAGCTCCAGGTTGTTTAGACTGCACCAGACAGCTAGTTGCTCAACCTCTTGTCTGTAAGCAGACTCATCACAGTCCTGGATGAGGCCGATGACTGTAGTGTCGTCTGCAAACTTCAGGAGCTTGACAGAAGGGTCTTTAGAGGTGCAGTCGTTGGTGTACAGCGAGAAGAGCAGTGGGGAGAGAACACATCCCTGAGGGGCACCAGTGTTGGAGGAGCAGCTGTTGGACATGAATTTCCCCAGTCTCACTAACTGTTGCCTGATTCACCTCAGTACAGGGGGATGGTGTCATGTAGTTTGTGATGGCTCTCAGATCTTTCCACACTGAAGTTGAGTCACTGAAAGTGAACTGATCTTCCTACTTTTTAGTGTAAGTTCTTTTAACCACAAACGAGGCTCTTTTAAAACAACTATAAATGGTTAAACTCAGCTAAACATCTATTTAAAAATTATTTGTTTTGGGTCTGTGTTTGGTGAAGATTAAACTGTAACCAGCAGCACCTCAAATCTTACAAGCTTTTTAATTCAGGATTTACAAAATGCTTATTCATGAGAAATGGGACAGTTCCCACTTTATTTGGATCATTTTAAAAATGTAAACTGTAGTCTTAAATATTAAGATACACAGGGATGTACAAGAGGAAATATGCATATGTGCATTATACTGTAGTCTTAAATATTAAGATTCACAGGAATGTACAAGAGGCAAATGTGCAAACAGGTTGACACTGTCAGTATGTCAATTTGAGGTAGTGAATGATGAAAATATCTTACTGATAAAGTAAAAAAAAGTGGAGACTTGAAGATGTTAAGAGGCTGGTTTTGAGTTTAGGTCCCTTATGGCCTGGGGGAAAAAACTCGGTCTCTCGGTTTTTGCCATCAGGCTGCGGAAGCGCTTACCAGATGGCAGCAAAGTGAAAAGATTGTTACTGTGGTGGGTGAAGGTAGATGTCCCGGAGATGCGCTCAGTTAAGCGCACAATTCTCTGCAGGGCTTTGCATATGTTCATGTAAAAAAGTTAGGACACTCAGGATATAGAAAATCAGGATCAGGATATAAAAAAATAATTTGGTTCTTTGTTTTTACAAAGTTGCATCTGAGCAAACCATAAGACTTGAGATAAGTTGAGATGGCCATAATGCACATAAAACCAAACACAGAATATTGGCACAAGCATCTCATCCCAAAAGTCACACATGCTGGTGGAAGCCTGATGATTTTGGACTTGTTTTGTAGCCACAGCCCCTGAGGCCCATTGAGTCGACCATGTATTCTAGAGTCAAATGTATGGTCATCCATCTGACAGCTAAAGCCTGGCCAAAACTGGGTCATGCATCTGGACAAGGATCCCAAGCACAGCAGCAAATCTACCACAGAATGGCTGAAAAAAAAAGCTGAATGCTGTGGTGAAAGCTGTGTATAAACAAGTGCCCACAAACCTTAATAAACGTGAGCAATGTTGTAAAGAAGAGCGGGCCAATATTCCTCCAGAACAATCTGATAAAGTTGTACTGAAAATTATTACTTCAAGTTATTGCTGCTAAAAGTATATCTACAAACAGTTGAATCATAGGGTGTTTTTAGTTTTTTAACCATGGCTTTTTTATCTTGCCATTTATTTTTGTAAAAAAAGAAAAGAAAAACATAATAAATAATAAAAAAAATAAGTAATGGCAGTGTGATATATCGTGTTTTTCATCTATCATGTGAGGTTTTATCTTCTGTATTTCAAATCCTGAGACATTCAATGTATTTCCCTTATTTAACTTAATTTTTGTTTATAATATTCTATTAAAAAGAATCCTACTGTTTAAGTCCATAAAATATTTCAGATCTATTCATATTAAAATCTAATTAGTGTAATATTAATATATTATCTGAACCACAGCTATTCACTTTCTTTGTCGAAATTAGTTTTAAAATGATACTGTCTATTAATCAATCAACAATCTTAAAAAATTTGTAAGCATATTGAAATAAGACATTTCGATATTAACTTAGTAAGTTTCCTGTTGTTTATCATGCAAATAGTCACCCTTGTACATGTTACAATCAGCAACTTTGATCTTTGAGTGATTTTTTTTTTTTATCTGACTTGATCTCTGATAAATTAAATCTCCTTTACGTTCTATTTCAGTTGACAAAGCCCCAGGACAGATTAACAGCAGCACTGAGACCGGAGTCAGTGTTGATGTAAAAGCTGAAACATGTGCAACTGTAAATGCTCATTTATTGACTGGAAACACATTCACAGGACAAGTAAACTTTTACAACTCAACTGCTACAGGAAACGGTACATGTACCTTATTAAGACACACTTGTTTTATTAAGGACTGGTAATGTGATTTTAATCAGACACTAACTTTACTATCATTTTCACTTAATTTGTATCTATATATTCTGTTTCTATTTCCCTCATATGCATCGTTTCTAACTGCTCACGGATTAACTGAAATGCTCAGAGACAGCCGAAAAGCAAAGAGAAGAACAAGGTAAACCAATATTAACAACAATAAGACTGAGGTAATACAACACCGTTTTACAGCTATAAAATAATATATACTTACATCCAAGATTATGGAAGTGTATGGAAGTATATTAATCACAGATGTCCAAACCAAAGATGAACCAAAAATGCATGTTGAACTGCACTAATTGAAAAGGCGGTAGGCAATCAGCGGGTCTTGATGCTGACAAAGCAAAAGATAGAGAGAGTAATTCATTCAGAAAAACCCGATTTGCAGAAATGAAGACAGTGCAAAGTATTTGTTTCGATTATCAGTGCGAGTATGTATACAGAAAAAGCTGATTAAGACACAAAAGCTGCTTTTCTGAGGAGTCGAGATAATGTCTTAAATCTATCAGAGGCAGTTCACAGTTGCGGCTACAGGGACACACATCTCCATTTCCTCCATCAGGAATGAGGGTTAACATACGTAACCGAGAAGGTCCTTTCTGGGGGAAGACACTCAGTTCACACTCAGGAAACAATACTGCGAAGAATACAAATATTGGACCATCACCAAGGAGTCACAACATATGGAGCGCTGACCCAGTACAGGGGCATACATGAGGGTTGCACACAAGCAATGGGTCTGGTGATTAGTTCATCCACCAAACTCTTTCACAGAAGTGCTTAAATAATGGAAAAGTCATCCAATGCTCAAAAAGGGAACTTTAACATTAGGACTGCCAGGGGTCGTTGTATACCTTAAATCGCCAGAGGATAACATTTACCCACACACATGACTACTGGTTTGATATTGGTAAAAAACTTATTATGTCACTGTATTATGCCACTGTCTAGAGTCTTAAAATTATTATTTTTTTATTAATCAACTATGTTTTTGTCCTGTTCAAGGGTATTTTAAGCAGGTTACTCTAATTACTTTTCTTAATGCTGAATATTGGCTTAACCAGCCTGCCGTGACAATGAGAATACATATTTGGGCGGTGTAATATTATAATAAAATGTCATTCATGACATATTAAGATAACCCATGTTATTTAAATTAGCCTAAAATACCCTAAATAGACAATAATGAACAATAGCCTAATTCACTGCACTGCATAAGATGCATGATTCATAACAAATTCAAGCCCACAGTTTCACCTAATTATTTATAAACTTGTTTAGTTATATCATGTATCGTTGATTTGAATAAGAAAACTACAACAATTAATTATTTAATTACAATACCGTTATTTGTTTTATTTGCGAAATAAATGAACATCCCAGCAACAAGCCGACCCCTGTCTTCTTCCTTCCTACTAAGACTGTGCTGAACCTTGTCACACTGGTGCCGAAAACCGGGAAGGAAGAAGACAGGGGGCGGCTTGTTGCTGGGACACTCGTTTATTTCGCAAATAAAACAAATAACGGTGCCCTCTTGGCATAAGCAGTATAATCCTGCACAATCACAGTCAATAACTCAGAATTCACTTTGTGAATGAAAGGTCCACTGTTAGTGAAATTATGCTTACTTGGGGAAATGAGTATTTGTGAAGACGTCTGGGCCAGCTGTTTATCAGTGCATTGATGCCGGGCAGAGCCTTAATCAGGGAGTACCACAGAGCAGATTCCAGGGAGGAAAACAGATTTATCTGTACCTGGCCAGATCGCCAAATCAGCTGGACCTTCTGGGGATGGAGACTCTACTCTTCGATGAGTGTAACCTGTTGTAAAACAAATCTGCTGCATAGTTAAGGACACCTGGAATACGAATGGCCTGCAGAGATTTTAGCCTCTGCTGACTCCAAAGATGTGACATGACAGGAACAAATACAAGCTACCGTCACTGTGTTGTCCATACAGACTAACATGAGCTTTGCTTGAACCCAAGTATGACCCTCAGGGCAAAAACCTCTGTAAAATGTCCAATTGATATGCCAATGCAGCCGAGAGCATGTCCAGGTCCCTGAGATTGCATACCTTATGTCTGTGGCACATGGCACCCCAGCCTATCTTAGAGGCATTTGTTATTACAACAACACACCTGGAGACCTATGCCAGGGATACCCCGGCCACTAGCAATATAGAGAGTATCATGGCATGGACTTGGTTGTGCACCCCATGCTTAAGCTGTTTCATGTGCATCAACAAGTGGAAAAAAGATAATGAAATAACTGACTGAATTTTTTTATAATATAACTTTACATCATATTTAAAGGATTAGTTCAACCTAAAATTAAAATTCTGTCATCATTTACTCACCCTCTTCAAACCCATAAGAACAAGATCGATTTTATAGTTCTGTCATGACAACTCTCAGAGGGTAATGTACATGACAATGTTAATGTATTTAGTCTTGGGGGAATAGATCTGCTACGCTGCTGCTGCTGCAGTACACACACAACATGCTGCTGTGAGCATGTAAGAAATATTGCTGCGGCAAATATAACATACATGAAATACATGAACCACCTCGTAGAAGACCTATACAGGTGGTGCTGGGGAAGGTGGAGGGTTTCTTAAGAAAGATGCAACTGCTAAGGCAAACACTAGTCACATATTTGAAAACCAATCAGCTGTTCCATGTGATGATGTCATTAGGTCAGACTGAGTTAGACCTATCGGACTGTGCTATCTAGAGTTTCACGCCAGAATTCTGTATTTATCTTTGTATATTTACTTATATTATTATTATTATTATTATAACCATTATTATTATTGTATTATTTGATATCTGACATATTTACTTACTCTTTGTTTGTTGTTTTTTAAAGGCTCAGTTACAGAGGACAGTAAAGCTGCTCTTCATGATTACACAGAGAAATTGAAAAACAAATTAAAACAGGACTGTGAGAGGATATTGGTTGGTAATTCACAGACCGGCCATCAGAAATACCTGAATGATATTTACACTGATCTATACGTGGTGCAGAATGAGACTGGTGGAAGAGTGAATGACCATGAGGTGAGACAGATCGAACTGAATCTCAAACAGTCTAATTGCACGGATACACCAATCGAGTGCAGTAACATTTTCAAAGTCAATATGGGTAGAAGAAACAGAAAGGTGCTGACGATGGGGATCGCAGGGGTGGGAAAAACAGTCTCTGTTAATAAATTCATCCTTGACTGGGCTGAAGGAAAAGAAAATCAGGACATATCCTTAATTTTTCCTCTGCCGTTCCGTGAACTAAATCTGATCACACAGAAATTGAGTCTAATGGAGCTGCTTCACAAATTCTGCTTCAGCAGTTCTGAACCACTTCCCTCTCTTCCTGAAGGTGATGGTGAGGTCATGTTCATCTTTGATGGGCTAGATGAATGTCGCTTCCCTTTGAGCTTTAAAAAAAATGACAGCATTACAAGTGTCCATGAAAAAACAACATTGAGTAATATGATTACAAGCCTGATCAAAACACATCTGGTTCCCTCTGCTCTCATCTGGATTACATCCAGACCAGCAGCAGCCAGTTTGATACCCCGAGACTATATTAATCAGGTGACAGAGGTGCGAGGATTCAATGATGAGCAAAAGGAGAAATACTTTAATAAAAACAGCAATCCTGAGGTTGCTGGAATCATCATCCGTCACATCAGGAAAATCAGGAGCCTGTACATCATGTGCCACATCCCAGTCTTCTGCTGGATTTCTCTCAATGTTCTTCAGCCTCTACTGGAACAAAAGGGTAATGACAAAATGCCCACAACTCTCACAGGGATGTACATAAATTTCTTAATTTCTCAGCAGCTAAAGATGGTAGAAAAATACTGTGATGACCCTGAACCCAAAGTCAATGTAATGTCTTTTGATAAGATTATTATGAAGCTTGGGGAGTTGGCGTTTAAACAACTAGAGAAAGGACATCTGATTTTCTACAAAGAAGATCTTGAGGAGTGTGGATTAGATGTCAGTGACGGGTCTGTGTTTTCTGGGTTATGCACTCAGATTTTTCACAAGGCTGTTTCAACAAGAAATGTTTACAGCTTTGTTCATCTCAGCATCCAAGAGTTCCTTGCTGGTCTCTATGTGTTTTTGATTTATAAAGATGAGAAAGCAAACCCATTTCTTCAATCCTGGAAAGAAGAAGTTGCATGGAAATTATCCAAAAAGCCACTGTTTCACCTTCACAAGGCTGCGATAAACAAGGCCTTACAAAGTGAAAATGGACACCTTGACCTTTTCCTCCGGTTCCTCTTGGGGCTTTCACTGGAGTCCAATCAGAGTGACCTGAAGGAACTATTACCAAAACTGAAGCTGAAAGCAGAGAAAATTAAATACACTTCTGAATATATCAGAAAAAAAATAGAGAAGGTGAACTCAGTAGAGAGGACCATCAATCTTTTCTACTGTCTAAGTGAACTGAAAGATGACTATGTAGAGGAAATCCAGAAGAATTTCAGAACAGGAAATCTTTCTGTTGAGAATCTGTCCTCTTCTCAGTGGTCAGCTCTGGTGTTTGTGCTCCTGATATCAGAAGAAATACAAGAAATATTTGAGCTGCAGAAATATGGAAGTTCTGATGAAGCACTGATGAGACTGCTGCCAGTCATCAAAAACACCAAAAGAGCACTGTGAGAGTCTTCTTTTCATTCATTTATATAAACTGTAATTGGGTTTTATTTAACATATGGGAAGACTTTTTAGAAAAATTAAAAAATATAAATACTGTATATCATTTGTGTGTAATGATATTAAATGGCAATAAATCTAATGCTTTACTTATGGCCTTTATGAATAGTGCAGTGTATCGTCTCACGAATAATTGTAACTACAGTTTTAACATATTGTAATACTTTACAGCTTTAGAAAGTATAATGCATTAAAACACATGACCAAAAAAACAAAAAACAAACACAGAATCTGCCAAAATTGTAATGCATTTTAATTTTGGTAACAATTATTTATAAATAATTATATAATAAGTTACAATGCACATTATGAATATTTTATTATACATTAGGGCTTCAAGTAATTTTTGTCAAGTTTAATAATAACACAATAGATCTGGGCTAGTATGTATAAAACTGTTTAGAAATGCTTTTACAAATAGTCTTAAGCTTTGATTTAAGCGTCTTAGTTTCAAGTAGGACTATTTGATTATTTGTTCTTCCCACAGGCTACGTAACTGCAATCTCACTAGTCAGTCCTGTGAAAGTTTGTCTTCATCTCTGCAATCATCAAACTCAGCTCTGAGAGACCTGGACCTGAGTTGTAATGAGCTGCAGGATTCTGGAGTGGAACTTCTCTCTGAAGGACTGAAGAGTCCAAACTGTCAGCTAGAGATACTCAGGTTTGAGTTTGAAATATTTTTATTGTTTAGATTTTTCCTGTTAATTATTAAACATCACACTGCTATGATGTATTATGTATTTTTTAGATTGCCAATCTGTAGCCTCACAGCTCAGTGCTGTAAAAGTTTGTCATCAGCTCTAATGTCATCCGTCCTGGGAGAGCTGGATCTGAGTAACAATGACCTGCAGGATTCTGGAGTGAAGCTTCTCTCTGATGGACTGAAGAGCTTACAATGTCAGCTAAAGATACTGAGGTAAATGCTACCTAAATAAAATGACAATTCAATTTCTTTATCAAAATGTTCTCAATACAATGCCAGAACAGGAGACAAAATGTTTTTATTTATACAGATGGTCCTTTATTTATTTATTTTTTTACCTGAGAAGTATGGCCCTATGATGAAAACATTATATGACTTTACTGTTATCAAATTCCAAAGATTATATAAGCATACAGTCTGAAGAGTTTCAAAAAGAAAGGTTTGAGAGTGTTTCAGAGTTAAGTGCAGCACTACATGAGCATGTCTTACAGTGGCTTGGTTTACAGTTTCCACTAAAACAAAGGCTCTGTGGTTTAAGGTTTTTAATTGTTATTACTGCAATGTTAGTCTGTAAAATAAAATGAAAATCGTTATTAAATACAGGATTTTAATTATTGTGGAAACATAAAATATTAATGTTCCCTTTTCAAGTAAAAAAACCACATATACAAACACATATAAAAACATTCACTGACCATAAACAGCAACAGAATGATCCTATATATAATTACTACAAGTAATTTTGTGAAAATTTAGGAGTAGTCAAGAGGACTTACCATACCATTACCATAAATGCAATAGATATTTGGATTTATAGATTTTAAACTGTGATGACATTACATAAAGCAGGCATGTGATCAGCTAGAGACAAAAATGCGTAATGCCTCTTGCAGTTCAAAACATGATGCAATGTATGACATAGCGAAAGATTTTAAACTGAAAGATGTGTGACGTGTAGTACATGCAGAGATGTATAAAGTACAAGAGACCCATACTTGAGTAAAAGTACAAGTGCTCTATCAAAAAAGTGACTTGAGTAGAAGTTGAAGTGCTCTTTAAGCACCACACTTAAGTAGAAGTACTAAAGTATTCAAAAAAATTTTGTACTTAAGTATTGCAAGTAGTCTATTTTAAAATTTACTACTTAAGTACTGAAAGTAAAAGTAGAAGTATTGTGTTATGTAGATATTAAAGAAAGTAATAAAAAGTTTGAACATATTGTTTTTACTATTTCAAATGATTAACCTAAAGGACAATCACAATTCCTTTGACTGTAACTTGTAAACAAAAAACGGTTACTAGGGTTAGTTAGCCCAATTTGCAAAATGATGTCATTAATAACTTACCCTCATGTTGTTTCAAACCCATAAGACATCAGAGGGTCAATTAGAATTTTTTGAAGCATCGAAAATACATTTTGGTCCAAAAATAGCAAAAACTACCACTTTATTCAGCATTGTCTTCTCTTCCGTGTCTGTTGTAAGACAGTTAAAAACAAAGAAGTTTGTGATATCTGGTTCGCAAACTAATCATTCGATGTAACCGGATCTTTTTGAAACAGTCCACCAAATCGAACTGAATCGTTTTAAACAGTTCGCGTCTCCAATACGCATTAATCCACAGATGAATTAACCCTCTGAAGTCCATTAACGCATATATGCGTTTTGAGTCATTTTCTCCGGATAACCCCGAAAAGAACTTAAATTACACTCTGTTTTAATCGTACAGATAAGAGCAATACATCAATCGAATCTGTAAAGGGTCTACTTTTTTTTGGATACAGACATAATAACAAAACACCTTTGTGCACTTATAAAATAAAGATAACAAACAAGGTATGCTGTCTGCAGTGTTTGTCTCCGCTGATCGTCATGTACAAACATGTCATTAAAATGAACTGTAACTCCGTGAATACTCAACGAAGAGATATGAGAGAGATATCTATAGAAAGCCTGAAATGTCTACTTTTAAACTAAACAGGTGCTGCCGAAAACAAATATTCTGAGATAAAGTAATCCATATGAAAACAACGTGATGTCTATTTTTCATATCTCCGCTCATTATATCTAATGTGACCACGCCCCCGCGCTTAACGCGCTATTCAGATTCAAACTGAAGCGCGCGGCTTGAATACGCCCACACAGAAGAAAAAGCAGCGAGACTGTTCTTCAAGTTTTTATTTTATTTTACTGTTTGCTTCGCGATGAGAGGAATAAGACATAAATCACTCCAAAAAGATGTGATGTGGTTGAGGATTTGAGAAATGGATTTCCTCAGAAAAAAGAATGAAGCACTTTATTCAGCAGAGATCATAAACATGAGTAAGTCTCTTTTTATTTATTTGTACTAGTTTTCACATAACGTGTAAACATTTTACTAGTTAGACTTTTTCCAAATACTTTTTCCAAACTATAATTCCTGACTAAATGTATAATCAAGTGAAACATAATGAAGTTTCACTAACAGTATACAATACTATACCATTCAAAAGCTTGATGTAAATAATATAAATGTGACAAATAGAGATAACTCTAACAAATGTAAAAACAATGCAGTTCTTTCAATTTATTCCCCCTAAAAAAACGGAAAAATATTCTCAGCTCTTTTCAACATTAATAATAATAATAATGATTATGATTATGATAAATGTTTATTTATTTTTGTTTTGTTTTTTGGTCGAAAATAATATTGTTAAAAGGATTTCTGAAGGATTGTGTGACTGGAGTAAGGATGCCTAAAAATTTGTTTGAAAGTCAGCTTTGATTGTCCCTAATAAACTGTTTAACTGCTCCCCCAAGTGGATATTAAATTATGTTGTGGGATAATTAAATATATTCTTAATGAACTACAAACATAAAATTATATACTTTTTATTTTGTTCTCACATTCTTTCTTGTAAGTCCTCCCTCAGAGTGGCACAGTTGAATGAGAGGCTCATTATGCAGCTCATTATGCAGGCCTTTGTCTTCTCAGGTGTAAATCACAATGATATTCATGATAGTTGACGCCTACTCGCACATGACTTTTACCAACAAAAAGTGTCTTAGAAAATTTAAATCAATATATTGTTTTCTGTGAATGAGTAAACAAGATGATTTTCACATAATTTAGAAAGAAAAATTCTAGGCTACAAGCTCCAGTTCTCAACAATCCCGGGAACCAATGTTATGTATGTGTTTTATGGCCTTATTCAAGTGATTTAACATTTTTAGTTTTTCACTAACCATGCATAACATTTTTTTTCTCAAAAATACAATCATGTACATGCATGCATTTTACATATTATTATAGCCCAGTTTGTGCTGATTACAGTGATATTAGACTTTACCAATTTAGATATTTATAAGAAACTGAAAAAAGCACAAATATCAGGGCATGACAAAACTTCCCCAGGCCCCAAAAATACCCTTAGACTCCAGAGGGTTAAGCTGTTAAATTGTTTAATGTGTCTGACACTCCCTCTGAGTTAAAACAAACCAATATCCCGGAGTAATTCATTGACTCAAACAGTACACTGACTGAACTGCTGTGAAGAGAGAACTGAAGATGAACACCGAGCCGAGCCAGATAATGACTCGTTCATGAGTCAAGAACCGTTTCTGTCAAACGTGTCCGATTCGTGAACCGAGGAGCTGATGATACTGCGCATGTGTGATTTAGCGTGAAGCAAACCGACACACAGAACGTCTGAACCGAACTGATTCTTTTGGTGATTGATTCTGAACTGATTCTGTGTTAATGTTATGAGCCCAGGTGCAGTCAACGCAAATGACGCCATTCAATCGGTGAACTGTTTTCTTCAACTGGTTTATTGAATTGAACTGTCAGAAAGAACTAACGTTACTGGTCATCCGAGAACCGATGCAACCTGTTCTTGACTCGTGAACGAGTCATTATCTGGCTCGGCTCGGTGTTCATTTCTCTCTTCACAGCAGTTCAGTCAACACGCGCAGTCTTCTTAATCGCTTGTTTCGCTCAATGATGTTCCAGCTTCATCAAACCTGCCATCTACAGTTCTGGCAGTGGTTATGGAATGGAATGATACGTAACCTTATTATAATTGTAACGAGTAACCATGCAGCACATAGAAAAAATATCGGAGTAAAAGTATTAAACTCAGCGAAAATATGTACCGAAGTAAAAGTGGAAGTAGGAGAAAAAAATAATACTCTAGTAAAGTACAGATACCGCCTTTTAGTACTTAAGTACAGTAGTGAAGTAGTTCTACTTCGTTACTATACATCTCTGAGTACAGGTGCATCTAAATAAATAAGAATGTCGTGGAAAAGTAAATTTATTTCAATAATTCAACTTAAATTGTAAAACTTGTGTTTAAATAAATTCAGCACACACAGAATTAAGTAATTGAAGTCTTTGGTACTTTTGTGATGATTTTGGCTCACATTTAACAAAAACTCACAAATTCACTATCTCGACAAATTAGAAAACTTCATAAGACCAATAAAAAACATTTTTAGTGAATTGCTGGCCTTCTGAAAAGTGTTCATTTACTGTACATGTACTCAATATGGGAGGTGATCAGTTTGTGGCACTGCTGAGGTGGTATGGAAGCCTAGGTTTCTTTGACAGTGGCCTTCAGCTCATCTGCAGTTTTTGCTCTCTTGTTTCTCATTTTCCTCTTGACTATACCCCATAGATTCTCTATAGGGTTCAGGTCTGGTGAGTTTGCTGGCCAGTCCATCACACCAACACCATGATCATTTAACTAACTTTTGGAGCTTTTGGCAGTGTGGACAGGTGTCAAATCCTGCTGGAAAATGCAATCAGCATCTTCAAAAAGCTGGTCAGCAGAAGGAAGCATGAAGTGCTCCAAAATTTTTTGGTAAATGGGTGCAGTGAATTTGGATTTAAAAAAACACAATGGACCAACCCCAGCAGATGACATTGCACCCCAAATCATCACAGACTGTGGAAACTTAACACTGGACTTTAAGCAACGTGGGCTATGAGCTTCTCCACTCTACCTCCAGAAACCAAAACTTGCTCCAATCTGAAAAGAGGACTTTGGACAACAATGCAGTGCTTATTCTCCTTAGCCCACATAAGACAACACTGATGTTGTCTGTGGTTCAGCAAATTCCTTGACACGTCTGTGTGTGAAGGCTCTTGATGCCTTGACCCCAGCCTCAATCCATTCCTTGAAAATATAACTCAAATTCTTGAATCAATTTTGTTTGGCAATCCTCATAAGGATGTGATTCTCGGTTGATTGTGTATCTTTTTCTTCACTCTTTTTCTTTCCACTCAACTTTCTGTTAACATGGTTAGATACAGCACTCTGTGAACAGCAAGCTTCTCTGGCAATGAATGTTTGTGGCTTACCCTCCTTCTGAAGGGTGTCAATGATTATCTTCTGGACAACTGTCAGATCAACAGTCTACCCCATGGTTGTGTAGTCTAGTGAACCAAACTGAGAGACCATTTTGAAGGCTCAGAAAACCTTTGCAGGTTTTTGAGTCGATTAGCTGATTAGCATCTCACCATATTTTAATTTGTTGAGATGGTGAATTGGTGGGTTTTTGTTAAATGTGAGCCAAAATCATCACAATTAAAAGAACCAAAGACTTAAACTACTTCAGCCTGTGTGCACAGTTGCAATCAAAATTACTCAACCCCTCAGAGACTGCAGTACTTTACAAATACAATCTTTTCTGAAGATCAAGGATAAAATAAAAATTGCATCTATAACAGTTCACTGGCATATTAAAAGTGATATTGTCAAAATATAATGTAATATTTTTGAGTTATAAGATTTTTTAATAATACTGCTATGTCAATTTTCAACCCCTATTCAACATTGCTGTTTTTAAATCACTTATTTGCATGGTGGGGAATGAAACAGTCTCAAAACACGATTAAGCCTTTAGAAACTCTATTAAAAACAGTATTAGCTTGAGTTGTTACACATACAGTTAGCCCATGCATGTGTTGAAGTTAAGTAGCAAAAATGTCAACAGAGATCTCACAAAAGCTAAAGAGAATAAATATTGTATTACTTTAGAAAGACTAAGGCTATATGAAGATTTCTTAGACATTGAACGTTTCTAGAAAACACAGCTCTCAGCCTAATTCCTTAAGTTTAAACTGTGTTTTACCAGAAAACCTTTGAGGGTGTTGAAGAAAAAGCACAATATCATAAAATGTTTAATCAGAGCAACTGAGAAAAACCTGCAATGTA
Organism: Carassius gibelio; assembly: GCF_023724105.1. Lineage (NCBI taxonomy): Eukaryota > Metazoa > Chordata > Actinopteri > Cypriniformes > Cyprinidae > Carassius > Carassius gibelio. The sequence goes on along the minus strand of NC_068399.1, from coordinate 5,224,685 downwards.
CAGCCAAAATCTTGCAAGATGACCCAATGAAAGGAGGGAAACCATTTAAATGCAGCGTGTAAGAAGAACACTAGACAAGTATGGCCTTCATGTTGAGACATCTTGCAGACTACCACTCTTGATCAAGAAGAACAAAAGGCAGACTTGAACTTGATAAAATTTATTTGTGTAGACCTGTGGAGCTCTGGAGGAATGTTTTATGGGGTGATGTGACCAAACTGCAACTTTTTGGACCCATGAATCAGCAGTATATCTGCTGCAAAACAGGCAAAGCTCATAAGCAGAAGAACACCATTTCCATCGTCAAACTTGGAGGTGGATCAGGTTTCTTTACTGTAGCAGGAAGTGGAAATCATGACTGTGTAGTAGAGAGGTGACAAAAGCTTTTAATCACTTACAGACAGTGTTTATTGGTGATTTTAAAGAATAAAAGATTCTGCACAAAGGGGGTTTATTAATTTTGGACATGAATGTTTAGAGCCAGTTTGAATTTTATCATGATTCATCAATGTTCCATTCTCAGAATCACTCAAAAGTGTATTAACAAACTTTCTCTAATACTTTACTGATGCATTTGTTGAATTGATTTCATAAAATGTTGTTAATTAATAAATAATAAATTCTTGAATAATATTTGTGCACAGAAGAGAAACAAATAATCTGTCAGGGGGTGAAGTACTCTCCAAATATGTACTATTTTGAGATTTTTTACATATAATTATGAATAGCTATGCTAGACTTTGATATAGATAATTGACTTGGCTGTCTATCAAGAGCTGGATCTAAAACAAAATGGAAGTGTCCTCTAATGATCACATTTGTTTTCTTGTAGATTTGGAATTGCTTTTAAATACTTTTGTAAAAATTGCTGTGTTGTCAAAATTTGGGCAATATAAGCTATCGTCATGTTGGTTTCAAGTTTACCAAAAAACAGTAAAAGTATAGTGTATAAGGTGCTAAATATGCTTGCCATGATGAACAGGTTGAATACTTTTGAGACTGAGGAAGTAATTAAAAGTTGTATTTTCAGTTGAATTTGGGCTGTGTTGAACTCGTTTACTGGTATAACCTACTGCAAATGAGATGCATAGCCAGACACCAGCTTAGCCATCTTCTGTAGAAAATGTATACAGAATCAAGTTAGGGTCTCATACAATGAAGTTCAGTGTGATGTTGCCTACAGTAGTGACCCTGAGCAGGTTTGGTTGATGGAACAGGAAATTCAGTCTGGCGAATGAGGCCATTGAGCCTCATATTCCTCCTCCAAAAATAAATCAGGTTCTATAGCCAATACTTCATAGTTGTTTTTAAAGGATAGAGTCTTGCATTCCATCATAGATCTATGTTGTTGTTTTTTGAGGAGTTTTTTTTAGGAGACATGTCAGACAGAGGCTGATGTTTTCTAAGTTGAGAATACTGGTGACTTGTTAACTGTTGTAACAATTTACTGACTCTTCATTTCCATCACTATTGTTTATCAGTTAATGCTGTTGTCTCCAGACCTACAGTCATTAAATCACTTTTACAGTATATTTGTAATAATTTTATTTGTTACATATTCTCCTGTTCAGCAGAAAACATTATGAACACACATTTTGCCCATTGTGAATCAGTGCTGACTTAAGCTATAAACTGTTTCTAATGATTCAGTCTGATTTAGTCAACTGGTTAATCCAGTTTATAAAACTAAACTGTTTCAAAAATTTTTTTTTGCTGCATTTGTTTGTAGGTTGTCTGGTTGTATGGTGACAGAGGAAGGCTGTGGTTATGTGTCTTCAGCTCTGACTTCAAACCCCTCATACCTGAGAGAGCTGGATCTGAGCTACAATCACCCAGGAGATTCAGGAGTCAAGCTGCTCTCTGAAAAACTGAAGGATCCAAAATGCTCACTGGACAAACTCAAGTATGTTGAGCAGAAGTCGCACTGTATGTGTGTGTGTGTGTGTGTGTGTTAGGGCTGCACAATGAATCTATTTTTTTAATCGTGATTACAATTATGGATACCACAATTATGTAATTGTTCAAAGCGGCAATTAATCACTCAAAGTCCACTTTTTTTATTCTGTTTGCTTAAGATGCGTTTTTTCTTTCTACATTATCTTTAGATTTTTTTCCCATTATTTTAATTTTGTTTTAGTATAACATTATATTACCATTTCATATTTTTACTTTTTTATAATTCAAAGAAGAATCTAATGCATAGTTGACATTTGAGACTTAATACTAAAGAAAAGCAGTTTTTCATTTAGCATGCTTTCATCTTGTTTATTTTCATATAAATATATGACATGCATCAAACACTGATATAAATATCATTCAATGTAAATTGTGATAATCATAATTAATAATCACATTTACAATTACAAAAGAATAATCAACAATTATGATTTTTGTTATAATCATGCAGCAGTAGCGTGTGTTTGTATGATTTGGTATATGGTTATCATGAGTGCTGATGCCCCAAACACCTCAATTGCTTCCTCCTCTTCCTCATATGCATCATGGATTGCATTTATGCCAGGCATATTGATATGGTGAACCACGGTCCTGTTTCATATCACAGCTTGGTTCGAACTGGACCTATTCTGAGGGCTGTCCAATTCCTCCGTCCATTGAGCCATGCCAATGACATGTCAGTGCTGAGCAAGCTCTATACACACTTACCATACAAACAAGTGAGAACAAATCTCTTCAGTATTTATTGAACTCCAATAAGTAGGCTATCAAGGCTAATTTATTAACTTTAAACATCAGATGAAGTGATTCTTTTCTCATTAAGGTGGTCATATAATGCTTTTTTAAAGATCATTATTTAGTTTATTTGGTGTAACAGAATATGTTGACACTTTAATGTAAAAAAAAAAAAAAACACATTTTCCAAATTATTGTATATTATTGTAGGTCCTCTTGTAGGCCCGCCTCTCTCAAATGTGTAATTTTCTACAAAGCCCTCCTTCTGGCAAGCACAGTGCTCTGATTGACCAACTGACCCAGTGCATTGTGGTTGGCCGAACTTCACAACCACTCATCGGAAATGTATCGCCCCTTTCCATAATCGTGAGCTTCAACTTTCAAATTAAATGTAAAGACAGTTAATAATGTCAATAGTTTTACCATCAATTCAAGCCCATACACAAGCCACCGACGGTTAAGAAAGCTGACTCCACTGTGTGACCCTGTCTCTCTCTCTCTCTCTCACACACACACACACATTGTAATACTGTTCCATTCATAGACAAGTATTTATTTATTAAAATCCAAAAACCAACCTTTTTTGGCTGGGTAGTGTATAACAGTAATACTTTAGAATGATGCCACATTTATGTTTGAATATGCAAAAGATATGATGAGTTACAGTGACCCATATTTAAAATTGCATATTAATCCTTTTTATTTTTTAATAGATTAGATTAGATTCAACTTTATTGTCGTTGCACATATGGGTACAAGGCAATGAAATGCAGTAATGCATGTAACAAAGTAATTTACTGTTACTTTAACAATGTAACTACAACTATTAAGCTGAAATGTGCATTTCTCTGTATAAAAAATTGCTAAATTATTAATTACAAAAACATATAAACAACTCATAATTTCCAATTATCTAAACCAAAAAATGAAAACAATAAATTTTGATTCATAAGCCCATTGTATTATGGAATTTCTGCAGAAAGATCTTAGTCAGCCTTGAAAACAAAATTAATATGATTGATATAATATCTTTACTTTGAGAAATACAATAAATAATACCAATAAAGTAAATAGTGTTCTTTAATAATAAAAATACAAAGCATACAATAACTTTATTCCAAAGTACATATAAAACACCATGAAAATTAAAGTAAAAAAAGATAATAAAATGAGTTAGATGTGCAGATTTAACATTTTTAGCAGCTAAACATAATAATGATTAATTTATTTCACAGAAATATTAAAAACAAGAGAACTCTGTATTCTCTGTCATGCTTGTTCTGTCTTATTGGCTTAAATGCATGTTTCTCTTGTTCAAGGCTTTGCATTCCAGACACTTCTGCATTCCAGACCACACAAAGTACAAAAGATACAAAATCTTTGACTTTGCGGTGTGCTTAACTTATATACATATAAGAATGTTGAAATTATTTTAGGTTCATGTGATGGCAAGGTTTATGGATAGTGTTGTGAAGGGCCATAATGATGTCTTTTAAGATTTTGTCAAACATTCTTATATATGATTTTTAAGGGGTTGTCATAAATACCTGGACCTATATCTTACTATACCCCCTTACGAGGATATTGTGACCCCACAAAGTAGAATTAACAAGTGTTTGTGTGTTACTGATTGCATCAGACGTGCAGAATGAGACACTGTCTGTGTTTTATAGTGTGGATCATGGAGGGGAGTTCAGGATTACAGCAGGACTACACAAATGTACGTCTACACAGACACACACACATAGTTTTAGTGATTTTTAAAAATTATATTATAAATTAGTATTTTCTTTTGTTCAGATGCCTGTAATCTCACACTGGATCCAAACACAGCAAACAATCATATCATTCTGTCAGAAGAGAACAGAAAGATGACGTATGTAGAAGAGAATCAGTCATATCCTGATCATGCAGAGAGATTTGATAGAGTACCTCAGGTCCTGTGTAGAGAGAGTCTGTCTGGACACTGGGAAGCGGACTGGAGTGGAAAAGCTCATTTTTCAGTGGCATATAACAAAATCAGCAGGAAAGGAGGGAATCATGACTGTATGTTTGGACTGTATAGAAACTCATGGAGTCTGATCTGCTTTGATGACAAATTCCTTGCCTCTCACAATAATCATTCAATTAACATCGGTGTCTCTTCACACTCTTGTAGGAGAGTAGGAGTGGAGGTGGATGTGCCAACTGGCACATTGTCCTTCTACAGCATCTCTGACACAAACAAACTCACACACTTACACACATTCAACACCACATTCACTGAGCCTATCTATGCTGGATTTAGGTTGAAGGTTTATAACTCCTCAGTGTCTCTGTGTCAGACTGAAAAGCCTGTGAACAGCAACAGAGACAACACACACACACTTGATTAATATAAATACTCTCACTTTATATATTGTAGTGCTAGTAGTAGTACAGGCCTAACAAGCAGATGCAGAGTAATTCACCAAGGCTCTTAGACACAAGCAAGACATGCCGATACTGTGGTAATATGCTTTGCTAAAGTATGCCTTGAAGGCAAAAACAGATCTACAGTTGGGGAAAGTGATGATGACATTTACGTGGTTGAATATATTCATATACTAGGGCTGGTCGATTGTCCAAGCCACCTAAAAGGCTGGATTTGTAATAATAATAATAATTATTATCTGCCTAATGTTCATATAGTACTTTTTTATTTACTGTAAAAAGGGGATTCCTTTTCTTCATATTTGTAAAGGGGGGTGTTACAGGGTGTAATAGATCATGCAATCGACAGTCGATTGCTCATGCCTTGTTGTTGTATGGCTGCTCTGTTGTGAATACAATGACTGAGTTACAATTTCATGTCTGCCTTTTATTTTATGCTTATCCAGACACATAAACACTGAGCATTAGATGGCCCTCCGTTCGAGAAATGCATGTGTTCACCAATTTAAGAGAGCAAAGAGAGAAAAACAGTAGGGAGTTAAAGGTACGTTCACATCACCTTGTTATTCGTGAAATTTCAAGATGTAAAAAACATTCACGTCCTCCTACAGCTCATTATTAAAGATGCAAAGATCAGCATTTTTGGGGCCGATCACAGATTACCAATCACCAAGATTATGATCTGCCGATTGTCGATCACTGCCGATCACAGAATGGCAGGGGAATGGGAATCTTTTATCTATAATCTAGCAGAGTTTGCACCATTTGTAGAAATTAAACTAACCCTAAATTAACTGTATTGAGACAAAACTATGGCAAGCGTTTTTTCTGTTATTATCATGAACGTCTGATGTAGCTGAGGAACCAACTACATCAGATTGAAAAAAATAAAATAATGTAAGCTACTGTATGCCAATGCCATCCTTCTTAAATAACAAAGCAGAGAAACAAGGAGGCCAAGCAGATAAATGTAGTGTTTTTTTGTCTGCCATGTATCTGAGGAATCACACAGGGTCTCTGGGTTTTGTTTCCAGAAGATAGACTTTATTTCAGAGAGAAACAAAGCCGAGATATTCTCTGCAAGAAGATCTCCCGAATGCTAGGTGGCATCTCATTATATACCCTATACAGGGCGTTTCCAAAATAGTCAAGACTTTTCCTTATGCTTACAATTTATTACCTCCTTAGAGAGAAGAGGCCCCCTCCTTTGGTATAGACGAAGGCCATGTCTGTATGTCTGACCACATGTTTCTCAGCTGGTCTGACCCCATGTTTCTCATCTGGTGTACAATTTGGCCCTGTAGGCATATTTCTTTCTATACTTAACCTATAGGATTATAATGGAATAATAACTAGCAACAAAAATGGCCAGATTCACATTGATTATACTTGATTTATTAAAATCGTATTAATAAAAATCTTCCACAATAGTTACCAACCAGATGAACTTGTGATGTTTTAAATATTAAAATTAAACGGCCACAAACCGTTTCAAACCTAAACTTGCTAGGCCTCAGCCTACTAACACAAAGTACAAAATCATTCAGGTCTCAGTCATAAAAGGCAAGTTTCTCTTGATGACTATGAGCATCTCCGCATTTTTTGATGTCAGCCGGTTTCTTTTGTCATCAATAACGTTTGCAGCCATGCTAAACATTTAATCATTAATCACACTTGTGTATGGTGAACAAAGATGCTGTTGCTGTCTGTGCAAGTGCAAGGAAGTGGCCTTTATTCGCCTGCCAATAAGCAAGTGACTGTCCACTGCGTGGCATTACGGCCTCTACTAGATATTGGTTGATCTGTGAGACGATTGTGATTTCCTCATCAGTTTGTCCTGTATCCTCCTTTACCAGTTCAGCAAACATTGCCTTTAAAGAGCAAGCTGGTGGGCTTTTGTCTGTTGACCTGCGTGAACTGGGCACCTCCACGCTGCTTGTAATTGGCAGTTCAGTGTGGCAATGGGCTGTAACGACATCCTGAAACAGATCACGCACAGTTGGTTTGAGTGCCTCTGGAAAGTATCTGTCTTTGTATCTGAAATGAATATAAAAATGAAAAACTATGTGAAATGAGCTATACATTTTGCATAAAACCCTGTTGTATACAATCTTTTACTTGTTGTACAATCTTTGTTATTTTTGTAATTTTGTTAAAGGGCCTAATAAAGACTTCAGATGAAAAAAAACATACAATTTTCTGATGTCCATTATTTCTTGGCTTAGATATTAAAGGTTTAAATACTACCAGAGTAACCCATTTTCAACTATGAGAAAAAATATAAAATATTTTAGATTACTATAAGCCATCCTTCAAATAAGACATAAGAAAAGCCTAATTATCTATTTAGAACAAAGAGATAGTTGGACAAAGATTGAAAGACGGGTAGACTAATGATAAGTGATAAAAGTTTATCTTACCTTGGATCTAGCACCGTCGCAATTGCATAAAGCTTCTGTGTATCAATGTCAGCAAATCGTCTTCTGACAGATTCCAGTAGTACGGTTTTTGATATTTTCACACCATGGTCAGACTCCACCGTCTTCTCCAAGAGTCGGATGAGAGCTTTTATACACGCAATCACATTCGCAGCGGATGCATTTGATGAGCTAATTTGTTGTGTGAGCTCTTCAAACGGGGCGAGGATAGAGACCATATTTTCGATTAATTTCCACTGCTGAATTGTGAACGTGCATGGTAATTCGTGTTCTGCAGTATAGGCTGCAAGCACCAATTTCTGTTCTAACAGACTTTGGAACATGTACAATGTACTGTTCCATCGAGTGGACACATGCTGGCAGAGTGTTTTTAATCAGCTGGCCAAGTTGCTATTGAACATTTTCCAGCAGGGTATATGCCAACAGAGAATTCTTAAAGTGCCCAACAATGCGTCTCCCTGAGGCTGCGATATCCAAAATACTTCGCTGGGATAATACACCCTCATGCACAGCAAGCTGGAGAGTGTGTGCTATACACGGCAGGCCAGGGAAATCTGCATCTCTCATTGCTTTCTGCATGTTTTGTCACGTCCCCGGGCTGATCTGTCTGTTTTTCCCTACAGTGTGTGTGGTTGTTTAAACTTACCATGTGCTTCTGTGTCACCGTGGTGCCCGTCTCCGCCCTCTTGTTTAATTATTATCTTGTTACTATGCGTTTACACCGCCAGCGTCGAGAGCGTCAAAGTGTCCGGAAGTCATTCATTTTCAATGTAAGCCTCCGTCGAGCAGCGGCGAGGAGCGGTGCGACTTCGCCGTTGAGAGCATCAAGGAGAGTTGAAATCAAGGCAACTTGATGGTAATGAGCTATGACGTGTTTGGGCAGCAACCAATCGGAATGTAGAAGTCCACCGCTTGAGAGGATTCCAGAGAATGGCAGAACGCAGCTCAGAGTCCGACGACATTAGTTCCAAAGCACAATGGAGGACAGGTTGATTATTGCTGTCTGTGTTTGCAATAATTTATGATGTATCCCTGTTTGCGTACAGCCAAATAAAAAAATTAATTAAAAGTGATACGTGGACCAAGGTGTCTGAGATTGGTCATTTTCCTGATGAGTTGCTGATGTGTAGTAACGTTATTGGAATAATAATAATGATATAATAATGACCTAATGATATAATAAATAATAGTACTATAGTCCCAGTTTACTTTTAAACAAATTTCCCTGATTATACTTACATTAAAAGGGGGGTGAAATGCTATTTCATGCATACTGAGTTTTTTACACTGTTAAAGAGTTGGATTCACATGCTAAACATGGACAAAGTTTCAAAAATTAAGTTGTACGTTTGAAGGTGTATTTTTGTTCCAAAAAGACCCCTTCCGGTTTGTCACAAGTTTCGGATGCCTCTGCCATCTCCTGCTGACCCGGAACCTATGCAGGTGGGACGTCTGCGTCTCACTCTTCAGCAGAAGCAAGAGAGATTCACCCAGGGCTTATGTTTCTACTGTGGGAGGGCCGGACACTTTGTCAGAAAATGCCCGCTAAAAGCCAGGGCCCATCAGTAGCCAGGGGGATTCTGGTGGGCACATCTTCTCTTAATTTCCCCCACTCTTCCCGCACAATTCTTCCCATGGGTGTCCAGTTTGGAGGTTCCAGTCAATACCTGTTCGGCCCTGGTGGATTCTGGAGCTGGTGGTAGTTTCATGGACATGGCACTGACCAAGCAGTGGGGAATTCCTGCCATTCCCCTCTCTACTCCTATCCCTGTTCGGTCTCTTGATGATTCCCCTATCACCACCATCTCTCAACTCACCCCTCCTGTAAGTCTTATCTCGTCGGGCAATCACAATGAAATAACCCTCATTGTACCTTCTTGACTCCCCGAATGCCCCTGTGGTTCTGGGACACCCCTGGTTGGTGCAGCTTGTGTCACAGTGTCTGGGTTGTGTTCCCTGGGTTTCCACTAGGTGTCCTCCTTTCCCACGGTGTCTGTCACCTCATGAACTGTCTGTTCCCTTATTTGGTCACCTTCCTCCTTGTTTGGTTTAATTGATTATTCCCCACCTGTCACCAGTTCCCTCATTACCTTCTGTGTATTTATACTCGGTCTGTCTGAGTATGTGTCACGGAGTCCTTGTCTAATGTCTAATTATTATTCATGTCCGTCAAATCAGTCTTGCCCTTGCCTTGTCTTCTTGTTTTGTTTTCATGTTTGGATAGTGTTTGGTATTGACCCCTGCCTGGACTGTTTACCCCTTTTGTATTGCCCCTCAATAAATATCTTACCTGCACTTGGATCTCTCCTTGTTTCCTGTATCACCGAACGTGACAGCATGGCCCTCATGTGGATTGGGCCAGAAACTCAGTTTTGTCTTGGAAGCAGTCTTGTCTTAAGTCTTATTTGGGTTCTGCCTCTTTTCCTGTTGCTGTGTTTCCTGTTGTGCAGGTGGATGATGCTGATCTGTCCGGCACAGGCACTTCATCAGAAACTTTAGTCAGGTTGCTGCAACCTTGACAGCTCTTGCCTCCACTAAGGTACCATTTAGGTGGAATTTGAAGGCTCAGGAAGACTTTAATGACCTAAAGTCCTGATTCATTTCTGCTCCTGTTCTTTCATTTCCAGACCCTGGACGTCAGTTTATTGTGGAGGTGGATGCTTCTGAGATTGGAGTAGGTGCGGTCCTTTCTCAGAGGTCCCCCAGAGATGGGAAGGTACATCCCTGTGCCTACTACTCTCACCACCTGAGCCCAGCAGAACGGAATTATGACGTAGGGAACCGGGAGCTGTTGGCGGTCAGACTGACCTTGGGTGAGTGGCGTCACTGGTTGGAGGGGTCAGCGCAGCCCTTCTTGGTTTGGACGGACCATAAGAATTTGGAATACATCCATTCAGCCAAGAGGGTGAGTTCACGCCAGGCCCGATGGGCACTCTTCTTTGGCTGATTCAACTTCTCTCTCTCGTATTGCCCAGGCTCCAAAAATGTAAAACACGATGCCCTCTCCCGTCTTTACAGGGATACTAAGAGAACAGATGCATCAACTGAAACCATTATTCCTAGAGAAATTGTGGTGGGGTCCCTCTCCTGGGATGTGGAGAGGAGAGTGCTGGATGCCATAAGAGAGAGAGAGGTGCCAAGGGGGTGCCCAGAGGGTAGACTTTTCGTGCCAGCTGTGCTGCGCCCTGAAGTCCTCCAGTGGATTTTGGTGGCCATCCATGGCCCAGGACGTCAAGCAGTTTGTGTTTGCCTGCCAAATTAGGCCCAGAACAAGAGTTCTAATCAGCCTCCTGTTGGTCTGCTACACCCCTTACCCATCCCCCCCCCCTGCCCCTGGTCACACATAGCCCTTGACTTTGTCACTGGTTTTCCACCATCTTGGGGTAACACCGTAGTATTGACGGTGGTTGATCGCTTCTCTAAGGCAGCCCATTTCATCCCCCTTCCCAAACTGCCTTCAACTAAGGAGACAGCTCAAGTGGTGGTTGACCACATCTTCTGGATTCATGGCCTTCCAGTGGACGTGATTTCTGATAGGGGGCCACAGTTTGTCTCCTGGTTCTGGAAGGAGTTCTGTCGACAGATCGGGGCCTCTACAAGTCTGTCTTCAGGTTTTCACCCTCAGACCAATGGGCAGTCCAAGAGGGCAAACCAGGTTCTGGAACAAGCTCTCCGCTGCCTGACGTCCCATAATCCGAGTTCTTGTAGCCAACAGTTATCCTGGATTGAATATGTCCATAACTCCTTGCCAGTGGCGGCCACAGGTATGTCTCCATTTCAGTGCTCCATTGATTTTCAACCTCCTATGTTCCCCTCACAGGAGCCCGATGCTGCTTTTCTGTCTGCCTTAGCCTTCGTCCACTGGTATCACCGCACCTGGAGGAGGGCTGAGGAAACCTTGGCTCAGGTTTCCAGGCGAACCAAAGCAGTGGCTGACCGTCACCGTATTCCTTCTCCCCACTCTGTATGTGGTCTGAGAATATGGCCGTCAACCAAGGACCTTCCTCTCTGGGTGGCTTCTTGCAAGTTAGCCCCCAGTTTCATGGGGCCATATCAGGTCACCAAGGTATTGAGTCCGGTGGCTGTAAAGCTCAAATTACCTCCCTTACTTGGTCGGGTAAACCCAGTCTTTCATGTTTCTCGGGTCATTCTTGCCTTAACTCATCTGCTACTAACCCTCCCCCTCCCCGTCTAGTGGATGGTTCCCCAGCCTTCACTGTCAGGAGCTGGATGTCAGACGTCAAGGTCGGGGATTTCAGTATCTGGTGGACTGGGAGGGATATGGTCCGGATGAGAGGAGTTGGGTCCCGGCTCGGGATATTCTGGATCGGTCGCTGATCGAGGACTTCAACCGGCAGCATGGTGGTTCCTTCCCTGGTGCGAACTTTTGAGGAAAAATATCTGATGTCTAACATTATATTAGATCTGTGCATTACAGTCACTTTTCATATATAGGCTGTCTGTTGCATTAAAAGGGAAGTTCACCCTAAAAATTTAAATTACCATCCTAGGTGTATATGACTTTTTTTTTCAGATGAATACAATCAGAGATATTTTCAAACTTATACTGGCTAAACATCCAGCTTTTGGTGGACCGCGACTTGCGAAGAATGCATAACAGCTCTCTCAGTTCAAACTGCGACGCACAGCATTATGCAGGACATAACATAAGTACTTTGAACTCTGAGATGTGTTGCGCATTCTTCATAGGTCAGATCAATAATGTAGTTGAATAGGTGTCCCCAACTAAGCAAGCCAGAGATGACAGTGTTAAGGAACCCAAACTCCATCAGGTGAAAAAACTGAAAAAAAAAAACCTTGGGGGAATCCAGCTCAGTTGGCCTGGGGCCAGTTCTTTTCTCTTCTATTGCACCTATTGTAATGCGCCTATGCACTTATTCTGTGTGTGTGTGTTACTGATTGCATCAGACATGCTGAATGAGACTATGTCTGTGTTTTATAGTGTGGATCATGGAGGGGAGTTCAGGATTACAGCAGGACTACACAAATGTACGTCTACACAGACACACACACACAAATCTTTAATATTCTTGTGTAAATGTTTTCTATTCTCTTTTCAGATGTCTGTGATCTCACACTGGATCCAAACACAGCAAATACTCGTCTCGTTCTTTCAGAGGACAACAGAAAGGTGATGTGGGTGAATGAGGATCAGTCATATCCTGATGATCCAGAGAGATTTGATGTGTGTCCTCAGGTTTTGTGTAGAGAGAGTCTGTCTGGACGCTGTTACTGGGAGGCTGAATTGAGTGGAGATGCTGCTATGACATATAAAAGAAAAAGCTTTATATGACATATAAAAGAATCAGCAGGAAAGGAGGAAGACATGACTGTGTGCTTGGATCCAATAAACTATCCTGGTGTCTGATCTGCTCTAATTACAGCTTCACCGTCCATCATAATGATAACATCACTCACCTAAGTGTCCCTTCACTCTTCTCTAATAGAATAGGGGTGTATATGGATGTGTTGGCCGGAACTCTGTCCTTCTACAGCATCTCTGACAAACAAACAAACAAACTCACACACTTACACACATTTAACACCACTTTCACTGAGCCTCTCTATGCTGGATTTATAATGGCGTTCCTCAACTCCTCAGTTTCTCTGTGTCAGACTGAAAAGCTTGTGACCAGCAAAAGAGACGTCACATATACATCTGATTAAAAGAAATACGCTCACTTTCTATAATCCAGTTTATTGTAATGCTTTGCATATTGTAGTGTGTAATGTACTCTAGGTTATAATGTTTTATACATTTTAGTGCTATCAGTTACCCAGTGTAGTGAACAGCAGGCAAGATGTCCACCACTTTGCACACAGTGTTTTGAAAGTTTAAGTTTAAATCAATCGGATTCATTTTAACAACAATTAGACACCTTTTTGGCTTCATTTAAATCAATACTACCTCTTGTGCATCTTATTAGGTGTGAGTTATCATGTTTTGGAGATGGTTTATAAGAATCTTGTCGAGTGTGTCATATGTTTTAATATGACTATGTGGTATGGACTATTTCTAGTTATAAAAAGGAAAAACTGTGTAGAGTAGTTAAAATGTATAGTGCAATTGTTGGACAACCACAAAGACAATTGAATGAAATCTACTGAATGAGAGTTAAATGAAAAGCACAGGTTATTATTGAAGATTGTTCTCATTCTTTGAATGTTAAATTTCAGCTTTTACCACCTAAAAGAAGTTTAAGCAACCTCAAGCACTTGACTTTTATGTGATTTGTGTAATGATGTTAAATGAATTTGTGTGGTGAAGCCAAATACAAATTTCCACTTGTGATTACTTATTAAACTAAACTAGGGATGCATAAACAAACTAGATTTGCCGATATCAAATATGCCGGTAATATTTTTTTCAACTCATTTTGGATGATAGCCGATAACGATATTTTCCTTTTGTTTGGATACACCAAATCTCTCCTTTGTGGTAATCATAAACAAATTATTTTTTAATTATTGTTAGTTTTTAAAAGAAACTTATTTTTAAGAACAAAAACAATTATGAAACTATTTTATAATGACTGTACATTGAAAGCTTTGAAAATAATTATAAATCAAATATCAATCGCTGCATTTTTTGTAATATTAATGTAATTCAATATACAAGCCCTTACGAAAATTAACCATGGTTTTACTGCAAATAAAACCAAAAAACCATGGTTTCTGTAGTTAAACCATGGTAACCACAAATTAACCATGGTTTTGCTATATTAACCATAGTTTAACCATGGTATTTGTAGTAAATCTGTGGTTTTACAAATGGCAGTCAATACGCCAAAAAACCATGGGTTACTACAGTTTTACTATAATAAAACCATGGTTATTTTTCGTAAGGGAGTGTCAAGTTTGTTTTTTTATTCATGTAAGCTATAGCATCTAATTTTTTTAATCAAAACATTCGTAATCAAAACAACGTTTTATGACTGATACTGCTTTATTCAGAAACACATTTTTCATAATTCAGTTAAAAACACATTATACATTAATAAATTGGTACATATACAATTATATAATTTACAAGTGTCATGTTATGTAAGCTTAAGCTACTGATTTTTAAATCAAAACATACTCATGATTTTATGACATTGATATTGCTTTATTTATTCAGAAACGCATGTTTCTTAGCAATATTTATGTATTTTACTTTTATTTTGATACAATTAAGTCAACAGCGCCCCTATGTAAACACAACTCCTTAGCAGACAGGCTATAGGATCCAGGGGAGACTGCTGCTGCTGCTAGTGACTGTTGACTATCACACAACAAATGCATTCTTTCTTGTATGTCCATTCTCAAATTAAATGTAGTGATCCAAAACAGTGACTCTAATCATCAATCAGACAAAACCTCGCACCAAGATGAACACAACCGCTGATGTGATGTAATTGCTTGCACACCTAGAGCACATGTTGAGTTAATCCTCTTATCGGCAAGACATGTTGGCATATAATTTTTTATATCGGGCCAGTGCCGATATCTACATTTTAAGCCAATATCGGCTGATTTTTGAGAATTTTACATGTAAATGAAATTTTTATGTTCACATAGAGTATGCATACTATCAACAAACTCCATCATTTTACTGCAGAGGAAACTAAAGCTGCATCTGACGTAGCATTAGATGTATTTACACAGATTGTTAATGAAGCTTAGATGACATAAATGCATTTATACCACAACATTTCAAATGCATAAATTTTATTTAAGATTAATGTTTTAAATATTTGTGAACATAAAAGTCAAAATCATACACTCATTTTTGTAAATTTATTGAAATATTTAAACAAGCAAAGAATAGTGATACATAAGAGGACTATATTTGGTAGACCAAAAGCTATTAGTCAAGTCACCTTTATTTATATAGTGCTTTAAATGAAATACATTGCGTCAAAGCAACTGAACAACATTCATTAGGAAAACAGTGTGTCAATAATACAAAATGACAATGAAATAATTTCAATTCAGTTTCAATAGTGTCTGTGCATTAATTTGCAATCAAGTAAATGATATCGCTGCAGATGAAGTGACCCCAACTAAGCAAGCCAGAGGCGACAGGGGCAAGGAACCGAAACTCCATCAGTGACAGAATGGAGAAAAAAACCTCTGACCAGACGAAACCAGTAGTTAAATTCCAGGCTGGAGCAAAGTCAGATTGTGCATAAGAATCATCTGTTTCCTGTGGTCTTGTCCTGGTGGTCATCTGAGACAAGGTCTTTACAGGGGATCTGTATCTAGGGCTCTAGTTGTCCTGGTCTCCGCAGGGCAGTAGAGGTCCTTTCTAGATGCTGATCCACCATCTGTTCTGGATACGACTGGATCCGGGTGACTGCAGTGACCCTCTGATCTGGATACAGACTGGATCTGGTGGCTACGATGACCTCGGAATAAGAGAGAAACAGACTAATATTGGCATAGATGCCATTCTTCTAATGATGTAGCAAGTACATCAGGTGTTATGGGAAGTGTTCCCGGTTTCAGTTTACTTAATTAATGCAGCCTAGAAATCCTTTAACGGATTTGGATATTAGTGTGTTATGTGTAAGCCAGGTTAAAGAGATGGGTCTTTAATCTAGATTTAAACTGCAAGAGTGTGTCTGCCTCCCAAACAATGTTAGGTAGGTTATTCAAATAGGAAAAGGATCGCAGTTGATTTTGATATTCTAGGTATTATCAAATTGCTTGAGTTTTGAGAACGCAGCGGACGTGGAGGAGTATAATGTAACAGGAGCTCATTCAAATACTGAGGTGCTAAACCATTCAGGGCTTTATAAGTAATAAGCACTATTTTAAAATCTATACAATGTTTGATATGGAGCCAGTGCAGTGTTGACAGGACGGGGCTAATATGGTCATAATTCCTGGTTCTAGTAAGAACTCTTGCTGCTACTTTTTGGACTAGCTGTAGTTTGTTTACTAAGCGTGCAGAACAACCACCCAATAAAGCATTACAATAATCTAACATTGAGGTCATAAATGCGTGGATTAACATTTCTGGATTTGACATTGAGACCATAGGACATAATTTAGATATATTTTTGAGATGGAAAAATGCAGTTTTACAAATGCTAGAAACACGGCTTTCTAATTAAAAATTGCTATCAAATAGCACACCTAGTTTCCTAACTGATGACGAAGAATTGACAGAGCAACCATCAAGTCTTAGGCAGTTTTCTAGGTTATTATATGCAGAGTTTTTAGGTCCTGTAATTAACAACTTTTTTTCAGAACTTAGCAGTAAGAAATTACTCGTCATAAAGTTTTTTATATCGACAATGCATTCCATTAGTTTTTCAAATTGGTGTGTTTCACCGGGCCTCGAAGAAATATAGAGCTGAGTATCATCAGCATAACAGTGAAAGCTAACACCATGTTTCCTGATGATATCTCCCAAGGGTAACATATAAAGCGTGAAGAGTAGTGGCCCTAGTGCTGAGCCTTGAGGTACTCCATACTGCACTTGTGATTGATATGATACCTCTTCATTCACTGCTACGAATTGATGACGATCATAGAAGTATGATTTAAAGGTCCTGTTATTCGCATTTTTTCGAAGCTTTGATTGTGTTTACAGTGTGCAATATAACATGTATAACATGTACATTTCGCATATAAAAAAACACAATAATTTTCACACAAATCACTTATCTGTATACCGCTGTTTTCACTGTCATAAAAACGGGCTGATGGCTTCCTTGTTCTATAAAGTCCCTCCTTCAGAAATACGTATTGAGTTCTGATTGTACCAGCGGTTCCTGTGTTGTGATTGGACACCAGCTTAGCGCACGCTGCCCGGAAAGGTCCTGCCTCTTACCATAACGGGGAGATGCATGCACTCAGTGTTATTGTAAACATGTTTTTAATTTTACCGTATCAATTTGAGCCGGAATCAGACCCGGAGAACATAGATGAAGAGGATCGAGTAGAACCTGTGCAAACATGACTTTTGCAGGATGTTTCACAATGGTAAGCTGTTTATTTAGTAGTTGTCATACTTTTACGTTTGGCTGTTACCTTGACGTGGTTACATTGTAATGTTAAATGTTACAAACTGTTATAAAAGTTTGTGGTATATGGTTATGTCCGTCTGTTGAATTAACAATGTTGTTGAATTTTTTAAATAAGTGCATTGTTTATTCATACCTTAGTTACACATGAGCACAAGTTTTGATTAGTAATATATCTTTTATAGGTCTACATGTGGTAATTGTGACAAAATGCCAACGGAGATGGAAAACATCAGCTGCAAAGAAATACAAAAAGAACTGTATTTTTTTGTTGTGTATTATTTTTAAAATTGTTTTTATCTAAACAATTTTATATAAATACACTTAATTTTCACCATGAATATAGTCTTAAAAGATGCCATGTTGCATTAAATAAATTGTTGCCATGCATTACAATAATTTATATATTAAAAGTTGAATGTTATGTGACTGCACATTAAATTATTATTGCCTCACACCAACATATAGGTTTGTCCACTAATGATGCAGATTGCAGACCCTCCTACATGTATGATTCATCACCCGGGCTTTGAAGCAAACTGCTTAAACCCATATACCTTACAAAGCTGAATACGGACGAGTGAGGCGAAGAACTGAAGAGGAGTATGTTTTTATTAAAAATAATAAAATTAAATAATGTATAATAACTTTAGTTATATAAGAATAATTAAAAAAAAGTTTTAAACACTGTATCTTTTACAAACATATGTACACATAATGTTAATGAACCATTTGTTCTGTTTCATTTTTACTGACCGCCAGAGGCAGTGTAAACACTATGGATTATCACAGCGCCAGCTAGATAGGTCGAGAGCATAGTGCGAACTACGGGGGAGCTAGGGGGAGCTCGGCTCCCCTTAATAAGACATGGGCTCCCCTGAAAACGAGAAATCTGAAATTTTGGGGGGTCTCAAAAAATACTGACAATGTGAATATTTTTAAGTGCAATTTCAGTTTTGTAATGTGATTATGATGGCAAAAATATTATTCATTCATGCATGACGGCGATTAAAACCTAATTAACTTCAATAAAGATTAAAGACGTCACAGCATCAAGGTGTGGGGGTGCTGCGCAGCAAATTCCATGTTAGTATGTCATAGGTTCGTAGAAAAAAATAAACGTTGGAGGCCATTTATCGTGCGCAAAGTCCTTCCATTATGCAGTTATAGCATCATAGCCAGGGCAAAAAGAAAACAAGGTAGTTCAATTAATTTTGGTATTATTAAGAAATTGTGTAGTGATAACGCACGACTGATTCACCTGCTGCAAGCACTGGTAAACCTCAAGCCAAGCCCACTGTGAAAACACATGAAGCTGAAGAAAAGTAATCTCTGGGATCCTAACCCCTCTTGCTTCGAGTCCTCTCTCGCGTTAAACTGGAACAGCCAGCAGTGGAGAGACTGGAAGAGCCAATATACATGGCTGTGTGTTAAGGATGGAAGCTTGGGGTGTATCACTTTGTAACGCGTTGTGTCAGGAGGGGGAAAAAATATGGATAGCTCACAAAGTTATTAGGCCAGACAAAACTCACGGAGGCGATTGACATTTAACAACGACTCGTTTCATTTCTCCAATCGAACTCGGGCAATTGTCTGTCCCATGTTCCACCGTCCACAGCGTAACCAAAACAAAACAAACAAGATTAAAACAAAATTATTTCCAAACAGAGATTACCCGCATACATGGGGGATTCGAGTCGCGCGTGTATACATTATCATACAGAGTGCATACCGTTTTACAGGGAGCGCGCAGCTCTTAAAGGGGCCACATTTTTTTCCACTCGTTACAACTTGTAAATACGCAAAAAACCTTCTTCTGTCTGAAAAGGTACCTGGCACCCACTTGTCTGAGGAGTGGATTAATGATTAATGCTCAGAACCAGTCGCGAAAAATTATATATAAATACAGGGACAGCATTGCACACAAGATGGCCATTGAAGTGGCATTGACTAAGCAAATCCGATAAGCGATTCTGGCAAATAAAGTAATTGAGGTGAATTCTAAATTAACGGAGGAGAGCGCAACATCATTCAAGGCTGTCTTCCTGACCTATCAATTTGTGTCGATAAAGTATAATAGTGCATATTGTAGCTGTTATGTATCTTTGTAAGTCATTATATGTCCTTTTTTGAGGCACTCGTGTCGATAATGTATAATAGTGCATACATTTGTAGCTGTTGTAAGTCCTTATTTGAGGCATGCGCATGTGCACGACCTCCACCCCCCCCCCCCCCCCCCCCAAAAAAAAAGAAGTGGGCTCCCCCAAAGGACACGGTATAGTTCGAACACTGGTCGAGAGAATATACCAACAAAGTCACGCGGCGTGATGTATGCTGAGCCCTGGAGGTTATAGGCTACAGTAGCTCAGCAATCTTCCTCTTTCGATTTCTCGCCTGTTTGAGATAGGTTGATTATTCGCGCTGTCAAGTGCAGCTTACTGAGCAGTGAAACTCGTCCTCACAAGCTGTGACAGCGCGCGTCTACGACATTACAAGGATTGGGATTTAATTACAGCTCTTGGTGAGTTATTACTTCATCGATAACACTTGTGCCTCTCGGTGCAATCCGGTGGCTAGTTTTTTTTCCAGCATCTAACATTAGTTAATGGTCTCAGTTGATCTGTTTGGAGAGTTTTTTTATTTCCTTAAATGTTCCTCGGTTCAATCCGTCGGACATTTTAGACACTTTTTTTTAACCTTTTTTCGTGAGATATTTGTGGTATTACTTGTTGGTTCATCCAAGTTAATTGTTTATTTTATTTTATTTTTGTATATATTTTTTCTACCCGCTAAACTTAACCTTACGGTGCTATCCGAGGGTGTTATTAACAAGTAATTATGGCTCACAGCTCGATCGCCACTGGTTTCCCACTGGCTTGCAAGCTTTGCCCTAATCATCTTCTCCCTGACGACGGTCATGACATTTGCCCGTCGTGTTTGGGTATTCAACATCTGTGAGAGGCTCTCACGGACCCGTGCATGCACTGCAGCCTTTTGCTTATGTCGGAACGGCAGCTCTGTCTTGCTGAGTTAGACCCTAATTCAATGATGAAACTCAGGCAGTTAGATGTAGCCGCTTCGCGCACTCTGAAACGCAGGGCGTCGGCGGCAGCTGGTGCTCCCCTCCCGTCTAAGAAGGCCAAATCGCAAAGTGATGTACAGTCACCTGTTGAGGAAGGTTCGCTGTCTATGACGGTATATCTGCGCTTTCTTCAGAGATGGCAGAACTGAAACGCCTGCTTCACATGCTTCAGCCTGACACATCTGCTACACCTGTTAATATGACGCAGAAGGATGAGATTGTTCAGAATCAAGGAGCCAGGGAGCAGTCTTTCGATTCCCCTTATTTTTCTCATCATTCAGAGTTTGATGTGCTTTCTACAAGTGCTTCAGATTCCTGTTTTCACAATCATGGGGATACTATGGATGTTTCTGCACAACCATCACCTCAGTCTGTTCTCACTGGTCAACCAGCGGCAGAGGTGTCTAGTGGGGGGTCCCTCCTCCGATGATACTTTGGCTGTGCTTCGAATGGCGGTTGCTCGTCTAGGACTTGATGAGTCACCTGTACAATCTGCCCAAACTAATGTGTTTTTCAGACGGGACACAGCTGCAACTTCTTTTGCCATGCCACCATGTAAGGATTTTGTGACTGAATTCTCTAATGCTCTCACTGGTTCTGGTCCGCCTAAGCGGCGCTCAAAGATTGCTCAAATGCTAGCATCTATGGCTGAAGCAGATGCCATCGGGGTGGGTCATGCACCAGAAATAGAGCAGCCCGTGGCAGCTTTGGTGGTGTCCCCTGATGAGGCCCTATGAGGAAATGTGCGTTGTCCCAGTGCGCAATGCGGTCATAGGGATTCCTTGCTAAAAAAGGCATATGAGTCTGTTGCCTACATTACTCGAGCAGAAAACACAATCTGCCAGTTACTTCTGGTGGCCACCAGTACGCTGGAACCTGCAAATGAGGATCCCTCTGTTTCACAATTTCTGCAAACTGCTTTGTTGACAACAGGTCCTGTGACCAGCGAGCTGGGTAGTCTTACAGCCACGCTTCTGGCAGCACCAACGTCAAGTGTGGCTTGCCCAAGCACGACTGCCGGAGGACTGTAAGAAGACCTTGAGAAATCTTCCAATTGTTCCCGGGCATCTTTTTTGTCCAAATGTTCCGGAACTGTTGCAAAAGAGGGTGAAGCTGTCTGAAGCCAGTCATCAACTGACACAGGGGCAGCACAATTCTGCATTTAGGAGGCCAGTGGTTCAGACTCAACATCACTATGCCACACCAGAGATACGTTTCCGCCGGCACGCTGCACCTCAGCCACAGCCCCCTCAAAGACCTCATGTTCTTGAAGATTTAAGGGTTTTTCGCCCACCACATTGACAGTCTCCAGGAGGACCCCATCAGCGTCCCCCTGCGAACACTAAAAATTGCACACATAAAGCCTGAAACAGTAAGGCCGGCGGTCGATCGTTTTTCAATAGATCAGTTGGAATACTGGAGATCCAACACGACAGACCCCTGGGTGTTGACAACTCTGAACAGGGGATATACTCTACAGTTTTGACGCCGGCCTACAGTTGTCAGAGACGCGGTTCGCGCAGAGGCTCTCTCTCTTGAAATTTGTTCACTGTTAGAGAAGGGAGCTATAGAAAAAGTTCAGGAGACGGGTTTTATTCAACATATTTTCTTGTTACGAAGAACGACGGTGGCTTCCGCCCAATTCTCGATTTAAGGGCTTCTGAATTTGTTCCTGAAGGTCCTTCCTTTTTGAATGCTTCGCACGGCCGACGTTCTTCGGTCTGTGACTGCAGACGATTGGTTCATAAGTGTCGACCTGAAAGATTCATACTTTCATGTCCCAATTGCTATACATCACAGAAAGTACCTGCGTTTCAGTTTTCTAAACTAAGCTTACCAGTTCAAAGTACTTCCCTTTGGCCTTTCCCTTACACCTCGCGTATTCACAAGTCACAATTCATAATTGGAAGATTGGCTTCTCTGTGAAGCGATACAGTGACAGGGTGTACAAGACTCCAGAATGCTTTTGAGACAGAAGCTGGGGTTTTCTGTGAACGAGAAAAAGAGCTGTCTGGTCCCATCACAGACCACTACGTTCATAGGAATGACCCTGAATTCCTGTCTAATGTCTGCCTCCCTGTCTTAGGAACGTGTGACGATCATTCTGCAGCTTTTGGCTCGCTTTTGCCCGGGGGTGTCTTTACAGTAATAGGGATGTTAACAGCAGCTACGGTGGTTATCCCCTTGGGTTTACTCCACCTCAGACCACTCCGGTTATGGAACAACAGTTTACGGCTAGATCCCACCAGGCATTGCCATTGCCTGGTTGTAATTTCTCACCATTGCCTATGTGCATTGAGGCGGTAAAGACAGTTAGAATTTCTGAAGGCAGGACTGCCCCTGGGTGTTGTTCCCTCTCATCAGGAGTTGGTCACGACAGATGCTTCCCTCACAGGATGGGGGGGCGACGTGGAATCGGAGGGGTATTTGTGGGCGCTGGACAGCGATCCAGGCCACAAAGCATATCAACCTGCTAGAACTTAGGGCAGTCTTTTTGGCCCTAAAGTACTTCATGCCATGTTCTTGTTCGGTCCGGCAATACCTCAACAGTGTTCCATCTGAACCACCAGGGCGGCACAAGATCCCACAGGTCTCTACGGTTGACTCACGAGATCCTGACATGGTGTCAGCCATGACTCGCTTCACTGAGGGCAGCTCAGATACCAGGAGTTTGCAACCAGACAGCGGATGCTCTTTCCCGGGATCAAGTACATCCAGGAGAATGGGGGCTTCATCCAGTTGTAGTGCAGGAGATCTGGTTACGATTTGGGAGAGCAGAGGTGGATCTTCACTTCAGAGAGGACCACCCACTGCCGATTATGGTTCACAAGGAAAGAGGTGTCCAGTCCACTGTCCAGGATGCACTGTCTCACGAATAGCCGGACTGCCTGCTATATGCGTTTTCACCAATTCCTCTGTTATGGGACACGTTGCACCGGATCTCGCTGTGCAAGCACAGAGTGTTACTTGTGGCACCACGGTGGCCAGCCAGGCCATGGCTTCCTTTGTTGCTGAGATGTCTGACAGGAAATCCATGGAAGCTTCCTCCCAGGAAGGACCTCCTCTCCCAGCTGGAGGGCAGTGTTTGGCACCCGGACCCAGCTCATCTGCAGCTTTGGATCTGGCCATTGGGCTAAATCCTTCCCTGGAGCATTGTGATCCGGCTGTTATACACACTCTCTCTAATTCTAGGGCTTCTTCCACACAACAGATTCATGGGGTGTTGATGGCGCGGTGTATAAGACGCATGCCATTGGTCGGAGAGACCTGGGTTCGAATCCACTGTGAGACACCAATGTGTCCCTGAGCAAGACACTAAACCTCTAGTTGCTCCAGAGGCGTGCGACCTCTGACATATATAGCATTTGAATTCGCTTTGGATAAAAGCGTCAGCTAAATGAATAAATGTAAATGCCTCGCGTTGGAAGCTTTTTTTCTGCATGGTGTGAGGATCAGGGGTTTGATCCTGCAACATGTCATGTTCAGAGTGTCTTAAGCTTTCTTCAACGTTTACTAGAGGAAGGAAAATCAGCTTCCATGTTGAAAATGTACGTTGCTGCGATTTCTGTATATCATGTTCCAATTGCTGGCTCTTCTCTTGGCTCTCACAGTCTTGTCTGCAGTTCTCTGAAGGGAGCACCGTCTGAACCCTGCTCGGAATCCTCATTTCCCTGTGTGGGATTTGTCACTCGTGCTTGCATTCCTCTGCTCACCCCAATTTGAGCCCTTGCAAAGCATTGACATTAAATGGGTGTTCTTTAAGACTTCTTTTTTGTTAGCTATTGCTACTGCGAAACGAGTCAGTGAGTTACATGCGCTGTCTGTTAGCGAACGTTGCTTGCGCTGGTTACCAGATGACTACGGGTGGTTCTACAACCCAATCCTTCTTTTCTTCCGAAGGTCCTTCTTCCTTAGTTCATAAATCAGCACATTGACCTGGCCTCTTTTCAGATTTATTCAGAGTCTGACTCAAGTGCTCAACTTTTGTGTCCTGTTTGTGGCTTGAGGTGTTATGTGAACTCTACTGTTCAGTTTAGACATTCAGACCAGTTATTTGTCTGCTATGGTGGTGTGAAGAAAGGCGCTCCAGTATCGAAGCAGAGGTTGTCGAACTGGATAGTTGAGACCATTATGCTGGCTTACAAGGCAGCAGGGAGACCATTGCCATTCCACTAGGGCCATCTTATCTTCATGGGCTGTTTTTAGAGGAGTTTCCCTGGTGGATATCTGCACGGCTGCTACCTGGGCTTCTCCATGCACGTTTGCATGGTTTTATAAGGTCAACGTTGCTGCTCATCACGCCATTAGTTCTGCGGTTCTTCTGGAGCGGCCTTAATTTTTTCAGGTGGGTGGCATTCCTCATGACTATGTTGGTATGTGTCATCCATAGTGTTTACATTGCCTCTGGTGGTCAGTAAGAATGGAACAGAACACTAGTTACGCATTTAACTGTGGTTTTGTGAATTCTGGATGACCGCCAGAGTTCTCAGTCACTCGGAATGCGCGAGAAAGGTGTACCGAGGAAGATTGCTGAGCTACTGTAGCCTTTAACCTCCAGGGCTCAGCATACGTCACGCTGCGTGACTTTGTTGGTATATTCTCTCGACCTATCTAGCTGGCACTGACGACATGTGAGGGTCGTTATCCCGTCTTGTGTTGTTCGCCAGATACGCCAGCAGTTTCCTGATCCAGCTGGACAGTACGTTGGATTCCGGCCACCCCTTGACTAAATCGAGACACATGGCGGGCAATGACATCTTCTTTGCAGGGTTTTTTGAAACTCTGATGACAGGGGAGGTGGAATGGTGATCTGATGCAGTTCTTGTACATATGGTGTTGGGTCCACAATGACTTTGTGTAGTAGAAGACACATCAGGTCATCGACATAGTCTGAAAGACAAATGTAAAACTGTTTTTGAAAGTACTAACTAAAAATATTTATTGTTCATGTTATAATAGTGTTGTTACATTATTCAAAAAATCTGTTGTTTTGAACAATTTTGTTGTCTTAATTATTTAAAAAAAAACTTTATAACTTACTAAATGTTGGGTCTGTTTTTCACAGGCTTGGCTGTGCATTCCCCTTGTTTTGACTTCGGAAAAGGGAATTTGAAAACAGCCTCTCCTTGTGTTGTTGTTGCCTGTGGACGCTGTGCATTCTCATTGTAGTGCATGGCTGCGAGATACAACCTGCAATCATCGAGGAATAAGTAAAATTATTAGTAGACCATAATAAATATAACTTATTGTTATTTTGAAGCCATAAACCATATTACATGCACAATATTCCTATATAAAAGAAAACTAAATTTTTGGGTGCAAAACCTATGACCAGGCTGTGGAATGCCTCCAGTGTCGATGTTTGAAAGTGGTGACTGAGTTTCTCAAAGTCCTTGAGAACTCTCTTGTTGCACGTTATTTTCTCCACTTTTCGGAGTGTCACTGACCCTGTAAACAACACGCAAATCAAACCTTAATTTTTTTTACATTTGAACAGTAAACTGTACATGAATACAATAGACATACCTTTTTCAAACCATTTTTTGTTATCCCTTGAAGTCTTGTCTTGGTGTTCACATTTAGGAAACGGGGTTGTCGTGAACATGGACATTCTGCATGTGATTAAGAACTGATGTCCACTTTGCAACCTTTTCCGGTCCCGAAACAGAGGAAGTCGCACACCAGTAAAGATTTTTTTTTTATGCTTTTCAACCATTTCTTCAGGACCTCACAGTCCTTACTTTGTGAAAGCTTCAGAAGTTTCTTAGACAAAGCTACGAAAAGTTAAACAGAAGTGAAACATTTATTGATGGACAGTAATAAAACTTTAAAGGCCAGTTATCAACTTTATATTTTAAATAAATTTTTTTTTTACCTTTCTCAAAGTGCCACACATCATAGTACTGAGTGGTGTTGCGTTCCCTCAGGTACTTTTGAATCTGTGGATGGCGATCAGTGACTATGTAGTCAACCCCCAAACCACAGGATTCCAACTTATCCAGACATCGCTTTAAACCCTCCTTTTCCATGTGGTAACTACCACCAACCTCGTTGCACTGTCATTAGGCACATAGAATGCAAATTTGAATATATAAATGTTAACATATTTTAAAAAAGTAACAAGTTTAAAACATGTTATTCAATTATTGACCTGAATTAGTTGAAGATCCACAATTGAGTTGGTTTCCATATCCATCAATGTGTAACTTCCAAATTTGGCAGAGTGCCATATGTAAAACAAAATAATAATCATAGGCATAACATGTTGAGAACTTAAGCATTATAAATATTATAAGAACAATTAATAAACAGTATATATACACATTTTGTTCTCTACATCTACCTGGTGAGTCAGCACGCATATCTCCTGCTATTGCAAGTTTTCCCCTCTCTTTCAGCTGTTGCATAACATGTTGCTGATCTCTGTTCCACTTGTGGATCATGGTAGGCTCTATGAAATTTCTTGCATGTCTCAGGAAAGTACCATAATGCACAGTTTGGAGCTGCATGGCCTTGAAAATCTATGAAAATAACATAGATAAAAAACAATTACAAAATGTAGATAATAATACTAAATGTAGTATTAAATAAAGTACAATACATAATGGAATACCTTTTGTAGTTTTGAAAAGGACCCTCCCAGAAAATATGTAGCAGCACACAATTGCAGGTTCCCCAATGGGGTACTCCCTACAATGGGCTGACTTGGTGGACATCACATTTCGCCTTACAAACTGGACATGACTCAAAAATCTCTCTAAGGCAGCTTTCAAAAACAATGTACTTCTTGTCACTGTAGCTGGACACAGGATCTGTTCTAAAACAATAGAAGGGACATTTATAAGAAAATTGATTACATGTGAAATGTTATTATTAGTAAACAAAATTTATCATTAACTACTGTCGAAATGTATCAAATACTATTTACAACTTACGACAAGTCTGATTCCTGAGTGACAGACTCTGGATGAAATGTTGAGTCTTGTGACTCTACATATATCTCAGATTCTGTTTGTTCCTCTTCGTCTTCCTCCTCTAACTCCAGGCGAAGTCTCTTGCTTGGCCTGAAGATTGAGCCACGTACTGGTGTGGAAGACACGGCAACATCCTGACTGGAAACTGTTGCCTGAATGCCTACAAAGCAAAAAGTATGTTAATAATTAAATAATGATTTAAGTTTAATAAATATATATTATTATTCAAAAAAGTATTTCATACAATTACATATAATTTCTTTATATCAAAACATAATACAAACAAATATGTGCCACTACTGATATTTCTAGACTTTATACCTTTGCTTCTTACATGGACATCACTAAAAGAAAAGTCACACAGAAATTGTGTGCCTACTGATCGCAGCTTTGCTGATATCTGTATGGCCACTGTTTCGTTGTTTGCAGAGTCTGTCTGACATCCAGCTTCATCTACCGAAGATATGGCAGGGAACTCTTGGGAACGTGGTCCCTGCTGAGATGAACTCTGTAACAAATATTTCAAATGTGCATTCAATTATGACATAAGACCAATGTACACATTTTCCATGTTAAACAGTAATGACATATTTAATTGACTTTTATCAGAGTACAACAAAAACAAAGCAAAAAATACAAAACAGGCATGTATTCTCTATGATAAATTTACTAATATGGTCCTTCAATAGATTATTACATCAAAAACTGTGGATATTTGTTTGTTACTGTTTAGCACAGTTATATATTCATATATATGACTACTGTAACATAATAGCTTCGCAATAAATAGGAATGAAACATTGCTTTACTACAGTAGGTAATGTTACATAGGCCTAAACATAGAACAATATTTTGCGTTGCTGCAGCTAAACCAGCATGTGGTTAAACAGTAAACAATAGATATAATCAAGATATAATTTAAACTGATCATTACAAACACCAACCGATGGTGTCCGGTTGAAAAACTACTTTTTTCGGATTAGTTTCATTTACT
This sequence comes from Carassius gibelio, assembly GCF_023724105.1. Taxonomy (NCBI): domain Eukaryota; kingdom Metazoa; phylum Chordata; class Actinopteri; order Cypriniformes; family Cyprinidae; genus Carassius; species Carassius gibelio. The sequence goes on along the minus strand of NC_068399.1, from coordinate 5,196,057 downwards.
ATCTAGTTAACAAAGCTAAACAGCGTTGCCCTTTGTGTAATAAGTTACAGAAACTGTTAAAGCACCAACTTAAATAATACAATACACTTACCAGTTGTGGTCCATAAACAACGCCTTCTCCAGACAAAGAAGGAACAGCTCCATCTTTCAAAAATAATCTTTGGGTGAATCCGGTATTAAACTGATTCAGATTGAGAAAGCTTTCCTCAGTACAATGTGCAGCACATCGTTTTAGATGTGGGTTATAATTTTTGGGAACCAAGTTAAACATAAATTGTAACCATTGATCTCTAAGGGCAGCGTCCCTGGGAAGGCCAAACAAAGGTGATTGAAATAGCAATCGTCTCGGCGACATGGCGACAAATACACTCTCCAAAAGCAACTCTTCCTTTTTCTCTGTCAGAGCGCAACAAGACCACGCCCCCTTTATTTGTATATTCATGTGGGCGGAGGATATTCAAAAAACTGTTTTAGTGACGTCATTACTACAGGAATGTAGTCCAAACGAGTCGCTTTTTTGTAGGCGAATTCTGTTAAATAAAATATCGCACTTAGAATTGAACTTTGAGCTTCATAATTTTACAGATATTATTTATACTGTAACAACAACATTACACACTAACTAAAGTTTGAAACATGGGATCACAAAGAATTAGGGATGCACGATAATATCGGCACAACCTCGGTATCGGCCGATAAAAGCTTAAAATGACCATCATCGGTATCGGCCGATATGAATATTTCTGCCGATGAGCCAAACCGATATTCTCCAAGTTAAATAATCGACCTGTTTTTCAGGTGTGAATGTCTGTCTACATTTGTAAAATAATACATTTATGCTAGAATCAGTACAGAAGAGATACATGGATTTCTCTTCAGTAAAATTAAAGTTTAAATATATCAGGCGAAAAATTTGTATATATATTGATATCAGCATCGGCCAAAATTATTTTGAAAATATCGGCATATAGAATATCGGCCAAAATCCAATATCGTGCATCCCTACAAAGAATGGGACCTTTAAAGAATGTAGTTACCAAAAAACTCAGCTAATTACTAATGTACTTGTTTCCTTATTTAAAAAAATTTAATGCATTTTGTGACTTTCTTTACCTTTTAGATAACTGTTAAATGCAAATTCTTCTAAATGGGTACTATGTTTGTTTTCTGTGACAAAAAAGAATTATACAAGTGTCATTTAAAAGTGATGGGTTTTTGTATTTTTGTTTCTCATGCTTTGGAAGATAGTCAAAAAGTGATGAAACTTCATTGTCATTGCATTCTTTGTGTTTCTGAATATATACATGGTCTTTCATCTTTAATATGATTGTAACAATTCATTACATACCATTCAGTCTTAAATATTAATGGGACATCTTAATCAAATATGGTAAAACATGGTCATATACCTTGTTTAAATAAGTCAAATTAGCATGCTAATTGGTTACCATTCATTCTAATGTGGCTCTTTATCAATGAAGTTAATCATAAGCTGCATTACAATTAACTTAACCTTTGCATGTTATGCTACTTAGAATGCTAAAGAGCTTTTTATTGTGAGCTCATTCTCACACCTTAATGTCTCCTCAGCAGCCCATTTTATATGCAGCAACCAAAGCCTATTTCGCTCTGCGATTCCTGAAAATACACGGGAGAAGTGTCGTGGCAATTGTTCCCAGGTCGCTAGATTTTCCACCTTCATACTGCCAGTGATTACCCAGAATATGTGCATGTATTCACACACAACCTGTAAAGGTCCCGTAAAGACACATGATATCAGGATGTGACATATAATGTACGAGTTGAAAATGCTAGGCAAGTGTACTTTCACTTAAGCTGGCGAACAATCTCAGCTTCAGCATGGAAAGTTAGGAACTAACTGATCTCTGCTTCTTTACAGTTTGCACATATTTGTTTTGTCACGAATGCTGATCTGCCTTCAAAACAACCGGTAAAAGAGTCATCACTAGTACATCCCTTTATGGCATTTGTTCTGGCTTTTGTTCACACAGCGCTCGTTCCGGGACTGAACCCGGCAATGTTACTAGGTAGGTGACAGAAGGTGACCCGGCAATGTTCCAGCAGTTTTCCGGGTCAAGCATGCAGTGTGAAAGCGGGTTAAGTGGCACACTCTGCTAAGCCACTGGCACCAAACCTTTCAGATCGTGGGTTCGAATCCAGGTTGGCTAACGTTGCTTCCGTTCGACATGTTGGATTTTGCTTGTGTGCTTGTATTGAATCAGAAATGTGTTTTTGGTCATTCTCATCTGAACTTCTGTTTGATTTTGAACTTTTGTACCCCTGGGGCCCATTTCAGAATGGATGTTAAGTGAAAACTAATTATGTTTACCCTGAAATGAGGGAAACTCTAGGTTTTTTTGTTTCAGAATGGGAGGTTTATCAAACCCGAGAAAGCAGGGTAAGTCAAGCCTGAATCTGAAAGAAAGGTAACTTACACTATGAACCTAACATGGTCAGGAGCAGGTTTTCCTTGGAAAACCCAGAGTTTCTTTTGGTCTCCTCCCCCTTTTTAAACGCTTCATTGATGCACGCTGGAAAAATGCTCTTCTTACTAAGTGTTTTTTTTTTTTTCTTTTTTCCCTTCCCCAAGTACAAATGTAAAATAATAATAATAATAAAAATAAAGCTGGATTTTCTATGTAAGAAAATTATATAAGATATTATTCTTGTTTCCTGGGGGGATCTAAATTAAATGCATTTTACTCAAGTAAAATTATATGCCAGTGTGGTAATAAAAATAATTTTAATGCAAATGGAAAAGAAGATTATTCTGAGTGTCTATTACTAAGTGCAATTCTATTGTACCTCCGCCCTCCATCAACACATAAGGTTAAATGTGACACATGTGAATAACGGATTCAATGGTATAGGCAGTAATGTTTTGAGCACGGAAAACAAGCTTGTAGCGTGATTGATTGGGTTAGAGTCCGGCTTTTGTGAAGCTCTGTCTTCTCTCTTTTCCCATCACGTCACATTAGAATTTATTTTCAATAAAAATGAATGAAATGTTCTAAAAGTGGAAGTAAAGTACCTAACGAGTGTTCAATAATGATATAACTATTTATATTTGTAATAAATATAATTATTTACAATCTGTTATTATTGCATCCTGTTACTGTATAACAATACTGAGTGGCAAATGGGCCTAGTATGTATCTGCCAGTATAAAGTATAACTAGCATCTAATTATTATTTACACTTAGTCTGTTGCAAAGAACTGCTACTATTACATGATAAATAGAATATATCATGATTTTCACTGTACATTTTTTCTGTAATAGCATCTAGAGCTACTTGCACTTAGCCTACTGTAAATATGATCTATCGCTAAGAAAGTATGTTAATTCCACTTAGTGTAAATAGCCACTGCTGTATTTTTCTTACTCTATTGGCAGATCATTTGTAAAATAAGAAAAATGCACTTAAAATATTATTATATTATTTTTTTTGCCCATGAGACACCATAAATGATTAGCTATTAATTCATTAATCTGATGTTCTGCCAGTTTTAACCTGTGATATTATAACGCTGAGAATAATTATATTTGTATTGAATCTGAAGTATGCAGACAGCTTTTTGGCGGGAGCTGTTGCCATGGTGAATCGTAATATCGGAGCTCCATTGATAATGGCTTTTTATAGTTGTGGTTCACGTGCTTAACTCAGAGTCAGTCAATTCAGAGTTGATTAAACTAACTAATTTCAGCTGTTCTGTAACCGAAAACTCGAGTTTCCCATCTCAGGGTAATTCAACTCAGAATTCAAGTCTAAACTCATAGTTGGTTGAACCTCCCTAGTGAAACGGGCCCCTGAACCTTTCAGTTTTTTCAATGTATGTTTAATTTCTGCCGTTTTTGTTCTACCCACACTGTGCTACGACCCTTTGTGGGCTTAGCTCCAGAATCACTGCTAAAATTCTGAACTCCTCCCCCTAGAGCTTTCAAGCTAGAACCACCAAACTCAGCCCAGCTCTTCAGACTGTTCTAGCTCGGGTTGCTATATCTTTTCAGACTGATCCTACTTATTCAAGATTCAAGATTTTATTTGTCACATAAAAGTTATATGGCATACAATAAGCAGTGAAATCTAGGTCGGGAATTCTCTTTTTTAGACTATGCAAAAAAATAGAACATTAAATACAAATAATGAAATGTACACAATATATTAAATTACTACACAGATGCACTGATATATATATATATATATATATATATATATATAACTGGATCGCTCATCGTGTTCTAAACTGCCAACAGACAGTGAAGCCACCAGAAGTGTTTGATTACTAATCCCTACCAGCAGAGAGCACCATGGAGTCACATTCAAACCGCTGTCCTAAAATAACTCGATTTGAAGCTGATTAGTCAAAGGGGACTCGTTTTATAAGCTATGTGTAATAAAGTAATGTTTACTTCAGATGTTATCTGCAGAGTTTACGGTCTTTTGGGACAGGATAAGCGATATATTTAAATCGTGTAGGTGGGTGTGTCTGCTGCGCACTGATGACAATGGTAACTGATCAAACACAAAAATGGCTTATTTCTTTATGAACAAAATTATTCAGGAATTATTAACATTAGTTAAATTAAATTATTAGTATCAGAAATGGATTTTAATATATTGCAATGAATTATACAATTATGTTGTTCATATTTCTCTATAATGAAATAAAAAAAAATTATTTACTATCTGGGAAATAAAGCTTTGTATTTATTTCTTAAATCTGTACTGTATATAGTCAGTTATTTCTATGAATAAATTCAGATTTCAGAACAAACACTTTGTAGTTTGTTATATGTGTTGAGGTCATGTCCCTCTGATGTTTATCATGTTCACGATGCTCACTACTGTAATGACCATAGCTTTTTAATAAGTAGGGGAAATTCCTGACATTTACAAAATAACCATTTACATTTAATCATTTAGCAGACGCCTTTATCCAAAGTGACTAACAAATAAGAACAATAGAAGCAGTCATGTCAACAAAAGAACAACAACAGAATACAAGTGCCATGACAAGTCTCAGTTAGTCTAGTATAGAACGCATAGCCAGGTTTTTTTTTTTTTTTTTTTTTAATGAAAAGACAAGAAAAGGAAAAGTGCTAGTGTTAGTTGGTTAAGTGTAGGCGAAAAAGATGAGTCTTTAGATGTTTCTTGAAAATGAGTAAAGACTCTGAAGTGTGAGAGTGATTCTGAACTTCTTTGGGATGGTACCAAAAGGCGTCGTTCACTTGCAGAGTGAACTATCGTAAACTATCGTTTACATGCCTAGGGTGTTCGCATTGTAATAATGTACAGTGATACTTCATATTTATAAAGACACTGACTTGTTAGGTGATGTTTTCTCATTAAAATCATACAAATTCTTATTAATTCAATGGAATGTTTTCACACACTAGGGATTACCAATATGGCGGCGCGGCGGCTTCACTTTAATGACGTCATGAGCAATCCAGTTCTATATTATAGATAAGTTCACAGATGATGTGTAGAGATGTAAACAATGTGCAGTGAGAATGAGTTGCATAGCCAACAAAACAATAACATTGTAATATGGATCATAATTCCTTTGTTTACGTTTCATTTATTCAGTGACAGAAACTTTATTCGGTCAGAAACTGCAACTTGGTAGTAAAAAAACAGCATGGTTTTTTTAGCATACATTGTCACAAACAGAATGAGACAATCCACACAAAAAAAAAAAGTGAAAGAAAAACGGAAAATAGTTTATTTGAATTCTGGCGCTCTCTCGTCACACGCTCTAACGCACGGTTCATCTGATGAAGGCAGAAACTTAGCGATCGCCCTTTTTTTAATTTGTTTTATTTTTCAACATTTTTTATGTATGTGTGAATGATTTTATATATAATTATCTAATAATCTTGCTATCTTTTAATCTTTTAGGTTGAATGTGCCTATATCTGCATGATTACCATCTGAGTGCAAATCAGCATGCTATTACTGTGTAATCACGGATATCAAAGTGAATGAAAACATGAATAGAGTGTGATTTATTGACTTTATGGCGCATTTATATGATTAACATTTCTATAACTGGCCATCAGCACGTAATGTCATTGTAATTCATTGTAAATACTGCATTTCTAGCAATCTCAGGATGTTCTGTAATTGGCCTACAAAGTTAAATCTTTATTTTTCTAGTGCTCAAATAAATCTCTTATATGATGTCTAAAAAATTTTTTGTAGTGTTTTATAATGGAAAAAAACATGCAGTTGTATGTTTAATGACTGAAATAGTTTGTAGGGGATTGAACATACGGATCATATGCAGTGACAGGCTGCAGCTCAGGGGTTGGCCGGTCTGACACAATTGATGGTGCAAATGCTTTATCAGGGATAATGTCTTGGTTATATGGGAAAACCCCAGTGGATCTAAATCCGTTGTTGCGTGCTGTCACTGCTGACATGGAGGCTTCATTCACAAGTCCTGCAATCTGGTAGATCGAGACTGTTTTGCCAGGGTTGGATCTCATCCACCAATCAAGAGCTCGACTGTATTGGGTTTTGAATGGGCCATACATGGTCACGTCGAGAGGTTGCATGCGATGGGATGTGTGAGTTTGGAGGGTGAGCAGAACAATACCGTTGCTCTTGGCTATTTCTAGTGCCTTGAATGAGATGTGAGCCTTAGGATTAGCAGCATGGGATAGTCAGTGGTGCAGTTAGTGTCCTGTATCAGGTGATCAAGGAACTCAGCCCAGGTGTCTTCATTCATCCATCCCGTTCTGGTGGAGGTACCTTTGGCTCCTGGAGGTGCTCCTATCATGAAGCAGTCCTTAAACTTAACACTGGGGAAGATAAACATGGGAGGTGTGGCATTCCCAGCAGTATTCACTGCACACACCACAGTCACCAGTTCTCTCTCAGCCGATGTGACAGAACCAACTTTCTCTGTCACAAACTGAATCAAATAGTATGTTTAAAATCAATGGCATGTACAATAAGTAGGCTACTTGTGGTCTAAACGTACGTTGTATTTCTTTTCAGTCCATTAATTTTTTTCCAGTTCAATTCCAGTTGAGGGCACTTAACTGGTGGAAGGCCACGGAACTGTTCAGCTAGTTGTTTCAAGTGTTTGGCAAGCTCCTCCTCCATCTCATTTGTGAATATTCTCTTTGCCTCAGCTACTGCACCCAAGGCTACTGATTTTACTTTTTTCTTTATGAATCTTAGGAGGCTTGACTTCTCAATATTTCTATCCCTTGCAGCTGCTCTTATAGACTTCTTTCCTTCCTTTACTTCAGCGGCTGCACTCTCCATCTCCTCTCCATCTGTTTAATAATAAACTTAACATAAGTCTCATGTCTCACTTTACCCCACCGCTACATTTTAGGAAAGAAATTATCTCTCTTAGCACTTCAGGTTAATCTTCAGCTAGCTTCATCTCATGGTTTTATATGTTGGTAGTTCAGCAACATGTATGATATAAGTTTTTCTAACTGAACAAAGACAACTCTATCTAGCCCCTCCCCCACTCCCATCACACTTAATATTAAGTAACAACAATCAAGTGTATGTGCCCTAAACAACACCTTCAAAAAAAGAAACATTATATTTATATACTACTAAAATACTAATAATAATAAAACAAATATTTTTGGATAAATATTTTACTGGAATAGGAATAAACAGCTGCTTAACATCACTCAACATCATACTGCTGCTGAGCAATAAATGATAAGAAAGTTTTTAAATGCACCATCCCAGCCAATCATGTCAACACAATATTTTAGTCCAATCCATTCAGGTACGCCTGTGCATCTTGTGCAGAATGGAAGGAGTGGTCAGATCCTTTATGGTTGAAACAGGTTAGCAGGGTAGTGCATCACAAAATGGACAACTCAGACGTCAGACTGCAGACGTCGTTGTATGCCTGTCTAGCCTCTATGACTCTAAATGACAGGTCTTGCGTAATAAGAATGTCACTTCCCTCATATGCGAGATGCTCCTTCTTCTTTGCAGCAGCCAGGATTTTACTCTTGTCCAAGTAGTTGTGAAGCTTAATCAGCACAGGGCATGCAAGGTTGGGTTTGAGCGGGCCCTGTGTTCTATGCCCCTGGTCGATTTTAATAGCGCCATGTTTTGTTTCAATCTCAAGCAGCTTGGGCAGCCAGGTTTAAAAAAACTTAACAGGTTGGCGACCCTCCGCGCACTCCTTCAGACCAATGTTATGAATATTGTCCCGCCGACTGCGATTTTTAGCATCTTCTGATCTCTCCAAGAGGGACTGTAGTTTTTTCCAACGTCGATACATTGTTGTGTAGTTCCACACTTTGTCCTCGGTCTGGGGGACACAGCTTTCTGCCTCCATGATACGCTTCATGTTATCCTCTAATCAGGTTGTAATTGTGTCTAACATTGACTCTAAATGAACAAATTTCTCGTCCAGGAAGGTGCTTAAATTATCAGTTACAGCCTGTACCAGACTGGACTGTTCAGCTGAAGAACCACCATTTCATATTAGTTCAATAAGAAATCCATTTGATACTTTATAAAGACACTTTTGTCCTATTCAGAATGAATATTGTGTGATCAAAGCTGTATTTTCAGCATTTTTAATCCAGTATTCAGTCTCACATCCTTCAGTATTCTTTGATGAATATAACCATCACCATACTTGGCTGAATGTCACGTCATGATAAAGTAATAATTTTTCAAAAGATTTCTATTTCAAAATAAATGCTGTTCTTCTGAACTTTCTATTGATCAAAGAAACATGAAAAAAAAAACACTGTTTTCAACATTATCATAATGTGTTTTTTTTTTTTTTGAGAAGCAAATCAGAATATCAGAATAATTTCTGAAGGATCTTGTGACTGGAGTAATTGTACAAAAATCCAGTTTTGAAATAACAGTAAATTACATTTTGAAATATATCCAAATAGAAAACAGTTAATTTAAATAGGTTAGTAAAAATATTTCACATTTTGTTTTGCTTTACTTTGGATCAAATAAATGCAGGCTTGGTGAACAGAAGAGACTTATTTAAAAAAATAAAAAATTAACAAGCTTACTGTTCAAAAACTGTTGACTGGTAATGGATACTATAGGAAACTTTAATTTTACATAAAATTCTAGCTTTTAATTGGCTTAGAAATGTATAACTGATGGACAATAACAAATAACAATGATTTGTTTATATACTACAAACAAATTTTTTATCACATAATAAGGCAGAATAGTTTCTATTCTGTAATAAAAGCTATGTCAATTGGTACTAAATTCGTCATACTTTATTTATCACCTGCTGGAGATTACTTGAAAAAACATATATTGTTGCAAACATATGTTTAATGTCTTCGTGTTTGCAAAAGTTTATGGGCTTTTTTTTCTGTGTAAAAACAGTTTTCATACAGCGATAGCTGTACGTTTTTTCCCATATTAGGAATTTCTTGAAATGGCTTTCTGCGCTAGAGCGCCCTCCGGCTTCTAGTATGAATGAAACACAGACTGCACTGCGCTCTGTGATATTCATCTCACTGTATTCTGGTCCGAATTAAATATTAAATTATACGCAGACTATCCCGTCTCTTTGAGTTTAAATCTATATTTATTCACACCAGCTCTTGAAAACCTCTATGAGAACAAACTTGACCGGAAAAAGTGCGGAGGACGAGTTTCCATGAGATTAAAAGTGAGGGGGACACGTCCCCCACGTCCCCCGCGTAATCTACACCCCTGCCCCCATCTCACATTACAGATCATGATCAAAATAATTTAGAACAGTTTTTAAAATGTCAAGACACTCATTTACCCATATTTATGAATCGGAATATGAGATTGTTCATGACATGGTATGCAAGTTTGTGAGTATTGTAAATTAAAAAAGGAAAAACTAAATAAAATCAATCCATCTGGGTTATTGTAAATGCGGTGTGTCGTGACAAGCCTGACACCGCGCCATGCAAACAGCAAGGGGAACGTTTTCAAATAACGGTCTTCTTTAAAAAACTCACTCTGGGGGGACTATTAGAATATTTTAAACTCACCATTGAAAATGTTAAGTACAGTACTCAAGTAAATTTACTTTGTTCCAGTCCACCTCTGCATCCTTGATATTTTGCCTGCCTCCAATGCTGAAAACACCATTTCGAATCCCCCTTAGAAACAAGTGAGAGTAGTAGAACCTGATGGGTTGCATTGGTGCCGTGATCTCAAGATTTTCTGTAATTGGCAAACAAAGTTAAATCTTTTTTATTTTTATTAATATTATTATTTTTCTTACTCAAATTATTCTTATTTTATTTTTCTAGTGCTCAAATAAATCACTTATATGAAGTTTCTGTCTGGTGTTTTAGAATTGAAAAAAGCTATGAAAAAAACTATGGAGTGGTATGTTTACTGACTGAATAGTTTGTAGAAGCCTTCAATACGGTTGGTAAATATTTTTTTTATATTTGGGGGTTGGGGGGTGTAGACATAGTCTCATAAAAATATTGCAGGAGTCTCATTTCATTTATGAGATATTATTCAGATTTGAAATAGAAACTCATGAGACATGTGACTTTCAACCAATTACTTTTCTAGATTGCTCCAGGACTGATTTCATGTATTTTTATATCAAATCAAAAAATATTTAAGTGTGGTAAAAAAAAAAAAATTCAAGGCACATCGGTGTCTATAACTTTTAATATTTTTGAGCATTATCAAATCTGGTTGATGAAAAGTAAAGCCCAAAGGGTCTTCTTTCCAAAGACACCAACATTATGTTTGTAACACACTGAAGTAGGAAACTGTTAGAATTAGAGCACTTTCAGCTGTGAGTCCCATAATGGGGGTTCAGGTTAACGGAGGCCAGCTGGTAAGAGCTGTGTGGGAAAACCTCACTCCCCTGATCTCAAGAGGCATACTAGCTAGTGTTCATTTCATGAACGATTATGTTGTAAAATGTTCGTTGACAAGCTTTTTTCTCATGACTAAGATGGGATGACAGTAAGGTCAATAAATGACAAATAAGACTATATGAGTTTGCACAGAATAAAATGTGTTCAAAAAGATAAAAACTTTACCAAAAACCTTTTTTTTTTGTCAAAAAGGTAGACAAAATGTTATTGCAGACTGCTCTACACACCTCTACTACACAAGATTTCATTGCGGTTGCCAGATATTAAGAGCTACAATCCCAAAATCAGAGCTTCGCTGTTAAACTCATACGTTTTCTGCCAGCTATGATTTGCCTATTTTAAGCAATCTGGCAACCACGTGCACACGCTTGCTCCTAATTGCAATTCAATTCAATTCAAGTTTATTTCTATAACGCTTTTTATAATACAAATCATTGCAAAGCAACTTTAGCATCTTCTGAGGTTCTCTGAGGGGTTGGCATCATCTCTTTTCAGGTGTTCTGGATCCAGACTGGAGCTTGTGTAAATCATATATAAATCCAGTGGCAAAACAGACAAACAAATAGAGACATCATCAGCGTAGCTGCTGTTCTTTCAAACTAAAATGTATTAGTTTTACCCAAGCTAAAGAATAAGAATGCGTATTTGATGAGATAAAATTAAAGCGCCATTCAGCCAGGCAGTGTTCTGTCGAGATCTTAACTAACATATTTTCCGGACTATAAGTCACACTTTTTTCATAGTTTGGCTGGTCCTGCGACTTATGGTCAGGTACGACTTATTTATCAAAATTAATTTGACATGAACCAAGAGAAATTATCCAAAAGAAAACATTACCATCTAAACATGCAAGAGGGCGCTCTATGCTGCTCAGTTCTTGGTTCTAAATAAATGCGACATAGTCCGATGCGACTTATAGTCCGAAAAATATGGTATATTGTTTACGATTGTGATCGCCGAATAAAAACACTTTGCTGTTTTTTTCAATAGAGAAATGGACCATTGCAATTATGGAATTAGTGGAATTACTAGGAATTTCACTTTTATAATATTTGTTTGTTTTAGCTGTTTGCATTATGTAGACAGAAAGATTACGCAAGTCTTTGGTGTTGATTTATATAATAAAAAGCCTATAATAAATCAGAATACTAGATTAGGTAAAATACACCACGTATGTGTCCACATTCTGTTGATTTGTGCTAACTGGAGAATGTAATACCTCAAATACAAAAGAACATTTCTCAAAGACAACAATAATTAGAATTATAGTTTTATAAGTTGTTAGTGTAGTTTGAAGATAAAAAAAACCCTGTCCAAGCACAATGTTCTCCGCCAATCCTCACTTCTCACATGCATCCACAGCATTTGGTGTGGTTTTGCGGCTATCAGTTTTTGCAGCTATCAGCAGAAACAAAAGCTGCTGCTGTCTTTATCTTTTTCCATTGTCTCAGTTCACATTCATGTGTAAATTGTGTGAATATATTTGATCCATTTGATCAAAAGAAAAACCCATGCATTTATCTGTCCATTGACCCCCCCACCCTTGAGAAAATTTAAACAGAGTGGGTTAAAAGTGGACAAAAGAGAGTTGTACGGAGACAGTACATTTGTGATCCTATCAACCAAACAAGGCCTAAATCCACTGCTTGAGTATTTTGAACTATATCAGGGGTGCTTCTGCAAGTCATTCTACAGTGAGGCACAGTCAAGACTTATCTCTGGATTTAATACATGATTCCTGAGATGTGTCCTTTTCTGAAAAAGGAAAACTGTTTTTTCATATGTGAAAACTCATGTGGTACTTAAGGGCTTCTTAATGTCTGAAACTTTTTCCGCAGTGACCACATATAAACGGCTTCTCTCCAGTGTGAACTCTCATGTGCCTGTTAAGGCTTGCTTTCTGGTTTAAACATTTGAAACATTGTTGGCAGGTAAAAGGCTTCTCTCCAGAGTGAATTCTCATGTGGTCTTCAAAGTGTTGTTTCTGACCGACACACTTTCCACACTCAGGACATGTGTAGGGTTCTCATGTGTCTGTTAAAGCTTCCTTTCTGAGTGAAACTATTTCCACACAGAGGGCAAATATAAGGCTTCTTTCCAGTGTGAATTCTCATGTGTTTTCCAAGGGTTCCAGGATCAGTGAAACTCTTTCCACACTGAGGGCAAATATGAGGCCTCTCTCCGGTGTGAATTCTATTATGTCTTCTAAGAGTTGATGTTTGACCGAAACACTTTCCACAGTGTTGGCAGACACAAGGCTTCTCTCCAGTGTGAATTCTCATGTGTTTTACAAGGTTTCCAGGATCAGTGAAACTCTTTCCACACTGAGGGCAAATATGAGGCCTTTCTCCAGTGTGAATTCTGGTATGTCTTAAAAGAGTTGATGTTTGACCGAAACACTTTCCACAGTGTTGGCAGACACAAGGCTTCTCTCCAGTGTGAATTCTAATGTGGTTTCTAAGAGTTATTTTTTTATTGAAACACTTTCCACAGTGTTGGCAGGCATAAGGCTTCTCTCCAGTGTGAACTCTCATGTGTATTTTAAAATCGTTTTTACTTGAAGTTATTTCAGTCTGTGAGCCACTAAAAGATTTTTCTTTAGATATAAAATCATGCTGATTCTTAAATTGATTTTTCTCTTCCATTTCTTTTAGTTCTTGACTCTCCTCTTTCAGCACCATCAAGTCTAAGATGAAAAAAGACAAAAATGTAAGATGTTTGAGATGCAGTTTGACAAATGTTTGTATACATGACAAAGCAATGATGTCATGCTAGAAGGCAGAACCTAAAGGGAAAGGTCAAAGCAATGCAAATACTCTCTCACTGATTTTAATTATTGGGTGAACTAACACTTTAAACTTTCAGCATTGTAAGTTTACACATTGTTTATTCTGAAACAGAAACATTACACACTAACTAAAGTTATCAAAGTTAAATCACAATTAACCACCCCTTTAATTGCATGTGGATTTCATTTTATTTAAACCTAAAGTAAATTTAAAGATCCAGATTCCAGATTTATATCTGAGGTTAAAGTTATGGTGCAACAGGATTTAATCTTAAATATAATGTAAATCTAGGATCAAATTGATTAGTTTAATGTAAACCTGCTTTTGGTTTAAAGGTTTGCACAACAGAATTATTAGATAAATCATTTAATCTAGATTTAAAATGATTCCTTGCTAAATGTAACGTTAATCTGAGGTGGGCGAGCAGCAATATTGATCCAATAATGAATTGTTTCTTTCACCAAATGTGCATTGTACTCCCTGTTTAAAAGGCACTTAGTTTTATGTCACTTTTATTTCTTTCAGGAAAAATGTACGAATTCACGTGATGTAAATAAAATCTGCATGGCACACATAGCCACTAAATTTACTAACAACTATGCACATTAAAATTTTACATTCAACAACATTTATTTACATATATTTGACAATCTGAATATCAAATGTTTAGCTGTTTTTTTCCCCTATAAAATGAAATCCCAGGCATCCCTGATATCCCAAGCAAAAATTATAAAATACATACCCCATGATAGGACAGCTAGGAGAACAGCTTTAACTGTCTAAACGTTTTAACAATTAATACTACCAACATTATGCTATTATATAGTAAACAATCAGGCATTAAAACAGGTCTAAGAAATGTATATTGTTTATTGCAATTATTTATAGGACAACATATGGCACACCAAAAAGCCTACTGTTCACATGAGGCGTACCGCTCCATGTCATAAAAAAATTAATTAGGACGCTCATGACATTCTTCAAGACTATCATTTATTTCATTTTAAAAAAGATCAAATGAGTGAGTTCAGAAAGAAAACTAACCTGTTTGTTCCTCAGTATCTTCTTCTTTAACTCTGAATGTTTCTTTAATCTTCACTTCCTCACTCTCCTCTTTAATAAACGCCATCTTTATAATCGTGTGTCACGTGAATCTCAGCCGTTTCAGCAGGAGTTTTTCTGTGCGTTTAGACACTTTGTCCTGTTGAGGTGAGAATAATAATAAAAAAAAAAAAACTAAGTCTCTGGTTGTGTCTCAATAAGCTCCCTGGTTCAGTAGTCAGCACACTTGTGAGGGAGTCCGTCAGAGTGATTGGTGATGGCCTGAAACACAAAAATAACAAAAACTAGCACTCAGAATACATTTGTATTAAGTTTTCTATTTGGTATTTTCTGATTTGTAGGCTATTATTCAAGATTCAACTTTCATGAAAACATTTACAGTTGGTTTGTAGAACTATTCGTTACACTTTTGTATTTCTGGTTGCATTTGCACTGTTTTGAGCAGCAGGTGACATCAGAGTGAGTTTAAAACCACCGATTGGCTGTCAAAATGAAAATCTATTATTAAAATGGTTAAAAAGGGATAAATTTATTGTAAATGAAAATGATTTAAATTTCCCCAGATTATCTTTATTGAAGGGCTCATATGATGCAATTTAAAGTTTTCTTTTTCTTTGAAGTGTTACAAGCTGTTGGTGAATCGATAAGATCCCTGAAGTTGTAAAGACTAAAGTCTCAAACCCAAAGAGATATTCTTTGTAAAAATTGAGGCTTGTCCACCCTCCCCTAAAACGCCTCGTTTAAACACGCAGCCACGTCTATGTCACTGTATCGAAAGATTTGCATAACACAGGCCAGATGTTCACACAGAAAGAAGGCATAACTTTTATTCTCATTGTTGCCACCGCCATGTTGTGGAGTCACTGTGTGTTTCTTTGTGAAAGCTAAGCTACTTTGTTTGGCCTTCCAAAAGAGGACACGACTAGAAAAGTGTCCGAGTTACATCCACTTTGCTCTGATGTCATTCTGATGTGTGCCAAAAAAACTCTCGCGACAGCAAGGTGGATGTGTCGGATTGAGCAGTCGAGTGCATTTGTTCTCCACCGACTGCGCTGATCAAAAGCCTGATGGGAAACGACGGACTGCGGACACAGCTTCATGCTCATTGGCTGAGAATGTCAACGGATACATTTTCGCTTTATTCTAAGAATTAGATTTCCCATTTATTTATCTATATTTAAATGCGAACTAAACAAAAACAAAACACGCCTAGTGAAATTAAGAATTGGACATGTGTTTATTTTATTTTATTTTTCTCTTAATTAGATCTCTTCCTCGTTGTAATTTTCATTTTATTCTATCGTATGTTTGTGTAAAATTAATAAATCTTTCAATTAAAAATATACATGCACACAAATATCTATTAGACTGTTAAGCCATTATGCTTCATCTTTGTGTGGTTTCATCTGAGAAGTGTCAGGGTCTGGCTTAAAATAAGGGAAGAAATTCTGAAGAATTTTTGCTACAAAACAGCTTTGACTTGCATAGTATGGAAAAATGCTATGGATGTGATCTGCACATGATGACAAAACAGTGGTATTTCGATTACAACTACTTCATCTGCAATAAAAAACGTGAACAAGATCTCCTCCATTGCTGATGTTTGCAGTCGACAAAACAGCGAGAATCAGGAAGTGTACGACTTCAAAGGTCTTTTTTGACCCCTCCTCTTACTGCAGCCGCCTACTCTCGACTACATTTCAGGCGAGGCAAGGCGCATCTCAAACAAGCCTATTATAATCTGAATAGAGCGTTCACTGTGGGGGCGTGGTCATATCAGAAGATAATGAAGGGAGACGTGAAAAACGGACATTGCGTTGTTTTTCATATGGATTAGTTTATCACAGAATATTTGTTTTTTGGCAGCACTTGTTTAGTTTAAAAGTAGACATGTCAGGCTTTCTATAGATATCTCTCTCATGTCTTTTCATTTAATATTTAGGGAGTTACAGTTCATTTTAATGACATGTTTGTAAATGTAGATCAGCGCAGACAAAGGCTGCAGAAAGCACACCTTGTTTGTTATCTTTATTTTATAAGTGCACAAAGTTTTGTTGTGAATTTGTCTGTATACAAGAAAAGTAGACCCTTTACAGATTCGAGTGATGTATTGCTCTTATCTATACGATCAAAACTGAAAGTGTAATTTAGGTTATTTTCCGGATTATCAGGAGAAAAATGCCTCATAACGCGCATACACGTTATCCGACTTCAGAGGGTCTATTAAACTATTGATGAGATTGCGTGTTCTTATCCTGAGAAGATGCTGCACTTAATAATTCACAACAGCATGTGTTGATCTTAAATCTTACATAAATGCTGCAGAATAAGCCTTAAATTATCAAAGCTGCAACCGCTCGTTCATATGTATGTTTTCGTTGAAGACTGCAATAATAAAGTACAGTAAATTGAAAATAATATTTGTTTTTTTATCTTAAACCGCAAACACATTGCTTTACATCAAATACAAAAATAATGTTGTTTTTAGCAATATTATATGACCCCTTCAAAACTAGAAGTATATAATCAGTGCTAAAATGTGATTAGAATATACACAAGTTACCTATTAAGCTGCTAGATTTCAATTATTGTAAAATTATTTATAAACGTCATTTTCCTCTTTATATCAGCTATCTATGAAGAACAAACGCACTTAAAATCAACAAATCTCTCATCTATAAGGACTGGATAGAAAGTTGAACTGGGTTTGATCTTAGTAATTTAAGTGGTAATGATCTTTATATGAGTAGTTTTGTATAAATTTGCTTTTGCAGTATAAATGTATATGGTAAATTGATTATTACAATTTCAGTTTCTTTAACTGGCAAAAAACATATACACATATTCAGTTAAAAAGTTAATCAAAAATGTCCAAAGACAGTAATTTGAAAACAAAATACCTGCAATATCCAGTTACACCTGAAGCAAACTCAGGAAAGAAGATCAGGAGACTGTGTGAATCTTCATCAGGATCTTGACTGAGATGGTGTCCACTAAAGCAGTGAATCTCTGAACCTTATACAGACTTCAGGAGGCCGTCTTTAGAACATAAAGGATGTAAACAGTATTTACCCAGATTTTCAGATACTCTAATCCAATCAGCATAACAATAACACTCATTATCACAGAGATCAGGGCCACTGCATTCACATTAAACTCAGTTATTGCAGCAACAAAGAGGCCAATTAAAGAACTGAGGCAGAAGCATCAACGGCCAATAAAAACAAAAGATGACACTTACCTTGATTGCACATTTGTATTTATACACTAAACCAAAACAAATTATTTTTATAATTTAAAAGGAATTGATCTTTCTGCTAATTTTCTAGGGCTACGCTTGAATTTTTACCAATATAATTATCTTTTACAGTAAATTTTGCCTTCCCCAGAACTTTTAATATTAACTAGGGTTGGGTACTGAAACCTGCATCTGTACTATGTAACTGGTATGAACCGAACCGAACCGAACCGAATCAGAACACAGGTTTCGGTGCTCGGATTTAGTTTGTCTCAGTTTCATCTGTTTCTTCATGTAATCATAGACAGATTTGATGATGTTGAGTTCAGATCTCGGTGTGGAGCACCGTCTGTTGTCAGATTGCTTGTGCGTTAAAAAATCTCACTAGATTATTATAAAAATGTATGGCAAAATTAATGTTTTAAACGTATCGATTTGGCACTAGTATTTGTAAAAAAAAAACAATCTATACCCAACCCTAATAATAACTTCTTCTGTTGTTGTTTCTAGCTTTTTAAGGAGCATTATTACACAGTCTACACAAAGAGATCTACACAGAGCAGCTTAAGAACAAACATCTTCTGAAGGTACAGAATGAAATTCAGAAAACTGACTCTATGCTCTTGCATAACTTAAAAAATTAAGTTACGTAACTTAAAATTAAATATCATTAAATGTTATAAACCTGTTAAAAATATCAATGTTTTTGATTCCTGTTTTTCTTAAATATTGCAGCGTTTCCACTGACATTACCCAGAACAATTGTACCAGGAACTGTTTTCCCCCCAGGCCTTTTGCTTTCTGGGTTTCCACAGCGGTCAAAAGTACCATGAAGATTAGGCAAATAGTCTGTTGATGTCTGCGGCGCGTGCAATTCTCAATACAAAGTATGCAAATTTTGAATTAGCATCCACTGTTGTTTGATGTCCCGTGGATGGGACGACGCGGGTCTGGTATTCTGCAAACTGCAGCGTACTTGATCTTAAACTTGACTTGAACTTTAAGCAGACTTGATTTGATCAGTCAGCTTGCCTTGGCTACTGCAATTTCCTTCCCTGTATATTTCCAATAAGACGAAATATATCAAACACCACTGCCTCCTTTCATTTTCATTTAAACATTAATAGCCGCAGAAATGTAGTTCAGGTAAATGTGTTGGCCTATATAGCCTACATTACAATGAAATAAAATATTATGTCAATTGCCTCTTTATTTTAATGTGAACATTTTAGAATTGGATAAAAACCAAAGATTACCTGTAAGAATTACCCAAAACAAATGATTTATGTTTAACCACTAAAGAGACATCAAAGCCAGTGGCACATATCAGAAGGACTAGCCGAGGTGAGATTGCTTTCGGCGGATAGATGATCACTGATCTCCCGCTGATCGCGTGGAGCTGACTGTCTCCGACATCAATGAAACACATTTTTAAAAAGGTGCTGTCTTTATAAATAAACCGCAGATTTCAGTTTTAAACAACTACATTCTTGCCTGAAATACATTTAAAATGACACAATAACAGTAATATTTTGAAAATGATCCGAATGAATGGTGGTTGAAATCACAATGCTGCATGAACTCAACCAATCAGGATGTTTAGCGCCCAAGTCCTGCCCCCGAAAGTTCTGGAACTTTGAAAAAGTACCACCTCGCCTGCAGGGAATTCTGAGGGGCATTTTTTTTTTTTTACCGGGAACTGTATTTAGATTCTGGTTCCTGAGGTGGAAACACACCGAGTACCAGCCCAAAAGGATCTAGTTCCTGGGTAAAGTTCCTGCGATGGAAATGCTGATTATTAATTAACTAATATGCACCTCCAGTGTGTTTGGGTATAAATAAAGATGCATAAATTTCAAATTATATTAATTAAATTATTCATATAGATATGTAGATTTTTTATTACATAAACAATTTGTATTTTCCTAAATACCTCCAAATAATACATATTTAATTTTTATATTCTACATCTAATATTTAAAACACAGACACATCAACAATTTGTTATTGCACAAAAAAAAAAAGAATCTGTACCAAATTTCTGATTTGATATTTACTGTTTATTATTGTCACTGATATAATTACTGCAAAAGACACAATTAAATTGTAGCCTAAGAAATTGAACAGAAGGATAATTGGTCAATTCTAAATAAATCTCTTTTTCTTCAAGTGTGTATGAATACAAATGTAAAGTGAGACTGTCACCTTTTGTTTTAATCATAATCCTAACTTTACTAAGTATTGAGTAAAAAGAAAAGTCAAATCAAATGAATTACGTTTTTTTTTTATAAAATTAAGTTAAATCAAAGCTTATCACAAAAGGTCAGTGAATCTCTGTGCCAGTAAACTGGATCTCAGATGACTCCACGAGAGGAAAGAAAAAATGGTTTACTGAAATGGTCTTAAAAAGCAGGATTTTGTTTTATTCCATTCCTTTAAACAATCTTAATTCATTTAAATTGTACTGATATTCACCATTATATGAAATTCAGAAACCACAAACAGAGCATGTCATCTTTGAGATTGTTATTATATGATTAAGTTGTCAAATGAGAGTGAGGAGTTGTCGTCATGGTACAGAGACATCATAGTCTCCGCCATTTTGGCAGGATGCCGGCGGCAAAACATGATTGTTTACATGTGTTGTTAACTTGGTAGTAGAGGAGGTTCTCACAATTCTGCACTGTTTTATCATGCCTGGAAGTCACTGCTGCATTAAAAACTGCTCCAGTACCTCTCACGATACATATGGAACACATAAGAACAATGGACAATGGAACACAGGTTTAAAGGTTATACCAAGAGCAAAACAGAGTTATTTTGGAGAAGCTCTCAGGCATCCAAAATATCGACCCATACGATCTCCCAGAAGCGGAATGGCACAGAGACCTGGACCATTTACCTCTATGCACATATATGGACATTGTGAATTATCTTGTTTTTTGTGTAAATTACTACACAATGCAGGAGTTTAAAAGCCACAAGTCTTTGGAAAGTTATGAGGCTTTCTATGGTGGCTGGGAGCCTCCAGGTGGTGAAAACAGCGTTGTACTGGACAAATAAAGTTTATTCACTTGTGTTTTAGTGTGTTGTAATTACATTGTCATTTTGTTCAATCAGTGTCTGCTAAATGCAAAGTAATTAACTGTGACTGTTTTGTAAACACTAGATTGTAACGAGATATTTAATGTACACAAACGTTTCCAACATGTTTTGATGTAGGCTAAAGCTGTGTATGTTTAGGTATTTAGTTGTAATTTGATTGTAGCCCGAGGACACATATTGTACCAGGTTTTAGTGTTGGGGGCTGCAAAGTGGACAAACCAGTTCTGGGTTAGCTAGGGTAGTTAAATGTGTGATTGCATGATGTAAATGTCCTGGTTAGATTAAAGCCATTAACAGTGTGAATGCAAGGTGATTTACTCCAAAAACAAGATAATTCACAATGTCCATATGTGTGCACGGAGGTTAATGGTTCAGGTCTCTGTGCCACAGCAGGGAGCTCGTATGGGTCGATATTTTGGATGCCCGAGAGCTTCTCCAAATACCACTGTTTTGCGCTTGGTGTGAGCTTGTTCCTGTAAGTTCCCCTTTCTTTGGCCTTTTTTGTTTTGCATTGTTTTACTTTCTTCCTTTTGTTTCTCGTATTCGTATATCCGTCTCTGTCCCTGCCGTAATAATAAATGCACAAAATTAAAAAGCTCTGGAATGTTTAGTGGCGCTTCTGTGAAGTTCTGAAGGGGGGGCCTGATAGCGTCTCCTACCATCATGACCAACCGGCTCAGACCCCGCCCAAATCAACCCAAATCGGCACGTGACTCCTCACTCTCAATACACGTTTTTGTTTGTTGTGGGTGGCACTTTCTCCATTACTAAATGCTTTATTTTACTAACACTAAATATAGCTTTAGAGTGTTATATTTAAAAATTAATTTATTAAACATAGTTTGTGAAAACTATTTAATTCATGAAACAGTTTACATCGGTTTAAAAGCTTAAAACTACAAACCTTTCTTCAGGCGAATCACAATATATGCAGGAGCACGGTGCAGCTTTATGATGTCACAGTGTCAGACCAAAATAAAAGTCCCGTTCATACAGTACTAAATAAAATCAGGAACTGGCATGGAAGTTTAGTATCACCGATTCTTGAGAAGTGAAAAAAAAACCTTGTACTTATACAAACATATAGGTTAATTTGTCTTAACTACTGAGCTATGCTTTTAAGAACAGTTAAGAGTCTTCTTTGACATTTCTACTACAGAAAACACAACTAATACATCTTTTATTCTGGCTGCCTTTAGATGTCTAACAATTATGTTTAACACATCTTAAATTGACATCTAAATAATGTCCAGAAAAGATGTATAAAAACACTTAAATTCTGGCTCCTGTCAGGACGTCTTCTGGATGTCTAACAATTACGTTTGTAGCACATCTTTAATTTACGTCAGAATGAAAACAGTTGCTTTCACAGAAATACAGGGTAACACTTTGTAATTATAGTGTACGCATAAACAATGTACGTGTAGGTATGAGGGAACATTATGTGTGGGTAATAATGGGGTAAAAAAAACCTGCAACGAACTGCGTAAGTAAACTGAAGTTACAGTTTCACTTTTTTGTAATTATATTGTACCTATTCAGTACCTGCGGGTAGATATAAGGGAATAATACGCAACGTTTGGGGAATAAAGGGGTAACAACCTTTGAAGTTAGAAAATATTTATACTGTAAGTATTTTAAAACTAAGGGGTACCTGTTCTAATATTACGTGGTATATGTATGACCTAAACAACAATCTCATGTTTAGGAGTGATTTAGAAAGACAATATACTTTTCATAATTTTATATATAGCTTATTCAATTGCAGGCCTGGGCATGTTTTAACCATGGGGTCCTTATTCTAATATTAAAGGATATAATGGAGATTACTGAACAAAACTGGTGTTTCAAACTGGACATGGTGAAGTGATTTAATGGGTTTCTGTTTCTGTAATTTAATAAATTCACAATTCAATGTAGCTTAAAACAAGCTTACCTCTTTCCAGCTGTTCTCAATAAAAAATACGATACAACATTTGTATTTCAGTGGATGTATACTGAGATGTTTTCATAGAATAACATTTCTTTAATTTGGCCATCAAACAAGCTAAAAAGTACTTTTTCTTTGTTCTACTACTTAACCTATTGTTTTGGAAAATGAATGAATACAAAGTGAAAGTGTAAAGTCTGTTGTGCGTGCATGAATACAAACACACAATAACACATTTGCATGAGAAAACTCTCTGAAAAAGCACAAAAAACACTCGACAGAGTACTTTAACATTTGTGCAATTGTTTTTACGATATGCTGCATAGTTTGTGTTTATTGTTCATACTCGGATTGAAAATATATTTCTCAGAAGAAAAAAAGAAATGCAATTTATCTTTAAAAGAAAATCTAAATGTTTTATGCCTTCATTTGATAAAGATACAGAATTTCTGAGGGGAAAAAACATTTCATAAGGCTATTTTTAGAAAAAAATTAATGTTGAAGTTTTTATGCATTTAAGTAATTACACATGCTAAAAATAAACATGGTGAAGAGGCCCTTAACATGTAATTTTTGTTAAACTTTTAATAAATCGCTGTGAAAATGTATAAGTGTTATGATTTAAATTAATTAGACATGTTTTTTGATTAATAAAATAAAATGTAACCATTAAAAAGGAGTTGAGAAAAAATAAAACAGATTTTATAGGGCCCTAAAAAAGTAAAGTAAAGTAAAGTAATAAGTAGTGAAGTTACTTTTCAAATGCAGTAACTAGTAATCTCATTACAATTTACAGAAGTAACAAGTAACTAATTATATTTATTGAGTAACTACCATAACACTGTTGTTACCCCCTTGTTCCGTGTAGTGGAAATACAGCAAAAGTCTCCTGCGGACTGTAGATTGTCAGAGCACCTTTATTGCCAATACTTATGGAGGGCACTTACAATTCTAAATATATATATTACAATCTAAAGGTGTACAAAGCATATATATTTATTCATTTATACACAGGGTAAGTGTAAATCTTGCTGCCTGTGCAATAAATATACACAACATGATATTCTTCACTTTTTCTACTTAGATTTTACAAACAAGGGGTTTCAAAACACTTCATCTTACACATTATTTTCTCCCTCCCTTTTTTCGGCTTCTATTGCTTGGCTACTTCCTTTTTCTGCTCTTATTTTTCTTAACTTCCACTGAGGACTCTGATGGTGAGGAGCTCATGGAATCCCATGGTTCTTGCTGCTCTGCATTATAAATATTTTCAAAATATGAATAAATATATATGCTTTGTACACCTTTAGATTGTAATATATATATATTTAGAAATATAAGTGCCTTTCAATAAGTATTGGCAATAAAGGTGCTCTGACAATCTACAGTCCGCAGGAGACTTTTGCTGTATTTCCACACAGGAACTAGGGTCTTTGGGCTGGTACACTGGTGCGTGTCACCGCAGGAACCAGGAACTAAATAAAGTTCAGGGTAAAAAAATGCCCCTCAGAAAGTCCCTGCTGAATAAACTATGAATAATGAATATTCATAGTTTAAAGGTAGTACTTTTTCAAAGAAAAGGTAGTACTTTTTCAAAGAAAAGGTAGTACTTTTTCAAAGAAAAGGTAGTACTTTTTCAAAGTTCTGGAACTTTCAGGGGTGGGACTTGGGCACTAAACTTCCTGATTGGTAGAGTTCACGCAGCATTGTGATTTCAACCACCATTTATTCAGATCATTTTCAAAATATTACTGTTATTGTGTCATGAAACATAATTTTAAAAGTATTTCAGGCAAGAATGTAGTTGTTTAAAACTCAAACCTGCAGTTTATTTATAAAGACAGCGCCTATTTAAAAATGTGTTTCACCAATCTCAGAGACGGTCATCTCCACGAGATCAGCGAGAGCTCAGTCCTCATGTATCCGCCGAGAGCAGCCTCACCTTCGCTAGACCCTCTGATGTCTCTTTAGTGGTTAAACATAAAATATAATTCGTTTTGGGTAAATCTAACAGGTTATCTTTGGTCTGTATTCAATTTATCTTTATGTTAAAATTAAAATAAAGAATATTTTGTTTCATTATAATGGCTGTATATATACACATATCCCTGAACTAAGTACATTTCTGCAGCTGTTATGTTTAAATGAAAACGAAAGAAGGCAGTGGTATTTGATATCCTATTTATTTTTATTGTAAATATGCAGAGAGGAAAATTGCAGTAGCCATGGTCAGCTGACTGAAGTTATCAAGTATACTGCTGTTTGCAGATTTACTGGATTTGTGTCATCGTGGACATCACACTCCCGAGTCGAATGCACAAAGTCTGAACTACTGAGATTTTGCATGTCCAAAATCAGCGTACTTTGTATTGAGAAACGCTTGCAGACCTACGTCACCAGTCTATTTGCCTAATCTTCCCGATACTTTACACCACGGTGGAAACGCAGAAAGCAACAGGTCTGGGGGAAAATAGTTCCTGGGGAAAAAAGTTCCTGGTACAAATGTTCAAGGTAATTTCGGTGGAAACGCGGCACATGACACAGAATTACAGAAGCTACAGCAAGATGCAAACCTCTGATCAGCTCCAAAAACAGAAAGGCATCCTTCGCAATTGTGAGCCAGTAAAGATGAACTGAATTTTATCTAAGTGATAGGAAAGCAAAAGTGTGGAGAAAAAAGGGAACTGCAAATGATCCTAAGCTCATCTGTAAAGCTTGGTGGTGGTCAGTGTTGGGAACGTTACTTAAAAAAAGTAATTAGTTATAGTTACTCACTACATGTTCCAAAAAGTAACTGAGTTAGTAACTGAATTACTCTATAATAAAAGTAACTCGTTACCAGGGAAAGTAACTATTTGCTTTGCTGTAAAAAGTTGCTATAGCTTATGTCAAAGAATATATATATATATATATATATATATATATATATATATATATATATATATATATACATACAGAATTGTTCAAAATAATAGCAGTACAATGTGACTAACCAGAATAATCAAGGTTTTTAGTATATTTTTTTATTGCTACGTGGCAAACAAGTTACCAGTAGGTTCAGTAGATTCTCAGAAAACAAATGAGACCCAGCTTTCAAGATATGCACGCTCTTAAGGCTGTGCAATTGGGCAATTAGTTTAATTAGTTGAAAGGGGTGTGTTCAAAAAAATAGCAGTGTGGCATTCAATCACTGAGGTCATCAATTTTGTGAAGAAACAGGTGTGAATCAGGTGGCCCCTATTTAAGGATGAAGCCAACACTTGTTGAACATGCATTTGAAAGCTGAGGAAAATGGGTCGTTCAAGACATTGTTCAGAAGAACAGCGTACTTTGATTAAAAAGTTGATTAGAGAGGGGAAAACCTATAAAGAGGTGCAAAAAATGATAGGCTGTTCAGTTAAAATGATCTCCAATGCCTTAAAATGGAGAGCAAAACCAGAGAGACGTGGAAGAAAACGGAAGACAACCATCAAAATGGATAGAAGAATAACCAGAATGACAAAGGCTCAGCCAATGATCACCTCCAGGATGATCAAAGACAGTCTGGAGTTACCTGTAAGTACTGTGACAGTTAGAAGACGTCTGTGTGAAGCTAATCTATTTTCAAGAATCCCCCGCAAAGTCCCTCTGTTAAAAAAAAGGCATGTGCAGAAGAGGTTACAATTTGCCAAAGAACACATCAACTGGCCTAAAGAGAAATGGAGGAACATTTTGTGGACTGATGAGAGTAAAATTGTTCTTTTTGGGTCCAAGGGCCACAGGCAGTTTGTGAGACGACCCCCAAACTCTGAATTCAAGCCACAGTACACAGTGAAGACAGTGAAGCATGGAGGTGCAAGCATCATGATATGGGCATGTTTCTCCTACTATGGTGTTGGGCCTATTTATCGCATACCAGGGATCATGGATCAGTTTGCATATGTTAAAATACTTGAAGAGGCCATGTTGCCCTATGCTGAAGAGGACATGCCCTTGAAATGGTTGTTTCAACAAGACAATGACCCAAAACACACTAGTAAACGGGCAAAGTCTTGGTTCCAAACCAACAAAATTAATGTTATGGAGTGGCCAGCCCAATCTCCAGACCTTAATCCAATTGAGAACTTGTGGGGTGATATCAAAAATGCTGTTTCTGAAGCAAAACCAAGAAATGTGAATGAATTGTGGAATGTTGTTAAAGAATCATGGAGTGGAATAACAGCTGAGAGGTGCCACAAGTTGGTTGACTCCATGCCACACAAATGTCAAGCAGTTTTAAAAAACTGTGGTCATACAACTAAATATTAGTTTAGTGATTCACAGGAACGCTAAATCCCAGAAAAAAAAAAAAATGTTTGTACAAAATAGTTTTGAGTTTGTACAGTCAAAGGTAGACACTGCTATTTTTTTGAACACACCCCTTTCAACTAATTGCCCAACTGTAGAGCCTTAAGAGCGTGCATGTCATGAATGCTGGGTCTTGTTTGTTTTCTGACAATCTACTGAACCTACTGGTAACTTGTTTGCCACGTAGCAATAAAAAATATACTAAAAACCTTGATTATTCTGGTTAGTCACATTGTACTGCTATTATTTTGAACAATACTGTATATATATATATATTTTTTTTTGGAGCAGTTCCCACAAGTCAGTTAAAATGAGTAGAACAGAGAGGTGTTCGTACATAACTTTCGATATTTATTGCATGTCAACAGACAGCAAGAGTTTTATCCTGCACTTCAAGTATTCTCTTTGTAAGAAAAGTGTTTTTGGCCACTAGTTTTGTAGATGCGTGTGTCACACATTACATGTACACATTACATGCACATGCATGATGCATGAATTTGAATTAGTGCTTATATCTCCACCTTAAAAATGCCAACTTTTCATCGGATTGCTCCTAAATCGCCATCTCTGCTTCTGCTGCGAATCTCGCGTGCGTGCGTGTGTATGTTTGACGCCACTGGTGTAAAAACACTGGCTCTGATTGGCTACCATGAAACACATGACTCTGCCTTAGCCAATCATAATCGCTTATCTCGTTATTAACCCACCTGCTCACTCGCTGTGTGAGCCAGGGGTCTGTTTGGATTTCATAGTTTATTCAATCAATGCATAGTAACGCACCGCTTTTAATGTCCAGTTATGTTAACAGCGTTATAACGATGGGAAAAGAGATTAGTTAGATTACCCCGTTACTGAAAAAATAACATCGTTACCTAAACGCAAAGCAATGTTCAGAAAGCAACTGATAACAAAGAAGCATGAAACCAACCTGAGGGACAAGGATCTGCAGGAATATGGATTTGTGACATTGCAGATGGGACAGCAGACTTCAACATTTTTAAATCCCTTTATTTAAAAAAATCACACTCATCTTTAAGCAAGGTGATCTCTGCTTTAAGACAGGAAATCTAAGCTTTAAAGAAAGAAAGAAAACTAAGGGGTTTAATTTATTTACCAGCACTAATCAAGGACTTATAATTTGACCACTTTCTGGTCCCACATTAAATTAGGTGGCCTTAACTACTATGTACTTAAATTTAAATAAATCATTTGGTATACTACACTTGCTGTGTACATGCATGTTTTTACAAACACCTATATGTAATTACATCTTTTATACATTTCTGTACTTACAATTAGAATTAAACCTTAACCCACTCTTAAACTATGTGTGCTATTTACAACTATATGTGCTATTTGATCGCAAACTTTCCTTAGAAAGCCATGTTTCTAGCATTTGTAAAACTGCATTTTTCCATCTCAAAAGTATATCTAAATTATGGCCTGTGGTCTCAATGTCAAATGGAAAAATTTTAATCCATGTGTTTATGACCTCAAGGTTAGATTATTGTAATGCTTTATTGGGTGGTTGTTCTGCACTTAGTAAACCAAATACAGCTAGTCCAAAATGCAGCAGCAACAGTTCTTACTAGAACCAGGAAGTATGACCATATGACCCGGTCCTGTCAACACTGCACTGGCTCCCTATCAAGACAGCAGAGACCAGGACAACTAGAGTCCCAGATGCAAATCCCCTGTAAAGACCTTGTCTCAGACGACCATCAGGACAAGAACACAGAAAACAGATTCTTCTGCACAATCTGACTTTGCTGCAGCCTGCAATTGAACTGCTGGTTTCTTCTATCACCGATGGAGTTTCGGTTCCTTGCCACTCTTGCCTCTGGCTTGCTTAGTTGGGGTCACTTCATCTACAGCGATATTGTTGACTTGATTGCAAATAAATGCTCAGTCACCATTTCACTAGGTTCACGCTTACATATAATTAGCTGAGGTATGGTATGCATATTTGGCGTGCTGTCCGGGGAAGGGCTCCGAGCTCGGGAATGGCCGAAACCTAGAGTACCCCCAAAAAGCAAATGAACAAGAGGACAGCCGGGGGCTGATTTTGTTTTTCTGAGAAGTCATCTCGTTGGCACTCCGGTGGGAACAGCGTTGGAAGGGTAGGCCCTACCGGCTGCAGGTACTGGACTACATGGTTGTGGGCGCCCGGTCGGTAGGGTTCGAGCCGATGCTCAATGGGAGAAGAGGGTGAGCCCTACCAGCCGATGAGGAGGAGGAGGTCCGTGGTTGTATAGCCCGACTGGGAGGGCCGAGTTGCCTGCTGGCTGATAGCCCCTGCTATTCAGTGGGCGAAGGGCCTAAGGCTGAGAGAGAGGGTCCATGAAGCCTCCGACTGGAGATTTGAGACTCAGGATAATGGACGTCTGGGTCCTCTCGGTTTGACAGATAAAAAGCTTTGGGCTGGCCGAAAAGGAGGACTCTGGCAACATTCAAAGGGAGATCCCAACTCACGGCATCAGATGGATGAGGCTCGCTTGCAGCCGGCAAGTATAGAAACCCAACCGGGAGAACTCTCGCCAGACGTTTGAAGGGAGCGCACGCATCTGACAGGTAAGCCTCACCGGACTGCGAGAGTGAAAAGGAAAACCCAACTGCGAGGGCTCACGGCATCCGATGGGGTATCATTCTCAGAACATCAAACGGGTAAGCCTCGCCAGGCGGGGTTAAAAGATGTGAGGATAGCTGAGAGAGTTTTAGGCAGGATTTGGCAAGAGGTCAAGACTCGTAGTGTCGGACGGTTATGCCTCGCCCACTGTCAAATGGAAGGGTAAGTTGCATGGCCGGGAGACTCTTATCGACGTCTGAAAGGGAGCACATGCATCGAACGGGTATCCGAAGGTTAACCGGACGGCGAAATAGTATTTCTCGAGCCATCGGATCCCGAACAGGTGCCAAAGTCCGGATGGATAGGCATCACTTTGAAGGCAGAAGTGATGTCTATTTTTGCAAGCCAGGCTCCTCGGCTCGCGATTTTAATCAGTTCAAATTGCTGTCGTCGAGTGTGTGTGCTCTGCTGAGGGGTTGGTAATTTGTGTTGAGGCTGTGGATACATTTTGTGAGGATATCTAGCGTTACAGGTTTTCTAGTGTCTGGATTACTAGATTTCTTTGATTAAGAGGGAGGTATGCGAATTGTTTATTTCGGGTGAGGGAGTGCCGGACATCAGAAAAAACTGGACTCCGCTCAGGTAGCTTTTGATGGATCCGACTTGGAGACCCTTGACACCATTGAGAAATTAAATGAAAGAGGTGATAGAGAGTAAGGAAAAATCTGGAAAGGGATGTTATAAGTGAGGGGAAATGCCTTGAAGCATCTCCACACAATCACGTATGACTGGAGGGTTCTGGGAGAAACTGCCTGGAGAATAGAGTCGAGTGATGCTTCATGAAGTGGCTTTAGAGGGTGAGTTACGGGAATATTAATTCCAAATAGTGTGGAACCGGAGTAAGGAATTGGTCCGCCTCTGGAGCCAGCGTCCTGAATTTCTGAAACAGAAAATGAGACAAGGAGACAGCAATTTGGATTGACTTCTTAGGAGAGGAGTGAGGGCAGGGGAGTGAGAACGGCCTTTGTTTATGCACTGAACGTCTGCTTTGTTGTCACGGTGCACTAAAATGCTTTTAGATGCCCATGCCCACAGGAAGGCTGCTACTACGAGGGGTGTAGAGCTTGAAAAGAGCTGAGGACTGGGTCGAGTCCTGCATCTGGGGGGGCCATGTAGTTGCGAACCAACGTCCTTGGTAGAAACCTCCGAAAACCGATTGAGGGAGCTGTGTTAGGAGATGCGCGATGAAGGGGCATCCTTGTGGACTAATGCGCATTGCAAGATTTAAGTGCCCGAGCAGAGAAAGGCGTACGCGTTTAGAACAGCTTGGGCTGTCGAGGAGGGTGGAGGAGACGAGAATTATTCTATCGATTTTCTCCTTTGACATGGAGAGCTGAAATTTTGCAGAGTCTAGGTTGATACCGAGGAACTCGATGGATGTGGCGGGACCCATGGTTTTTTTCTGAGCGATTGGAATCTCGAGCTCGGAAAAAACTTTTTGGACTATGAGGATATGGGCGGCTGGGTTTGCCTTAAGAGGTGAAATGACCAGAAAGTCATCTAAGAGGTGGATAATATATGGAATTGTATAATTGTTGGAAAGGATCCAGCAAACGGCTTCGGATAGCATATCAAACTTTTTGGGGCTGCTTTTGCATCCGAAGGTTAACCGGACGGTGAAATAGTTTTTCCTCAAGCCATAGGATCCCGAATAGATGCGGATAACAAGTCCAAATGACAAGTCCGGATAATTACTCATCACTTTGAAGGCAGAAGTGATGTCTTTTTGCAAGCCAGGCTCCTCGGCCCGCGATTTTAATCTGTTCAACTGCCTGATCTATGTCTTGATATTTTAGCGAAAATTTCATCGAGAGGTATCAAACTATTGATGCTCGGGACTGGATTTATGTGGTGATGACAGATCCACTATTAAGCGTTTCTTACCTGAAAATTTTTTGTAGCCACTCTGATTGGGCTGACTCTGAACGTTTTGAAGGGGGGGTTATTGAAGGGCCCGATCATGAAGCCTGACTTGACTTCTTTTTTGATTAGGTTAAAACCATCACCATCGGCGAGGCAGACCAATATAAAAATACTCTCAGCCAGCTGATGTTTTTTGGGTAGCTGTCAGAAAAGCTGCCACTGGTGATCCGCTGGATTAACGATGAGCAAAATGCCAGTGGACCACTGACTCTGGTGGGCCACCAGAAGACTGCTGGTCTTATGTTAGCTGGGTGTTGACTCATTTTCAGGTAAGCGAGATACTTTCGCTGTTATTGTTTTTTGATTTGTGTTTGTTTTTGGTCACACACAGATTTCTTATAGCTAGTGATGTTTGAACAAGAAGGCATAATATAATTTTGAAAATGGTAAATTTGGAATTTATGTAAAAATGAGTTTTGATCATTAAAAAATATGGTAACCAATATTTCGGGTTCGATGCCTTGCTCAAGGGCACCTAAGACATGGTATTGAAGGTGGAGAGAGAGCTGTACATGTACACTCCCCCCACCCACAATTCCTGCCGGCCCGGGACTCGAACTCACAACCTTTCGATTGGGAGTCCAACTCTCTAACAATTAGGCCATGACTTCCCTTACAGACATCAGGTATGTAAGGGATAACCAGAACCGATAACAGAAACAAGCAAATGTCGGGGCAGGCAGTAGAGAATCAGAGTCAGTATAAACAATCCAAAGATCAGGTACAGAAGGAACAAACAGAAGGAAAACCGCTCAGAAATGTCAGACTGTCTAAACAAGATTGTGCAATGTGGCTGTGTGTGAGTGCTGCTTATATGTGTGTGTAAATGAGGTGCAGGTGTGGCAAGGAAATTGGCCGCTGAATGAGGTTCAGGTGTGGCAAGGTGATTGTGATGCAGAGACTCATGGGAGATGTAGTTCGGATGTGGTGCAACAGTATGAGAGGTGTTAGTGTCCAAGTGATGGTATGGCAACATTCGATGGTGATGGGTGTAAAGGTACTGAGTGGAGTGCCCTCTACTAAAGTTTGTGGGCATTCCAGCTAATGATCATGACATAGCCGCCCCCCCCCCCAAAGGAACAGATTCCAGACGCTCAAAACAATCTAGGAGGGTGGTGGAGCGGAGGCGGAACATGGGGAGGGATGGAGGACCAGGTCCGTGTAGATGATGAGGGGCCGGGACCGGGGCCTAACTTGGGAAACAGGAGCCCTTCCTGGGCCTAACTCGGGAAAACAGGAAACAGGAGCCCTTCCTGGGCCTACCTCGAAAAAACAGGAAACAAGAGCCCTTCCTGGGCCTAAGTCGGGAAAACAGGAAACAAGAGCCCTTCCTGGGCCTAAGTCGGGAAAACAGGAAACTGGAACCCTTCCTGGGCCTAACTCAACAAGAGCCCACCGTGGGCTTAACTCAGGAACAGGGGCCTGCCATGGGCCTAACTTGGGAACGGGATTTAACTCAGGAACAGGGGCCCACCATGGGCCTAACTCGGGAACAGGGGCCCGCCATGGGCCTAACTCGGGAACAGGGTTTAACTCAGGAACAGGAGCCCACCACACTGTAAAAAATAATTCAGTGGCTTAGTAAATTTCACAAAAATAAAGAGCTATATTAACTTAATAAAATCTTTTGAAATCATTTAAGTGATATTTTGAGTGGGTCAGGTTAAAAAGAATAATTAAAAATCCAACAAATAATTTCTCTAAAATTAACATATATTATTTAAGTTTATGTAATGAAAATAAATAAGTATTTAACTAACTAATTATATTTTTAATATACCCTCAATATTTCTGGTGAATTCTAATAGAAATATTTGATAATTATTTACTTGTACTGATCTGTTTTAGAAACTAAAATTATTAAGTATTTCCTATCAATTTTCCTAAATAAAGTTCCAGCTTAATAAATGACAGTTTAAATAAATTGAGTAAATTTCGCGGCTAAAGGGATCACGTGTGCAGCTCGGCAGGAAAAAAAAATCTGCTTTCCTCAGCAGCGACGTCGACTAGCCATACACCTCACAGCTCCTGGTAAGTAACGTTAGTCAGCTAATCCTACTTACGTTTGTAACACTTTATTAAAAAGTTAATAATTATTAAGCATTTCCTAACAATTGTCTTTGTATTTTACGTCATATTCAACAAGTTTCGTAGCTTAATCGAAGTCGCCTGAAGGACGGCTTTCCTTAGCAACGGCAAAGCCGCACTCCTCGCATATCCTGGTACGTTATGTAATTTAGCCAGCTAATACTAATTATGTTTGTAATGTTTAATTCAGAAGTTAATTAATAAGTATTTCCTAACAATTGTGTTTTGCGTCATCTTAAGAAGTTTAACAAGTTTCGCGGCTCAAGCAAGAGGCACCTGTCACTGAAGGACTGCTTTTCTCAGCAACGACGTGAACAGCATTACTCGAATTTCCTGTAAGTAACGTTAGTCATTTTATAACTATGTATATTTGCAATACTTTATTAAAAAGTTGATTAAACATTGACCGTGTGTACGTGTACATAACAGTGTAGTTTTCTAAGTTAGTTAGTGGGGCAGCCATATGTATGTAAGGTTTTTTTTTTTTTTTTTTGGAGTGGGTTAGCGTTCGTACTATTTGGATCACCGTTTATTTCAACCGCCATTTGAAAGTCTAACGATAAGTGTAACCGTGGTCCAGCAACTATAACTATACATGCCCAATGGAAAACGATTTTGTACAGGTTCCCCTTTGGGGTGAGTGGCTTGTCAAAAGGGAACACATCATTTACGAACTTTCAAATGACAACATTCTGTCTTGTAAAAAGCTGTCACGTTTTTGTAAAACATCATAATTACTACATGAACTCAAGTATGAGCTCTTAAATCACCACTACAAATACGCCATGCAAAAGTATTTAAAATGGCGTGGACATAACATAGACTGGTGCGTTTTAATCAGCTCCCACTATAGGGAGTCGGCCAGTTTAAGGCCTGCTCCATTGTAAAATCATTCTAGTGCACTGAAACCTAGATCACATACAATATCGGTCAAAAGTTTGAAAACAGTAAGCTTTTTAATGTTTCTAAAATAAGTTTCTTAAGCTCATTAAGCTTGCATTTATTTAATAAAAAAATGCAGAAAAAACAACCGTCTATCCCCCTCTACCCTCTATCGCCATTTGGCTAGTAATTTTTTTAGGGTTACTCGCCAGACTGATATAATAAATATATATATATTAAAGCTGAATTTTCATTCCATTACTCCAGTCACTGCAGCTGTTACACAACAAATCCAGACCTGGTGGGTATTGAAGGACAGCGGAAGCTGGGGGAGGGGTACATTGTTTTAATTGAATAAACTTACTAAATTTCTTAAGAGTGTGTTTAAATATATTCATTTTGATTTGAATTAAGTAATATTGTTGTTCCCTGAAACAGATCAGTTTAATTTACCATCCTTAGTTTGATAGAAATTTCACAAATATATTATGTGTATTATAAATAAACAATTTGTTAGTCAAATACTAAATTGTTTTAGTAGAAAAAATAAAATAAAATATAACTGTACATTTTAGATAAAATTAACTGTTGTATTTTTAGTCAGTTAATATGTTTACATTTATGCATTTGGCAGACTCTTTTATCCAAAGCAACTTACATTGCATTTCAAGGTACACATTTACAATCTTATAAATTTTTGCTAGCGTCGATGCTCTACTGTTTGAGCTACAGGAAAGCCATCTTTTGTATAATCAAGTAAACGATATTCAGAGATTTTATTAAGTTAAGTTAAATATTACTGTAATATTTACTAAGCCATATAATTATTTAGAGGGTTAAGGGTTGAGTGTGAGGGTTAATGCAATGCATATTTTTATTTCAAGTAGTGCAATTAAACAAGCTTTTTTGTCATTTTGTTAGTCATTTTACTTAAATATTAAACATTTTTATAAAGAAATTGGTTGAAATAATGCGGACCTCAATGAAAGCCTATAGCATTGATTTACAGCATAGAAGCTCGCAGTTGGTCTCTTTTCATTTTTCTTTTAGGTTTATTGTTAAAAATAAATGTCCCTATGTAGAAAATTAACCTGTCCTCTTGTTAAGAAGAATGCTGTTAATTTTTGCAACTCCTCCCCCTAGTAAACTTTGTTTGAGATTTTACCTATCATATGGTCCAACAGAATTTTTGCTTCTTCAGGTGCTAATTGTTTTGTGTATTTGTCACTTTCTTGTAACATTCAGGTTTGAATGTTAGCTCTAACCAGTTATCTTTAAAATATGCCTGTAGGTTTCAGCTGATCTACCCGTCTTCGTACAAGCAGAGTTGGCAGAGGAGGTCATAAAAATCTACATCCTTCGGAACAATGATGGGGCAGTCAGCGATGTAATCTTGGGAATCTCAGCAGAGCCTGCTGCTATCTTTTGGGAGTCACATTGGATTTGAGATATCCCAAGACCCACAAATACAGGTCCTTCTCAAAAAATTAGCATATTGTGATAAAGTTCATTATTTTCCATAATGTAATGATAAAAATTTTACTTTCATATATTTTAGATTCATTGCACACCAACTGAAATATTTCAGGTCTTTTATTGTTTTAATAATGAGGATTTTGGCATACAGCTCACGAAAACCCAAAATTCCTGTCTCAAAAAATTAGCTTATTTCATCTGACCAATAAAAGAAAAGTGTTTTTAATACAAAAAAAAGTCAACCTTTAAATAATTATGTTCAGTTATGCACTCAATACTTGTTCGGGAATCCTTTTGCAGAAATGACTGCTTCAGTGCGGCGTGGCATGGAGGCAATCAACCTGTGGCACTGCTGAGGTGTTATGGAGGCCCAGGATGCTTCCATAGCGGCCTTAAGCTCATCCAGAGTGTTGGGTCTTGTCTCTCTCAACTTTCTCTTCACAATATCCCACAGATTCTCTATGGGGTTCAGGTCAGGAGAGTTGGCAG
Organism: Carassius gibelio; assembly: GCF_023724105.1. Classification (NCBI taxonomy): domain Eukaryota; kingdom Metazoa; phylum Chordata; class Actinopteri; order Cypriniformes; family Cyprinidae; genus Carassius; species Carassius gibelio. Next base: position 5,159,237 of record NC_068399.1, on the reverse strand, counting down.
GCCAATTGAGCACATTAATACCATGGTCAGTAAACCATTTACCAGTGGTTTTGGCACTGTGAGCAGGTGCCAGGTCGTGCTGAAAAACGAAATCTTCATCTCCATAAAGCTTTTCAGCAGATGGAAGCATGAAGTGCTCCAAAATCTCCTGATAGCTAGCTGCATTGACCCTGCACTTGATAAAACACAGTGGACCAACACCAGCAGCTGACATGGCACCCCAGACCATCACTGACTGTGGGTACTTGACACTGGACTTCAGGCATTTTGCCATTTCCTTCTCCCCAGTTTTCCTCCAGACTCTGGCACCTTGATTTCCGAATGACATGCAAAATTAGCTTTCATCTGAAAAAAGTACTTTGGACACTGAGCAACAGTCCAGTGCTGCTTCCCTGACGCCTGTGCACGGTGGCTCTGGATGTTTCTACTCCAGACTCAGTCCACTGCTTCCGCAGGTCCCCCAAGGTCTGGAATCGGTCCTTCTCCACAATCTTCCTCAGGGTCCGGTCACCTCTTCTCGTTGTGAAGCGTTTTTTGCCACACTTTTTCCTTCCCACAGACTTCCCACTGAGGTGCCTTGATACAGCACTCTGGGAACAGCCTATTCGTTCAGAAATTTCTTTCTGTGTCTTACCCTCTCGCTTGAGGGTGTCAATGATGGCCTTCTGGACAGCAGTCAGGTCAGCAGTCTTACCCATGATTGCGGTTTTGAGTAATGAACCAGGCTGGGAGTTTTTAAAAGCCTCAGGAATCTTTTGCAGGTGTTAAGAGTTAATTAGTTGATTCAGATGATTAGGTTAATAGCTCGTTTAGAGAACCTTTTCGTGATATGCTAATTTTTTGAGATAGGAATTTTGGGTTTTCATGAGCTGTATGCCAAAATCATCAGTATTAATACAATAAAAGACCTGAAATATTTCAGTTGGTGTGCAATGAATCTAAAATATATGAAAGTTTAATTTTTATAATTACATTATGGAAAATAATGAACTTTATCACAATATGCTAATGTTTTGAGAAGGAACTGTACTCACTTGAGTTGTTCCAAAAACTGTTTCTTGAGCTGGATCCTCCAAAACTCTGTTAATGTTCAGAGGTTAAAAAATTATCTTCTTGCATAGTAGTGGTTCATGATCATCCCACAGAATGGGTATTCCTGATGGAAGTGTTTCTGTTATCGGATTAATTCTGTTGAAGGGATAGTTCACCCAAAAAGTTGATGTTGTCATAATGTACTCTCCCTCAATTTGTCCCAAACCTGTACGAGTTTCTTTCTTCTGTTGAACACAAAAGATATTTTAATTGAAGTGATGTAACATTCAGCCAAGTATTAAAGAGTGTTTGTTAACGCAGTTAAAGGTTGCCATTGACTTTGCATAGTATACTTTTTTTTTCTACCGTGGAAGTCAATGGCAACTTTCAACTATCTGTTAACCAACATTCATTAAAATATCTTTTGTGTTCAACAGAAGAAAGAAACTCGTACAGATTTGGGACAGCTTGAGGGCGAGTACATTATGACAACATCATCTTTTTGGGTGAACTATCCCTTTAATATTGAAGTGTTGCTTTTATTTTTTTTATGGTTTAATGTTGAGTGTGACTGCAAATGGCTGGTATGCACCAGGAACAAAGTAAGATGTCATTTCTCTTATGGCTATCGTATTTTACATGTAATCAACTTGAATACTAAGATGGATGAAATGTTTCATAAGGTTTAATCATTTCCCTTATGGCTACTTTACAGTTTTTAATTTGTGCAATCTACTGGAATATTAAAATGGATAAAATGTTTCAAAGGTTAATTTTAGACTTCGTCTAATGTTTAATTGACAAATAAATTTTCAATAAAAAATGTGTTTCTTTCTTTATTTGGTTTTATTATATTAATTATAAAGGGTAAATAGTGTAAAAAATGTTGATAATTTATAGTCCAATATTAAGTTAAATTAACTTTTACATGTAGTAAACATAGCACATTTGTTTGGTTAAATTTCATCCAATATTTCAATTATATCTACTCAATATTTTTTGTTTATTTTACATAGAATTACAGTTGTGGTGTTTTATAATTTTGATTATATCTAATTAATTTTATTTCTCATATAAAGTAATTCAGTTATTCAGATTTACTTAATTTTATTACTGGCAATTACTCAATTTAAACAGTATATTTCATTGATTTCACAGCTTTAAAATTTACTCAATTTTTTTGAGTGTAAAAATGTTTCACCAAAAAAATTGAGTAAATAATAGTTAAACTTTTTACAGTGCATGGTCTTAACTCGGGAACAGGGTTTAATTCAAGAACAGGGGCCTGCCATGGGCTAAACTCGGGAACAGGAGCTCACCATGGGCCTGACTCGGAAACAGGGTTTAACTCAGGAACAGGGGCCCGCCATGGGCATAAATCGGGAACAGGGGCCCACCATGGGCCCAACTCGGGAACAGGGCTTAACTCAAGGAACAGGGGCCCGCCATGGGCTTTATTCGGCAACAGGAGCCCGCCATGGGCCTAACTCAGGAACAGGGGCCCGCCATGGGCCTAACTCGGGAACAGGATTTAACTCAGGAACAGGGACCCGCCATGGGCTTAATTCGGGAACAGGAGCCCACCATGGACCTAACTCGGGAACAGGGTTTAACTCAGGAACAGGGGCCCGCCATGGGCCTAATTCGGGAACAGGAGCCCGCCATGGGCCTAACTCAGGAACAGGAGCCCGCCATGGGCCTAACTCAGGAACAGGGGCCCGCCATGGGCCTAACTCGGGAACAGGAGCCCGCCATGGGCCTAACTCGGGAACAGGGCTCCACCAAGGCAGAGCAGGTGGCTTGGGAGCCCACCAGAGCAGGTTGAGCTGGAGCCCACCAGGGCGGAGTAGAGGACCACCACAGCCGAGAAGACGGGACAGAAGCCCACCAGGGTAGAGCAGAGGACCACCACAGCCGAGAAGACTGGACAGAAGCCCACCAGGGCGGAGCAGAGGACCACCACAGCCGAGAAGACTGGACAGAAGCCCACCAGGGCGGAGCAGAGGACCACCACAGTGGAGTCGATGGCACAGGAGAGCAAGTCTGGTCAGGTGGGACTGAAACAGAGAACATAAACAGGTTAATAGCGGCCTCCATGTCCGTGAATGGAAAGGACGTGAGCTCTTGAAGTGCGGCTGAGATGTGACAGGGCACTGGAGGTTCAGCTGAGACGTGATGAGGCTCTGGGGGACTGGCAGAGACGTGATGAGGCTCTGGGGGTTTGGCAGAGACTTGACAAGGCTCTGGTAGACCCGTGGTGATTTGACTGGGATCCGGAAGATCAACGGTGACTTGGCTTGGCTCCTGAAGATCAACGGTGACTTGACTTGGCTCCTGAAGTTTAACTGTTGTTTTACTTGGCTTTTGGATGTTAGTAGTTGACCTGACTCCGGACAGTCAGCAGTGAACTGACTAGACTCTGGGAAATCAATGGGGACCTGATCGACGGTGACCTGACTAGACTCTGAGGACTCAACGGAGACCTGACATGACTTATGAAGTTTAACTGTTGTTTTACTTGACTTTTGGGTGTTAGTAGTGACTTGACCTGACTCTGGAAAGTCGGCGGGGACCTGACCTGACTCTGGAAAGTTGACAGGGCTGGCGGCCATCTTGTGCAGTGGTGCTGGGTTGGTGGCCATCTTGTGCAGTGGCGCTGGGCTAGCAGCCATAACAGGACAAGGCTCGGGAGTGGTGGATACTGCAAAAGTGCTGTGTTCCTCCTCCACAACACCCACAGTATATGCAGAGCTGCTCAGTTGTGGGTGAGTGAGGATCATGCAAAGGCATGAGTGAGCCAAGCGGCTCAGATAGGGGTGCTGCTTATATGTGTGTGTAAATGAGGTGCAGGTGTGGCAAGGGAATTGGCTGCTGAATGAGGTGCAGGTGTGGCAAGGTGATTGTGATGCAGAGACTCATGGGAGATGTAGTTTGGATGTGGGGCAACAGTATGAGAGGTGCTAGTGTCCAAGTGATGATATGGTGACATCTGGTGGTGATGGGTGGAATGGTACTAAGCTAATGATCGTGACAATGGGTAAGTTATTGAATGCAGTTGATTATGTGGTTGCAGAAAAAAGGCTGCTTGCACCTAAGATGAAGTGCCCTGTTTGTAAGCACCACATGAAAATGTCAAAGACAGGCTCTACAAAACTTGGTTTTAGGTGGTAACTGTATAAGTAATTTTGTAATTATTTTGCCTATTTGTGAATTAATGTTAGTTCTTTTTTTATATATGTTTTATAATGGGTAATTTGGGCAATTCAGTCAGAGGTTTCCAGCAATTTTTGTTTGATTTTGATCATTTCTTTTCTGGTAAACAGAGCTTGGTAAGTTAATTAGTGTAATCTGTTGACTTCAGCAATCTCTGTTTCTGTGTCATTATATGCCATCAATTCTTGTTATGACTAAAACAGTGGCCAAAATATTGAGAGAAAAAAAAAAAAACCCTGAGACACACAACTAAGTTTAATACTCATTAAATCTTTTTTTTTTCCCTAACATTCGCTGGATATATTGTGTAATGTAGCATGTTTTATATGTGTTTTATAGTTTTTATGGATTAAAAGGGATAGCTCACCCAAAATCTAAATTCTGTAATAATTTACTCAGTCTCGTTGTTCCAAACCTGAATTAAGTTATTTTGTTCTGCTATACACAAAGTTAGATACTTGTAAGTACCTCCATAGCAAATATTGTTCCTACTATGTCAGGAACAGCTTCCGGCTTTGCTACCGTTCGGACGTTCTAGCTTACTGCTCTGCGCTTTGCTTCTTATTTCTGTACTTTTCTCTGATTTTTCTAAGATTTCTACATCAGCAGATCAGCACAGTGCTCAAAAAAACGATTTTTTGGCACAAACGCTAAAACTAAAAACTCTTTGGGACTGGAATAATACTACAAAAAGAAAACTTTGCCTCCCACTGCCAGCAGCTTACATTCCTGAGACAGAAAAACAACTGCCTACATTCAAACATAAGAGAGAACATGCCTCCTGTTGGATCTACTTGTTGCATGAACTGCTGCAGACTTCTACAAAGGATTGTGATTCTTGAAACAAAGTTACTTGCTGGACTTCCAAAACAGACGGAACACTTAGCAGACAGTCGTCATGGACCCTCTCAGCATACAGCCGGTGAGTCCCATGAATCTTCTGAATCTCATCAGTTTATACCAAGTGTAGAGGAACAAGCCGAAACTGATCGCCACACTAATCGATGGCAGGGAGCGAGACCTAAAGGAACACGAGATATCAGATTGTCACGAGTTTCTCGTATTGCTGCCATAGCTTCCTCTACCCCAGATACGACTATGACAAGGCTTGTGAATACTGGCATTCAACCACCCCCTATACATCTTGAGAACAGATTTGCAGCATTAATGAATGTGGGTGAGGAATCCCCAAATGTATTTAAACATGGATCTGATCAGCCAGCAGCTAACATCGCTACTAACAAGCGCTCAAGGACGAGCAGACAGCGGCTTTCAGCTCAGAGCGCAGACGAGCCCAGGACTCTGATAGTGGGTGACTCTGTTGTCCGAAACATCCGTAGCAGGACTACAACAACATGCTGCCTTCCTCAAGCAATGGTCTCTAATGTGAACAAGGAACTTCAGAACATTCTGATGAAGCACAAGACTGCAAATCGAATCATCATCCATGTGGGGAGAATGATATTCGGAAAGAGCAGTCAGAACTCCTTAAGAAGGACTTCAGTGAACTCTCTGAAACACTTCGAAGACTCAAAGTTTAGTCGTTCATCAGTGGACCACTCCCAGCAAGGGGAACAAATATGTTTTCACGGTTGCTTGGGCTGAACACATGGCTACAAAAATCTTGTAATTTACAAGCAGTGAATTTCATTCACAGCGTGAACTCAACTGGCAGAAGCCATTCCTATGATGCGAATTTGCGTCTGTTGTGAAGTTAATTTAATAAGCGAATGAAGCGAATAAACTCAAAATGTTCAAGCAGGCAACAACACATAAATAGTGTGATTTATTCGCGCATTTCGCATCTGGTGTGAACGCACTGTCACAGTTGTAAAAATGGAAGCAGTTCTGGGTGGATGACGTATGAGGTCAATGTTGTGAATGCGCCGCTCAGAAGTGATGCACACAGAAACACAGCAGAGATCAAAACAACACAATGGTCACTAATCAGAAGCACAAAACAAGGATTTGTAAAGAACAAATATAAGCCAAAAGGAGACTGATTTTCCTTTTCTAAAGTAAGGAAATTTTGCTTCTTTTGCTCCTGTTAACAAATGTTTGTTTACTCCAGACTCACCAACACATGCTCATTCGTCATTCCACTGTAACGGCTTCCGTTTTAATGAAACTAACCGTGTTTAAGATGTGCTGTTTTCTTTAATGCATAACTTACATCAACACGTATGTTCTCCATCTGTAAATGTTAAAAAAGGCCTGGAAATATTTAAATTTTTCTGTCAGAAGTGAATGTGCTTTTACTTTGTGATTCTCCACTAAACTCCAAAGACTTCATTTATAACGAGGTCCACCACGTGAATGCGAGCTAAACAGACAGAGCACAAAGAAATAGGAGCGCAATAACATTATGTATAATTATATAATTTGTATACAAAAGATATCAATTTTGCTGAAATATTTGTAGTTGCACATTAAATGTGATATATGAGGAATTTTAAACCTACAAGTGTATTTGTATGATAGCACTAACTGTAAAGTGTTATTGAGTAATCAGAATAGCCTTTAATTACTCAATTAATTTGTGCTTTTTATAATTTAAATTTTTATTTGAGTAACTTTAATCTGCTTTAAAAGGATAATTTTTGTTTTTAAATTGCAATGTTACAATGTAATGTGATTTTAATATTTTTCTTTTTTTTTTATAAATGGCATTGAAAAAACTAATAGCAAACAGTAAAAGTAAAAAATAAAAAATACAGTTAAAAGTGCTACCGTCAGACCTGGAGATCGATTGAATGGATTCAAAAACCGTAACACTCAACTGTGACTCTAGGGATGTTGGATAATGAGCCTATTTTCAAAAATAGTAGAGTGTTCCTATAAGGAAATTTTGGAAGGGGTGGTAAGGGCCGACTCCACAGTCTGTTGATTCTACAACATAAAGCATCACAAGATAATTCAAAAGCAATCAGATGGTATGTCGTGGCAGCTGCCGCAAATTGCGCCAGCCCTTGCCGTCCGTCCCGTTCAGAACATGATTTTTGTTTCTGCAATAGACAATGAAAATGTCATTTAGAGGAAAGATGAAAGGTGAGCGGAAATGGGGAAAATGAATGAATTTACTCTTTAAATGTTTTTAAATGAACATGTAAATACTAGTGGTGGGCCGTTATCGGCGTTAACATGCTGCATTGACGCAAGACTTATTAATCCATTCTCATAGTTGGGTTGGGAGCTGGGTCTATACTAAACAAGCTATGATGACTTTCACCTTGATATTTTATATAACCGACTGGCTGAGGTCAGCCTAAAAAGATGCCCAGGACAGTTGACGGGCCACTGCTGCGCATCGTCACAAAAGCTTATCTTTTTCACGTGTTTTTAAGCCGTACCGCTTGTAGATTTAAACATTAAAGCATCCAAACACAAGACGCGGAAAAGATGAACAGAGTGGCTGGTTACTCATGCGCTGTGTTCGGTGCAGAGAGAGATCTCGAGAGCCGCGTGTCACGCCCAGTGACACTGAACAGAGCTCTCTTCTGCGAAGTTCTCCTCGAAGTCCCTCCTGCTCCTGAACAAACAAATACAAATCGTAGTTTGAACAAAAAAAAAGATGTGAAAGAGCCCAATTCAGTACTCGCGGTGTTCTGGTGTTCAGGGCTCAAGCAGAGAAAGGCGTCTCAAAACACTTGAACACATCAAATTTGCTTATTTTTGCTCTTGTGCCGACAAATACATATGAAATATGTCAAAATATCCACCTTGGTAATTATGCTCGAAAAAACTGTCAGTTATAAGTGAAAGTAAACAGTTGAGGAAAAAAATGGGATGTGTATTATATTGGATGCATTCATCGTCTCTAAAGTGACCGCGCCTAATTTAGCTACTGGCTGCTGTAATGTTAATCCAAGAAAATGAAAATGAAAATCACTCAATGCTCTTGACTGAATTACTTTGTAGTTTTAACAGTCAAACCAAAAATTATTCAGACACCAGATATAATTTTTTATATATATAGCAAAACTGTAATAATGTGAGAAATGTTGAAGGTGTAGGTTTGATTGTATATTTCATTTTTACATTGAAGACTATCCAGTGCTATTTTACATTTAATTATTTGGTTTCTGTACCTTGACACCTACAAACTTGAAAAAAACTTAAACATTGTGTAAATAGCACAAATAAATAAAAATAAACGAACATACAAAGTAAACAATTTCAAACAGGGCCCACTTTTTCAAGCACTTTGTGATGCATTTTGGAAACAGGAGATGAGCCCCTTTTGTAATGCACCACCTAGCTTGATAAAACCCCTTTTCAAAGACTTACTGTTTGTCAATTTTATTTGGGTAACACACATATTCTGAATGCCGTCGGCAGAATTCGAATGAGCCATTTTAAAATAGATTAATCCAGATTAATTTCAAGACCACAGTGAGATTAATCTAGATTAAAAAAATGTATCTATGCCCACCTTTAGTAAATATATAACATTAAGTTTTGTGTGTATCATAATGGTTATATGTAAGTTGTATAGTTCAATCAATGACAGAACAGAGGTTGGACAAAATAATGTGAACACCTGGAAAATAGCCAATACTTCTTTAAGTTGTTTTGTGTTGTTTGTTCATGATCTTTATTGGTGTTTGATGGCCCCCATCATTCACTTTTTGTTTTTGCTCTCTGTTCTCTCTCTATTTATCTGCAGTTGTACAAAGGATGGACCAAGCAACGAAGAATGATTAGTAGAAATCTATCACACAAAATTAATGTGTATATCAATGAATCAAGTGAGAAATAAACATGAATATAGAAAAGGTGTTTGAAATCTCACTTGCCTGCTCTCATTCTCTTTCTGTAGGAGCCATATTGTTTAATTCATTATCATCACAATTATTTGTATGTTTCTTGTTCCAGTTATATTATGTTGTATACTATATATATTTATATATAAGTTGTAAACCGAGTGGATTTATGTCAGAAGACTGTAAGAAGTGTTAAATGATTGATGTTGAAAATAAAATAAGAAACAAATTTTCTTCATGGTGACTTAATGGGCTCCTGTGTTGTGAGTAAGCGAGTTCAACAAGACAGATGTGTCTCAAAACTTGTGAATTAATTGTAAGAAAATGTACATATCCCATACACTCTCTCAGCCTCTCAATCTAGTCATGTCACGGAGATGCCCAACAGTGATCATGACTATTGTGTGGAGCCCATGACTACTGGGGAGAAGCTTGTGGCTGTTCCAGGGGAAATTTCTCGTCGGTCTGCTAAAAATGAAGCTCTCAGAAGTCAGCAGTTTGGCATTCAGAACTGTGTGGGTAATCCAAAACTCATCCAGTTTTACACTGGGTTCCCTGAATATGACACTGTAAGAGCTGTTCTCTTGGCTCTACAGCCCACAGCACAGAGCATGGCCTCATGGGCTCAATGCAAAGAATCAATGAAACCAACCAACACACACTGAGAGTTGGATTCCAGGCACAACATCTCTCCCTATTTAATCAGTTTTTCTTGTTTCTTTGCCAGATTAGACTAAGCCTTCTTGAACAAGACCTTGCTTTGTGTTCAGTGTTTCACAAAGTACAGTCAGTCGAATTTGTGTAACCTGGGCAATTATTTGTACTTCATGTTGGGGAGTCTGCCTTTATGGCCAAGTAGAGCTGCAGTGGATGAATTGGAGTCTGCCTTTATGGCCAAGTAGAGCTGCAGTTGATGAATTGGAGTCTGCCTTTATGGCCAAGTAGAGCTGCAGTTGATGAATTGGAGTCTGCCTTTATGGCCAAGTAGAGCTGCAGTTGATGAATTGGAGTCTGCCTTTATGGCCAAGTAGAGCTGCAGTTGATGAATTTATGCCACAGTATTTTAAAGCTCTCTACCCCAAAACCAGTCTTCCTGGATTGTACTTAAGTTCGAGTCCAATCTGCCAGTTCAAAGGTACTAAACTCTGAGACTTACTCAAACTACAAAGGCACAACTACACTCAAATATCTGGTTGGAATTTCCCCGGATGGGAGCATGACTTTTATGAGCAATCTTTACACAGGAAGCATCTTTGATAAAGAGATCAAGTCATCTGCCATTTTGAATCTTCTTGAAGAGGGTGATGCTGTGATGGTAGACATAGGCTTTTTAATCAAAGACCTACTTGATGAAATTCATTTCGCAGTAGTATTCCCAGTAGTAATATATATATGTACCTTTTAATTAGTTTCTTGTTATATTAACATTTTTACTATTAATAGAATAAGAGAGGATGAAAAAAAAACATTTCTGCATTTTATTGGAATCCAGTTTCATTTATCATATTTACAGTTTATAAAGATGGTAAATTAAAATCAGTACAGATTTATTTTTTTACAGGAAAAAGTTTTTCATGACATGGATAACTTTTTAACAGAAGATGCAATGTATTTAAATTTTTTAAAGTAACAGTTTAACCAAATTTGAAATTTGCTCTAATTCCTTACCATAAATTTGTTCCAAACCTGTCCAGTCAAGCCACCTTTATTTATATAGTGTTTAAAAAAAAAAGATTGCGTCAAAGCAACTGAACAACATTAATTAGGAAAATTTCATAATTGAATTCAGTGATGTCTTCATCTAGATCAGTTCAGTTTAAATAGTATCTGTGAAATCATTTGCAATCAAGTCAATGATATCGCTGTAAATGAAGTAGCCAAAGGCGATAGCAGCAAGAAACCAAAACTCCATCGGTGACAGAATGGAGAAAAAACCTTGGGAGAAACCAGGCTCATTATTAGGTTTATTAGAAACTTCAGCACCACGGCAGCGCCATTCACATCTCTCCTTCAGGGCAGAAGACCGTGTTTAAAAGGGTCATCCAAGAGTATCGCAGCATTCAAACAGCTCAAAGAGAAATTCACCACAGCTCCCATTCTGCACCATCCAGATCCCGAATGGAAGTTGGTTGTGGAAGTGGATGCCTCCAATACAGGAATCAGGGCAATATTGTCACAGCGGCATGTAAGTCCAGCTAAACTTTCCTCTGTGCTTACCATTCACACAAATGTACCCCAGCTGAACAAAATTATGACATGGTGACAGAGTCACCATTGGCGGTCCATTGGCGGTCCAAATCGGTCCATTGGCGCCGATACAGGATGGCTGCCTCCGTGACGAGCTCCGCATATGTTTTTGTGTTTTTGTTAGTTTGTCCTGTCTTTAGTTATATTCCTGCAATCAGTTTCACCAGGGAAGAACTGCTGAACATTCGGCAGAACGCACCACAAGATGTTTTTCCGGATTTCAATTATTCAGATGTTTTAGTGAACGTTGTTATCGGAGGAGCGGCGGCGCTGATCAAGCGCTTCAGGATGCGCAGACGGGGGAAGCGAGCGGGATCGCTTGTCAGACTCAGGAAGCGCGGATTTCGACGCCGTTGCCTAGCATCCATCTGGCAAATCTCCGCTCTCTACCCAACAAAACAGACGAACTGCTTCTGCTCTCTCGGACAAATAAGGATTTCACACACTCTGCTGCTCTGTGTTTCACGGAAACCTGGCTGAATGACACCATACCGGACAGCGCGCTCCATCTGCCGGGATTTCAGCTGTTTAGAGCGGATCGTGACGCAGAATCAACGGGGAAATCGCGCGGCGGCGGGACATGCTTTTACATCAATGAACGGTGGTGTACAGATGTAACTGTGTTAAAGAAGACGTGCTGCTCAAATCTCGAAACACTCTTCATTAACTGCAAGCCGTTCTATTCGCCGCGGGAGTTTCATTCGTTCATTCTGGTTAGTGTTTACATCCATCCTCAAGCGCATGTGAGCTCAGCTTTACAGAAACTCGCTGATCAGATCACAGAGACAGAACAACAACACCCCGACTCTGTTTTAATCATTCTCGGGGACTTTAATAAAGCCAATCTGTCCCGTAAACTGCCAAAATACAGACAGCATGTTACATGTCCCACAAGAGACAGTAATATATTGGATCACTGTTACACCACAATAAAGGATGCATATCACTCTGTTCCACGAGCAGCTTTGGGACGTTCTGATCACCTTCTGGTTCATCTTATACCGTCCTACAGGCAGAAACTAAAATCAGCTAAACCTGTATCAAGGACTGTAAAAAGATGGACTAATGAAGCAGAGCAGGATTTACAATCTTGTTTTGACCTCACTGATTGGAGTGTTTTTGAAGCTGCTGCCACCGATCTGGATGAACTCACAGAGACCGTAACATCATATATCAGTTTCTGTGAGGATATGTGTATTCCTACAAAGACTCAACTAATTTACAATAATGACAAACCGTGGTTCACTGCAAAACTCAGACAGCTCCGTCAGGCCAAAGAAGATGCTTACGTGAAGGGGGACAATGTCTTGTATAAACAGGCTAAATACACATTGGAAAAGGAGATCAAAGTGGCAAAGAGGAATTATTCTGAAAAAATAAGGACTCAGTTCACTTCCAACGACTCCGCATCAGTATGGAAAAGTCTAAAGAAGATCACCAATTACAAGACACCACCCCCCAGCACTGTAGAGAATCAACGACTGGCAGACGATCTGAACGAGTTTTACTGCAGGTTTGAAAGAACACCCATCACCTGCCCTGAACGCCTCCCCACACAACCATTCACACCATTCACAACTCCTGCAACCAGCCCTGAATGCCTCTCCAAACTACCGTTCACACCATTAACAGCTCCTGCAACCCATCCTGAACACCTCTCCAATCAAGCACTCTCACCATTCACACCTCCTGCATCCCCCCTCTCAGGTGGGGCACCTGCAATTCAGATCAGCGAGGATGCGGTGCGCCAGGTCTTCCGGAAGCAGAAAAGGACCAGGCCCAGATTGTGTTACACCAGCCTGTCTGAAATCCTGTGCTGACCAGCTGGCCCCCATCTTCACACAGATCTTCAACAGATCGCTGGAGCTGTGCGAAGTCCCTTCATGCCTCAAACGTTCCACCATCATCCCCATCCCTAAGAAACCCAAAATTACAGGACTAAATGACTACAGGCCTGTGGCTCTAACGTCTGTAGTCATGAAGTCATTTGAAAAACTGGTGCTGGCCCACCTGAAGGACATCACTGGACACTTGCTGGATCCTCTTCAGTTTGCCTACAGAGCAAACAGGTCTGTGGACGATGCAGTAAACATTGGACTGCATTATGTTCTGCAACACCTAGACAGACCGGGGACTTATGTGAGGATCCTGTTTGTGGACTTCAGCTCGGCCTTCAACACGATCATCCCAAACCTCCTCCTGCCCAAATTAAATCAGCTCTCCGTGCCCACCTCCGTCTGTCAGTGGATCAACAGCTTCCTGACAGACAGGCAGCAGCTAGTGAGGCTGGGAAAATACAAATCCAGCACCCGTACAATCAGCACCGGAGCCCCCCAGGGCTGCGTTCTCTCCCCACTGCTCTTCTCCCTGTACACCAATGATTGCACATCTACGGACCCCTCTGTCAAGCTCCTGAAGTTTGCAGATGACACCACACTCATCGGCCTCATTCAGGACGGTGACGAGTCTGCTTACAGACAGGAGGTAAAAGAGCTGGCTGTCTGGTGCAGTCTCAACAACCTGGAGCTTAACACGCTCAAAACAGTGGAGATGATAGTGGACTTCAGGAGAAACCCCCCTGCACTCCCCCCACTCACCATCATGAACAGCCCTGTGACTGCAGTGGAGTCATTCAGGTTCCTGGGTACCACCATCTCTCAGGACCTGAAGTGGGACATTCACATTGACTCCATCGTAAAAAAGGCCCAGCAGAGGTTGTACTTCCTTCGCCAGCTGAGGAAGTTTAACCTGCCACAGGAGCTGTTGAAACAGTTCTACTCCACCATCATTGAATCCATCCTCTGCACTTCAGTAACTGTCTGGTTCAGCTCAGCTTCTAAATCTGACCTCAGAAGACTACAGAGAGTAGTCCGGACTGCTGAGCGAATCATCGGTTCAACTCTCCCATCTATTCAAGAACTGTACTTATCCAGAGTGAGAAAAAGGGCTGTCAAAATCACTCTGGACCCCTCACATCCAGCACACTCCCTCTTTGAACTGTTGCCATCTGGTCGACGCTACAGAGCACTGAGCACCAGAACGACCAGACACAGGACCAGTTTCTTCCCTCAGGCAATCCATCTTATGAACAGCTGACAATAATGGCGAACACACTACACTTTATATTTATATACACACACACTTTATTTATCTAACACACATACTTAGTATACACTTAAATTTTGCACACAATATATATGTACATACATAACTTCACTTTGTAATATACCTGCCTACAATTGTCATTTGTATATTGTCATTCACTGTCTACATATTTGTATTTTTTATTCTTTTATTATGTGTTTTATGTTCTGTCGCTGTCATTCTGTTGTACTGCGGAGCTTCTGTCACGAAAACAAATTCCTCGTATGTGTAAACATACCTGGCAATAAAGCTCATTCTGATTCTGATTCTGAGAACTCCTGGCTATGAAGACCCCCTTCGAAGAATGGCGGCATTGGTTCGAGAGAGCCACAGAGGTGTGGTCTATGACAGGTTTACTCAATGGGTACTACTATTTGGTGGTTTTACGTTGGAAACAGATACTGTGCTGATAGAGTTTGGCTTTAGTGCTAATGTTCTTAATGGCACATGCCATGTTTGAGGCAAAGATGTTTTACATGTTCTTGGTGGTACAGATTTATGTCCCATTAGGTATTGAGTGAGTTTGTAAAGTAATCCCAATAAATGATTACAGTACCCCAATCCTGCTTTACAAGTGCATTGGATGTCTCGGATAAATGGGTTTTCTGAAAAAAGCTTCACCTGCAACAAAACGTTATTAACAAGTTGCATTGTAGAATGACGCGGCTTACTAGAAACACCTGGTATTTGAAAAATGAATGAACAAACATACATACAAACAAGGTCCAAAGATTAACTAAGGACCAAAACTTGAACTTAACATGAACCATCCTGAACATGGAGGGTGTAGAAATTTCCTTACAACAACACAAAATAACTTCATTCTTTCTCATCGAGCGAAAAGACCAGGCTCTAACACTACAGGCTGCTTCGTTTCTCTTCACCTTAAACCACAGGTATCATGGAAATCAAACTCTACAGTTCAACACTTTGAATTGGCTAATGTTAGCAGCACATAAAATCAGTATGTAATGTTTGGTCGTTCGGCACCAGCTCTATCGTGATGTTCTATGCAGTATGCTAAGCTAAAGCAAAGCTATATTTGTTTAACTGCTCAGGTAGTTCAAGGTCAGTTTAATCATGCTTCCTATAAACCTTGATAACCATATTAACATCTAACAAGTTGTAACAAGGAAAATATAATTTTTTATTGTTTTGGTCAAATATTGCAGCTTAAATATTAACATTTTTAATATGTAAATGCTTGCAAATGACCATGGCATATGTGGGATAATCAATCAACGTATAACGTCTGCGTTGTGAATGCACCGCTCAGAAGTGACGCACGCAAGAACGCAGCTTAGAAATCAAAACAACACAACGGTCACCAATTAGGAGCAAAAAACAAGGATATGTAAGAACAATGTCGGAGGATATAAGCCTATATAAAATATAAGGAGATTGGTTTTCCTTTTCTAAAGTAAATAAACTTTGCTGCTTTTGCTCCTGTAAACAAACATTGGTTTTCATGACACTCACCAACACATGCTCACACGTCATTCCCCCGGAACTGCTTCCGTTTTGGCTGAACTAACCCTATAATATGCTGGAGATGTGCAGTTTCCTTTTTTTTTTTTTTTTTTTTAAATATAAATTATTTGTAAATAAAACAGACACACCTAATTGTGTCTACACCGGACGTGAGAGTTCTCGTGCTATGCTGTGCTAAAAGTCTGTCTAAACTAGATGACATCACATTACAGTTGCAAATCATCTACATTGCATCATAAATAAAACGAGTCATCAGTTTACTGGGGATGGGGATCGTGTCCAGTATAAACAACATCACTGGGTTCTGTTGTCTTTTGTTGGATCGTGTTACTCGTGTTCGGTGTAGACCTGGCTCGAGTTTATTAACTGATTAAGCCCTGCTTGTTTTTAATGTGTTTATGAAATATCTGTACTGACTGTATGGTCATATCATTGTATTTTTTACTGCCAAGCGAGCCACAAAAGTAAAGCTTGGCGAGCCGATCAACAAGTAACACTGCTGCAGGTTGCTTTCTGATGGGTGTGCTTGTGCTGCCGCAGTCTTGTTCATTTCGTAGGGCAAAACGTCTCTCTCACTCGGCAGCATTTCTCTATGGCAAATGCGCGGGGGGAGGGTTGAGCCGAATCGTAACTGCGGGAGCCCTGAGTGGAGCGTCGGCGGATGTTAAAAAGAAAACTAATTTTCATTAAAACAAATTGATGTTAAACTACGTTGAAGTTCATCAATAAAATCGATTTATCTCCCAGCCCTAACCCCTAGTTACAGTTTTTTACTTTTTGATATCAACTTCTTTCACACATCCCAGAGAGAAAGAGAGCAAAACACAACATGCAATGTAATGCGGCTTTGTCATGTGGACGTCAGATGGTGGCCCCTTGCTGTAATGGTGCGTTCACATCAGATGCGAATGAAGCGTTAAGTAGGGCTGTAGTACTCGAGTCCGGTCTTGGACTCGAGTCCGGACTCGAGACATTTTTCTGTCGTCTTGGACTTGTCTCGGACTCGTTGAATTTGCACTCGGACTTGTCTCGGACTTGGCCATTGGACTCGCCAAGTCTTCTAGTTGGTCTCGACCGAGTCCAGCAAAAAAATAAAATAAAAAATTTCTCCTTCAAAACAAAACCACATTTGCATGATGTCGCGACTGAAAACGTGTGGAAAACGCTAGGCGCGCCGCTCTCCTTATTTCCAAAGCACTCTGTAGCCTGCGCTCGCGCTCCAGTGGCGTCTGCTGTTGCTGGGCAACCATGACCCGCTCTCCATGATGACGCAGAAGTTTCAGCAAAGAATAAATGGAATTCCAGCACTTACAATCCCTTTCAGTAGCTCTGCTAATAGATTCATTTAAAAAATGGCTATCCTTGTACAACTATGATCATCTGTTTCTCCATCTTGCCTTAGCTTTCAGTATTGTTCCGGGAAAGGATGTGCATGACCAGTGGTGCACATACTGCGACCTGAAAAGTTTAGATGTTTCTAATTTAATTTTCTACCTGTTAGATGTGTTTTACCTAGATAGCCTTTTTTTTTATCAATAAACGCGTATTAATGTATAGCCTTATGCAACAATTACATATGTAAATTTTTAAAACTTTATATATGACATTACATATTTACATTTTCATGTAACAGCCAGTATTTGTATCTGTAACAATCACAATTTTTTTCCTATCTGCATTCGGATACAACATCGTACAGTTATTTGATAAGACTGTTATGACATTTTATATATTTTTTCGTAGTTATCACTGAACAAGTATGTCGTGTTAAACTGAAATAATTATTAATTTCTAAAATAATATTTATCATGCAAGCAGAGAGATGTCATGACAAACGTTTAGTGATCATTTGAACACGACTGAATCCATTCAATGCACACATTCTCATTACGCAGAACACTTTGAGCGAGTCTTAATGTTAATGAACTTCACTAAACAGATGTGTGTGTTCCGCGCAAACCAGCAAAAGGTAAATATGCAAACATGTAGGACAAGTAGACAATGTATCCGTATCGAAGCTGATTATTAGCCTACTCTTGAGAGAGAACTGATTTGGTTTTTGAGAGACTGAGACGCGCAGCGCGGCTGTTTGATTGGTGAGCGCGCTATGCTTATTCCATTCATTCGTATCATGGTAGCCTAAGCTTTCAATATTTGCCTTTTAAATATATACAAATAATATAACGTGTAGCTATGATGTATTATTATAGGTAAAATTACTCTTGCAACGCTCTGATTTCTGAGAGATAAACAGAGAGGCGACAACAATGCGGTGTTTGATTTGCTCTCTTTTCACTCATAAAGTTTACATTCATTCACTTCTGGCGCTGATGCCCTGGCTCACCTGTTATCTAGCAAACACCAGACTGTGTCAGCTTCAGCCGAGTATTCAGGCAGAATTATTCTTTGAGCGTTATTCGTTTTTTAAGTCATTATCCTTGCCATTCCGAATAAGGTATTCGGCTTCAGGCACAACCCTAATTATTACATTACATATTTTATTTTTACATGCAACATAGAAAAGGTCATATAGTAACAGCTCCACGCAATATTGTAATTCTAAAATTCACGTCGTACTTGCAAACACTTTATTATGGTTAATGCATGCTGGAGTAGACGATTGTTTCCGACAGAGCTCGACTAGTCTATGCAAGCACTAGCACAGTATGACAAAAATGTCGCTGTATTTATGTGCGCATGTCCAGTAGAGCCAAACGTATCCATTCTAGTCTTGATGCGCGCATTTGTCATATCCCGAGCTTTGCGTGCGTCTGTGCACTGTGCCAATTAGGCATCGTCATATACATTTTTGACCACAGATATAATGTCAACAAAAAATAAAGTACATAAAAATTATTTGACCTTACAGTTCCAAACTTTGTTTGTTTATCCAAGTTTAGCTCCCAGGGTCGGACTGGGGGTAAAACCACTCATTAGCAAGGCCCCAAAGGAAGAGAGGGCCCTTGAAAAGTATGAATCTGAAATATATATTTTTTACCTGGATATTTTCATGGGTGGGGGCCTTGGGCGCCCATCAGGACTGCCTATAAATAGGGCCCTGGATCTTGTTTAACGCCCCTGTTAGCTTTAACCCTAATTATACACACTTGAACCTAATCAAGCTCTTACTAGACACACTAATCTTCCAGGTGTTTTAAGGCCAGTTGGAGCTAAACTTTTCAGGACATTGGCCATCCAGGATGTAGTTTGGAGACCCCTGTCCTACAGAGTTGTTACTTTGCACATGCTTTTGATCATTACAAATAATAATGTAAAATGATTTTCTTAGAATAGGAGATATGCTTTCTCTCGCATCACAAACATTATCAGTAGTTAAGTATGTGGTCTTGAAGAGGACCCTTTTTTCTTTCATTTGGACTCGGTCTTGGACTTGGACTCGAAACTTTTGGACTTGGACTTGACTTGGACTCGAACCTCTTTGGACTCGGTCTTGACTCGGTCTCGACTAGTCCTGGACTTGGACTTGACTTGGACTCGACAAAGCCGGACTTGACTACAGCTCTAGCGTTAAGTGTAAGTGATTTACATGTTAATTCAATGCAAAGATGCATATAAACATCCTGCAGCACGATATACGTGATTCACCTGATAGATGCTGTGCGAATTTAGCGTTTTGGGTGATTTGAGTTGAAAAATCTGAACTTTTGCGGTGCGTTAACCAATCAGAAGCTTGCTCTATAGTAGTGTCGTGATTACGACGTAGCAAGCGGAGGGAAAATCCAAACCAGCAATGGAGCTCAAAATCATTGTTGCTGTGTAGATACCTGGAGCTGTATGATAATTCTTTATACTTTTACAGAAAAAGGAATAAAAAGGATCTTGCTTGGAAGGAATATATTAATTGAATAAAGACCAAAGATTACCTGTTAAATTTACCCAAAACAAATTATATTTCATGTTTAACCACAAAAGAGACACCAGAGCCAGTGGCAAATGTCAAAGGACTAGCCGAGTTGAGAGTGCTCTAGGCGGATACATGAGCTCTGAGCTCCCGCTGATCACATGGAGATGACCATTTGAATGGATTTGATGGAGATGAACACATTTTTACATAGGTGCTGTATTTATTAATAAACTGCAGATTTGTGTTTTAAACAGCTACATTCTCGCCTGAAATACTTCTAAAACTACATTTCATGACACAATAACAGTAATATTTAGAAAATTATCAGAATAAATGGTGTCTGAAATCACAATGCTGCGTGACATTCGCGTCTATTATGAAGTTAATTTCATGCGTGAATGAAGCTAATTTACTCAAAGTTCAATTATGCACAAACAGCGCAATGTATTCGCGCAAGTCACATCTGGTGTGAAGGCACCGTAAGAGTTCAAAACAGACGATTAAAACTTCATTTATATCCTGACACCAGGACAGAGTTCAACAACCAGTCTTCATATTGTATACCAGAAGATAATCAAAAGTCACAGGTCGACATCAGAATTCCACATATGCTGATTTTCACATTTCACTGATTTTCATCATTAACAGGTCACAGGGTCAACATGATGTGGGTGGTAGTGAATGGGCTATGAGGTGGAGGGGTCATAAATCATATTGACATCAAAAACAGGTTTGCCTTTTCAAGTATCTCATCTGTTTGAGCTATAAATATTTAAAACCCAGGCAAAAGGTTAATGCTTTCCCTTACCATTTATAATAATTTGGACATTTATGAACTAAATTTTTTAAAGTGAATTTAATGCTATTCGCTTGTTAAGTCTGACGTCACGTAGCAGCGCTTCCGTGTCAAAACGCTCTATATCAGTTACCACGAGAAAACAACAAAAGGTGCTAATATAAACTCACAATGCGATAGAGAATACTAGCGAAAAAGTTATAATCTTAACCTTTAACTCCATACTGAATTCCCAGATAGCCAGACAATGAAAATATAAATGTAAAAAATATATATAAAAATTATTTGTGTTTGGGACGCTGTGAGCACGGAGACTGTAGTGTATACCGTAAGTTTGAAAGCGTTTATCTTAAATGATTAATATGAATAAACAGTGCTCATAAACGGCTGCTGGGGTAGTATTCTCAAGTGAAGCGAGTTGAGGCTTGGACCCGGAAACAGCGCTTCTTACGTCAACCGAACAACCGAATAACAGTCCTACAGGTACCCTACTTTCTCCAGTTAACAGGTGAACTTTGAAACTGCTCCATTTTCTAAACCTCTTGCCACAATGAATTTCTTGCCAGAAAAATTCACAAATAACTATTCAGATCTATTTGAAATATGAAACCCACACTGAAGTTACATGAAAAGGCCTCTCTGTGGGTATATAAAGGGTTGTTTTCTATCTGAAACTCATTCCACATTGTTCACGTTAAAGGTTTCTGTCCAGTGTGAATTCTCATGAGTCTTGAGGCGTGCTTTTTTTGTGAAAGTCTTTCCACAGTGATGACACTTTAAAGGCTCATGTACGATGTGAGTTTTTACGTGGCGCTTAAAGAGTTTCCTGTCTGTGAATGTACTTCCACACTGAGGGCATATAAAACTGCTCTCTCTTGAATGAATCTCCATGTGCCTAGTTAGGCCTTCCTTGCGTACAAAACATTTTCCACACTGATCACATGTGAAAGGCCTCTCTCCAGTGTGAACTCTGATGTGAGTTCTAAGATGTCCTTTGTGGTTCATAGTTTTTCCACACAGTGGGCAGCTGTAAGGCTTCTCTCCAGTGTGAAGCCTTATGTGAGCATGCAAAGTTGTTTTATGAGGGAAACTCTTTCCACACTGACCACACACAAATGGCTTTTCTCCAGTGTGAATTCTCATGTGAATCATAAGACCTTCTTTTCGTGAGAAACTCTTTCCACACTGTTGGCATGTGTAAGGCTTCTCTCCAGTGTGAATTCTCATGTGAATCCTAAGATTATATTTTTGTGGGAAACTCTTTCCACACTGTTGGCAGGAGTAAGGCTTCTCTCCAGTGTGAATTCTCATATGAGCTATAATGCTGTCCTTTTTGTTCAGACTCTTTCCACATTGTTGGCAGGTTCTAGATCTAGACTTCTGAGCTCTTTTTTGAGAGAATGTATGTTCAGTCTGTGAAAAACTACAAGATTTTTCTCTAGTTATGAAAACATGATGTTTTTCATGCAGATCTTTCTCTTCCATCTCATTCAGATCTTGAACCTCTTCTTTCAGCACCATCAGGTCTAAGGCAAAAAACAAATACAAGTTAAGCCCATGGACATCAAAACATTTAGACTTTTAAAACATCAAAACCAACAAAACAGCTGTAAGCTGAGATGATGGGTTCAAGTGCAATGGGTCCTTGTCACAAACGTGGGGCACATGCATTAGACGGAGTACATAAAGGTGAACCATTTCAAAATCTGTTGTATGTGCCAAAGTTACTGCTGCCATTGGGTGGCGTTGTGACCATGGCTCACACTAAATCACATCAACATGAACAGCCTGTTTGATCAGTCATACAGCTCAACTTCATTTCCTGTTTTTTCTTTTTGTACTATAAATTTATCAACATATCAAAAACCCATCATCTTCAAATATGTTGGCAATGTGGATACCAAGTTTACGACGATCACATGGATCCACTAGAGGGAGTGCGTACACCATTTACAAAATCCATTAACACATATTTTGGGTGAATCTAATAACTGTATAAGTTGTCTTGATAGGAACATTACATGTACAGAGTTTGGTGACAATAGGTAACACTGACCTACTTACGTACTTCAATCAAAAGGGGCATTAACAGAGCACCCCACTCAATGTCCATGTATTAGACATTTCCTACACCTGATGGTTCACAACTCATTAATGTAAAATGGACTGTGGCAAAGTGGAAAACTGTTCTGTGGTCAGATAAATCAAAATTTGAAGTTCTTTTTGGAAAACTGGAATGCCATGTTATTCGGACTAAAGAGAACAGACACAACCGAAGTTGCGCTCAGTTCATAAGCCTGTATCTCTGATGGTTTGGGGTTGCATGAGTGCGTGTGGCATGGGTAGCTTACACATCTGGAAAGGCACCATCAATGCTAAAAGGTATATCCAAGTTCTAGAACAATATATGCTCCAATCCAGACAGCATCTCTTTCAGGGAAGACCTTGCATTTTCCAACATGACAATGCCAGACCACATACTGCATCAATTACAACATCATGGCTGCGTAGAAGGATCCAGGTACTGAAATGGCCAGCTGCAGTCCAGGGGCCAGATTCACAAAGCATTCTTAAGAATGGAATTCTTCTTAACTGACAATTTCTTCTTATTTTCTAACTTAAGAAAAAATATAAGAATATTTTGTATTTCCCCAAAAATCTTCAAGAATATTCTTATCTTTTACCTTAAGATTTTTCTTAAGACAAAACCTAAGAAGAATTCAAATTCTTGAAAAGAATCTTCTTAAATATCATTGTAAATAAATTCTTAAATTTAGGACAGACCCAGACTGTTCTTAAATCCCAAACAATAATATATATATTTAATGAAATGATTGGGTTATTTCAAATTAAGTGTTATATTTAGGCATAACAACAACAGCTACATATAATACATAGGACCAGGGATGTGCACGAGTTTTCTGAAGGGACAGAGATGACTGTTAATGTAAACATGATCGGTCATGATTTGCCTGTGTGTGAAGCTGCTTTTTGCTGACTTCAAAACTCATTAGCAACTTTAAAACGAGTCAGATAGGGAGCATTAATTGAACGGGTAAATTTGAGCTTATAAATACATAATCTTTGGCAGTATTCAGCATGGCACAAAAACATGGCACAAAAATGAATGAAACATAATCACTGCAGCTTTATTATTTAAGTATTTGTTCAAAAACAGGCCGCATTAAAAACGTGAAGCTGAGCTCCAGTCAAAGTCGCGACAAAAATATACAGTCTATGGTGCATGCTTGTTATGATTATTAGGGTAATCTACAGCACCTATTCTTTACCATATTGCCGTGGCCCACACTTGGGCCGTGAGCGCCACCTGGAGGTGAAAACATTACGTTTTTCACCTGTGGGCCGCAGGACCAAACAAGTTATCAATTGAAGCCTCCAGAATGACCACTGTTATCCATGAGACAGTTACAATACACTATCTCACCACTAGTGGCAGTAATGCCTCAGTTGTTTAACAAATGCTAATAAGCAGAAGACACTCAGTCAACCATAGCCTGAAGTAAAAGTTACGCCTGTTTCACCCCTGATTTCCTCTGCACACGTCTGCAGTGCGTTACGGCTCCAACGCGGCTACCGAAGCTGTTCGCGGTCACTCTAGTCTATGCTTGTGTTTACACCATACGCTCTGCTGCACTTTTCAAAAGCATCCCAGAAGTAGCTTTCTGCACCGCTTCGCTAAAGACAGGCGCCTAGTCTATTTCTGACGCACCCCGCGTCCAAACCGCACAGCAAATACAAAATAGAGGTGAAAAAAATCATGTGCATTTCAAAATGAACACCATGTGCAAACTCCCAATTGTATTTCACATTACTATTAGTGCGGCCGGAAATAGATGACAAGAGGTTCATCCTTAAAGTTGAAAAACCTCACATCATTATATGACACCACAGATCCTTTTTACGAGGACAATTAAAAAAAGGAAGTGGTGCGGAGTTTAACTGAAGGAGTTGCATGACTGGAATAAACATAATTAAACCGTACGAAACATTAACATTTAGCCAACCATGTTAGATCACACAGAAATCAAGAAAAACAATGTTGGACCATAGGCTGTAGTGTTGGACAGGCAAATCACGTGGTCTCACGAATCCTACCGCTGTGATCCGCCTGTACAGAGTCTATTTTTGCATTGCTGCATGCGCTGAATTACGGCTGTTTCACACATACTCTGTCTGAAGTGCGTATGCGTTGCATATTTTTTTACGCACCCATGTTAATGGATTCCAGCATTCACACTGCACGCGGCTGAGGTCTGTCAGTGCATTCCAGGAGCGGTCCGTCAGTGCGCCTATATTTTTTCATTTGCACTTTATTTCAATTTTCATTTACAACTCATTTAATTAGAAAAATATTATTTAGAATTTATTTTAGCAAAACATTTTATTGTTTTTATTTATTTTATATAAATTATATTTTTTTGTAAGTAAAATCTGTCAAATCTTACTGAAATTTTTTTTGTGTTAATAAGCCTGACTTGAGCCTTTTAATTTTGTTCTTGATGCAGATTGATTTGTTCCTTGAATTGTTGTGTGTTTGAACATCTTGTTTTATGTGCAGGTTTATATACACATGAATAATAAACTGTTAAACTGCAAGTGGATTTCATTTAGTTATTGAATATAAATCAAACCAAGGCTGAGATCAATAAACCAATACAGTGCTAATATTTGATTGGGCCCTGGGCCACTTTGTACTGCAAAATTTGGGCCCAGACATAAAAAAGGTAAAGAAGCCCCGATCTACTGGAGACTATAGTGTGGGTTTAGCAGTGTGTCATGTATTCATTCAAATAACGCCTGTTATTTTCTTCTTAAGAACATTCTTACGAACTTCGTGGAATTTATCTTAAGAAATTTCTTAATTAATTTCTTAAGATTTTCGTGAATCCGGCCCCAGATCTTTTACCCATAGAAAACATTTGGCACATCATAAAAAGGAAGATGCGACAAAGAAGACCTAAGACAGTAGAGCAACTTGTCTCCTCAGTCCCCAGACGTTTGCAGATTGTTATAAAAAGAAGAGGGGATGCCACACAGTTGTAAACATGGCCTTGTCCCAACTTTTTTGACGTGTTGATGCCATGAAACTTTAAACATTTTCTCAGTTTAAACATTTGATGTCATCTATGTTGTATTCTAAACAAAATATTGAAATTTGAAACTTCCACATCATTGCATTCTGTTTTTATTCACAATTTGTACCTCAAATTCCACAATTTGGAATCGGGTTTCTACCTGCTACTGCTGTCCTACAGGGCACCACAACGCCCAGTCCTTTTTTTCCTGGGGGATGAGGCATTTCCCTTACAAGAGAACCTGATGTAACCTGATCCAGGTGAGAATAAAAATAATTGATAGCCGACCTGCTCAATAAAATAGCCCAGAAGCAATGAAAAACCGTGCACTGGTCTCGTTTATAGATACATTTCCAATCATTAAAGATAAGACGACCAGTAACACCACCTCTTCCTGTCAGTCAGGAGTCTGGGAAAATTATAAATGACCCATGTCAAATTTTATCCATGTCTCTGTCAGGGCCATGAGATTTAGATTTAGTCTTGAATGATTAGAAATACATGAAATCTGCTTTGTTTAATGCAGAGTGACAATTCCAGAGACTAACAGAAAAAGAAAGTTGTGTTTCAAATGAAATTTCTGTGATAAGTTGAATTTTAAGCATCATCACACTCTACTCACTATTCAGTCTCACATGATCCTTCAGATATCATTCTAATATTCTTATTTGCTGTTCAAAAAAACATTTATTACTATTATTAATTATTAGACATTTATAGATTTTTTTCAGGTTTCTTTGATAGAGAGATTAGAAGAAAAGCATTTATATAAAATAAAAATCTATTGTTATATTATAAACATATAAATAAATGATTCCAAGCTTTTGAATGGTATAATTTTACAAAATGTATTTCAGATAAATGCTGATCTTTCTATTTATCAAAGAATCCGGAAAAAATACTCAAATATTTTTACAAAATGTTGATAATAATAAAAATAATAATAAAGGTTTCTTAAACAGCAATATCAGTACATTGGATTGATTTCAGCAGAATCATTTGACAATTAAGACTGGAGTAATGATGCTGAAAATACAGCTTTAATCACAGGAATAAATTACATTTAACAATAAATTACAATAAATCACATAAAAAGGGCTCGGTATTAAGTCCTCTCCTTTTCAATTTCCAATTTCCTGAATGGGATATAGGCTAACCTGTTTTTCAGTTAATTACACAGTGTTCCTGTGTGCATTAGAAACGCAAAAGGATGTAGTAAAAACATACTGGTAAAAACAAGTACTGGTAAAAACAAATCTTTATATTAAGTGGCCTTAACTACTATGTACTTACATTTTAATTAATAATTTAGTACATCTACTTATTGTGTACATGCATGTTTTTACATTGTACTTATATTTAAAAAAAAAAAAAAACGACATGTAATTACATCTGTATTTAATTTCTGTAATTACATTTATAATTAGCCTTTCGCCGAGCCCCGTTCGACGCATTTAACTGGGAGTGGGGCCGTCCACACGGTTTTATCCATTGTAGCCACGGCTCACGTTGTGTTTTCGGCTTTGGGAATGGAAAGAACACAACTCATCCAGACAATCTCTCGGGGTATCTTGTGTCCGATTTACAAACGCCATGGGCACACCGCTTCACCATCTTGCTTGGAGTCGATGTTTGTCGGAGCTGCTCACATAGTAACGGTTGCTATGATGTGTGATTGGACAATGGCCGTTCTGGGGGAGGGGCCGGCGAAAGGCTAATTACACTGTTGACCCATACTTTACATCTTAACCCACCCTTAAACTTACCCATACTTCCAACCCTCTCCCTAACCTTATCCCTATCCCACCTCCATAGCAGCAAAAGTGTTTTACAATACAATATGAACACAATACGTACATTGTACTTATTTTTTTATGTAAGTACATAGTAGTTAAGGTGGGACCATATAAAGTGGGACCAACAAATCTATTGCCTGAATGCACTGTAAGTCACTTTAGGTAAAAGCGTCTGCTAAATGAAAATGTTTACATTTTTTATTTATTTTAAATTTAAATGTTATTTTCTTTTTGAACTGATCCTCCTTCCAGTCATACAAATAAAGCCTTCACCTGCAACTGCTAACAAGTTTTTAAAATCAATTAAAAATTGAAAATCAAACAAAAGACACTGCATCTATTGGCGCTTTTCCACTGTGTGTATGGCTCAGCTCCACAGAGTTTAATATTGATTCAGAGTGGGCGGGATTATTTACATGTCGTTATAGTTGCTCCAACTCTACTGACGTGAGTTGTGACTCCTGAAAAACTTCCACTCCTCTGCTATCAACAAGAGAAACATCTGTACTTCCTCAACAGACAACGAAACAGCTTTCGGTCGTTAAAAAATTTGTGCTCGTTCTAAACAGTTGTGTTCGATCCTTCTCTGGCTCTGCTGTTTTAAATCTAGCGGTTCCGTTGTGTTTGAGTCGCAGGTTCAGTGACGGATCTCTCCAGCCAATCAGTGATCAGCAGAGTTTACGCGTCATGTTTTGGTAATGCTACAGTTCACTTGGAACACTTGGATAGTCGAGGTGGTACTAAAAAAAAGTTCCAGGTACCAAAACCCCCAATAGTGAACCATACCATGCCATACCATACATTGGAAAAGCATCCTATGTGGACAAAAAAACCCCATGATTTTTCGATCAACATCAAATAAAATTACAAATAGATGTACTTCATTGCTTATGCCGTTTAAATGAAACCCCCATGCAGCCTCATGTCACTTGGAATCTGCTGTGGAGCATTTATTTATTTGTATTTATTACTTTATTTCAAGTATACAATGAAAAAGTGTACAGTATGTACAAGATAAGACAATAATCAAAAGAAAACTGATGGTAAAACAACTAAAATTCACCGCTACTTGAAAAGGAGCAGGATGAAGTTTAACACTTGTTAATTCCCACCCCCTCTTTCAAACTCTTAATACATTTGTTTACTTCCTTTGGGATTATCCACTGTTTTTCAAAACTCAAGCACATATATATTTTCATACAATTATACAATCAGCTGAGCATCATAATTTCTAGCTTTACCAACTAATTTCCCTTCTTCCTTATAACGTTCAAAAATTATTTCTTTAAATCGTTTCCTGAATTGTTTTATATTTTGACATTCCTTACGTTTCTCAAGTTGTTCCACAGTTTCACCCATTGTATGGAAACACAAAAACTGTTCTTCCTGTTTCTTCATGTTCAATCCATCCAGCTATTTCAATTTGCTAATTATTTCAACCATTACCAAACATCATTATTTATTTTTTCTTAAAATTTAGCAAGAGTTTGTTTGTATCAAACCATAATTTAATCTTCTCTAATTCCTTATTGACCTCCTGCCCTAGCAACTGATTAGTGTCATCAGCGACTTAATTGTTATTTACAATTATTTTAATTTATTGTATAATTAAATACATTCTTCAATATCATTAATTTCTGTCACT
Organism: Carassius gibelio; assembly: GCF_023724105.1. Classification (NCBI taxonomy): domain Eukaryota; kingdom Metazoa; phylum Chordata; class Actinopteri; order Cypriniformes; family Cyprinidae; genus Carassius; species Carassius gibelio. The sequence continues at coordinate 5,130,149 of NC_068399.1, read as the reverse complement.
TACTGTTTTATACTGTTATTGAATGTGTGATGTGTACAATAAAACTGTTTTTTCCAAATAAAATACATTCATCAATATCACTAATTTCTGTGGAGCTGGACGTTTTAATAAGGATCAAATGAGTGAATTTTGAGGAGAAAAACCAACCTGTTTGTTCCTCAGTATCTTCATGTTTGACTCTGAATGTTTCTTCAATCTTCACATCTTCACTCTCCTCTTTGATTAATGCCATCTTTTCAGTTAAATCACCAGTTTTTCTGTTTGAACACAAATAAGACGCACATTTCCTGTTATTAATGCGTCTTACTCACACAAAAATAACCGCGTTTATTAATGGCACTATAAGTAAGCATTATTACGTTCACTAATAAATCATTTTAAATCTCTAAATAAGTTGTATTGAACCAAATTCTTGAACCATTTAAAAGCACCAACCTCTCTTCAGCCGAATCACAGACACTGGATCGCGTCACAGACTTATGACGTCATAACCACAGACCAAAATAAAAGTCTTGTCTGCACAACAAAATAATCTAAAAAAGAAACTGTATAGAATTAACTGGAGAGATGAACTCCACAGATAAATAAATCAATACAGCTTAGCTTAGATATCTAACAACTGTGAAATGCTTTTAATTCCTGAGTTACTAATTGTGATTAGCACATGAGCAGCAAAGGGCCAACTTAAACCTGCATCACAGCTTCAAAACATACCTAACTAGCATATGCTGTTTTTTTTTTTTCAACAGGGGTGCAATATGGATAATTGATTATATGTTTTTCAGAGTTTTTAATTGTCAAAAAACATGACAGCATATTAAGATGTTACTCCTTCCTTCCCTTTCAAAAAAGGATACTGAAGGATACCCAAGTAATGCTGAAGTATATTTTTTAATATACTTCATGTAGTAAGTATATAACTTGAATATCACATGGGTCTAAATTGACCCACTTTTTAGTATATAAAAGTATACTTTTTAGTGCACAATTAGTCCACAATCATGTTTTCATCTGTACAGTAAGGGAACTTGTGTGTATAAAAGTTTACCTTGTAAAATGTAGTAAATTATTCGTTTGTGAAAGTATACTCTAAATAAATTAGTTTACTTTTTAATAATGCAATTATACTTGCAAGTGTTCTTTGTGTACTTAGTTAACTAGTATTTTACTAGTCTTATACTCCAAGTGTACTTGCAAGGGTTCTTTTAGTGTACTCTTAATTAACTAGTGGTACAAATAATTTGTTATTTTTCACTTTTATGTTCACTACAATGTTTCTATGTACCTATTAATTTTATACTTGACATATACCTTTTAATGGCATTTTAAATTTGTAGTTAAATCTTATGGATGATTATCAGTGGACTACACAAAAAATAAATAAACCACACTCAGAATTACGAATATACATTTTCTTTATAAATCCATTATCTCAAACATTTTGTACTGGATCCCACATATTTTTCATTATGAATGATGTGTCTCACACAAGTGATATTGTAATGTAATTTTATTTATTTATTTATTCTTTAGAATTTTATTTAAAACTTAACTACATTCCAGAATCTGACACTGAATAGCTGTAATGTTAGGCCTGTAATTAAAGTTACTCATTAAGCGGTTTCCTCCAACAGAAAATCGTTAGGCTATAGTAAAACTCTTAATGTGGCTAATAAATAATAAACAAGATGCATTAAGAGCTGGGGGGTGAAAACTTTTGAACATGATGAAGATGGCCAAATTTGTCTTATTTTGTTGAAATATATTTTTTTTCCATTTAGTTCTGCCCTTCGTAAGCAACAGAAGATACTTGTATGTTTCCCGGTACACAAATTAAGTACAATTTACCTTGATCTTCAAATTCCAAGCTCTAAATGCATCTTGTTTCCTCCTCGAGCATCAGTGAATGTTTGAATCTTTTTAAATAGTTGTGTTTGAGTCCCTCAAATGTCCTCAGTGTGATAAGGTGTATCTCAAAATCATAAAGTCACTGCTGGAAAGGGTTCAAATATGCAAAGATGCTGGAAAACTGAAGAATCTGCAGGACCTTAAAGATTTCTCTGAAGAACGCTGCTCAGTTTAACTGTTCAGAACAAACAAGGGACTCATGCACAAACATCACAAAACAGAAAGACAGTCGAGGATCATCAGGTAACAGAACACAGTACTAAGAACCAAGAGTTCCCAAACTTTTGAGGGGGTTATTTTAATAATTTCAGCAATTTTTTTGTCTTGTGGACTAAATGTTAATATCTTTTATGTACAATATCTTACTCAGGAAAGTACTAAATAAAAAAATAACATGCATTTAGTATGATCTCTCTTATTTTTTTCAAATTACAAATTTTTTCACAGATTCTGCAAGGGGTGCCCAAACTTTCGAGCCCCACTGTAGGTCTTTGTTGTGCGCTAAGAAACAGCGTTATATGGAAACGCACTCCAGAATATTTGGAGAAAACCAAATCTCAAATCTAACTTTTTTTCCCCCTAAATGTATATATAAAGCACAGAATGCTTGGTTGGTTTGTTATTTTATTATTTCATTCTACTTCTAGGAGCATCAGAGAAGAATTTTAAATCACTGAAGTCAGTTGAGATGGAGGATCTGATTTCACTGGCCCTAAAATTTGTCCTCCATAGGAATTGAAAATTTTAATCACAATATATAAAAAATTAGATTATCGACTATCATTTGAATTGATGCAAAAGTATTAGTTAAAGTATTTAAGATTTAACATAATTTTAAGAAACATTATTGCCAGCAAGCACCACTTTTATCACTCTTCAACAGCAAAAATGCAAGCGATCGCGTGGCGGACTATTAGTAAAAAAATGCATCCCACACACTGCACAAACATTTGAATATGGGCCAGTAATAGAGTGGATTTATAGCCCTATAAGTTTATTAAAATAAATATTCACATAGTCTACATCAGACAGATACAAGAGATGTAGCTATAACCTATAAATTGAAGGCTTTTAGATGGTTTAATATAATCTAAATGACTGATGCCGCTACATTTTGTTCCTCATTAGTTGTTGTTGATTAAGATTAAACGAATGTCACTCTCATAAAAAAAAAAAACATATTTTAATTACTAATTTATGGAATAAATAATTAAGATACAGAACAGTTAAGTAAAATATGCTGAATATGTAATATTGTACAAATATATATAAAAAAAAATTCAAAGGTCATCTTTGAAATGATTATATTAAGCACATGCACTATTTTTGTGGTGATTGGTTTGACAGGAGCACTTGACGTCATGTTTTAATGTGGCATGTCAAGTTAAAGGTTAAGTACATACTTTTTTTTTGTCAAAATACATGGTCTTAACCCTCTTTAATGTTCATTGATAATTATGGCATTCATGGGTTATCTACCCTAAAATTGTAAACACTGAATATTTAGAGCTGTCCATTCAGATATCCAGTAGCAGGAAGTGGCATTGCATGTTACACACAGGATTGTCTGGCGGCTTGTGGCATATGCCGCTGAAAATTGCAGAACATGATGCGCAGTATGTTGTGACACCTTTAGCAGTGACTGACACGTGTTACTCTCTGCCAAGCAAGATGTACAACCCCAATTCCAGAAAAGTTGGGACGTTTTGTGAAAATACCATAAAATGAAGAATAAATTATTTGTACAACAGAAGCATGTCTTATGACAAACTTTTCCTTTTTTTTTGCTTTTGCATCTGTCTCTGATGAAAGTCTGGGTGGCCCGTTTGGCCATTATTACCAGAAACAAGTTGAAATATGTATTTATCTGGAAACATTTCCACTTTTTGACTATCTGAGATGAGCTCTGGCCCAGAGAACTCGTTTATTTGTATAGTGCTTTTTACAATACAAATCATTCCCGTGGCAAAACAGAGAAACAAATATGGACATAATTAGTGTAGCTGCTGTTCCAAACAGTACATCCGTCTAGTTGCAAATTGTCCACAAGATTCTATGTACTGTTTTTTGGTCCAATAAGAGATATATCTATCTTATCCAAATTTAATAGCAAAAAATTATTGGTCATCCAATCTTTTACATTTTTAACACACCCTATTAGCTTAAATAACTCGAAATTTCCATCTGGTCTCGTTAAGATATATGGTCAAGTATCATCAGCATAAAAATGGAAATTAATCCCATATTTTGTAGTAATATTATATTTAATTTGATATCATAATATATTTTGTATATTGAAAATAGCAAATGTCCTAGAACAGACCCTTGTGGCACTCCATATTTTACTGGTGATAAATTGTCATGGATCGCAAGAGGCGAAGACTCAAGTGCAGGCAGATGGAAAGACTTTATTTATACGTCACCAAAATAAACAAAAACACAACTGAAACCACCCCAAAGGGGGAAAAACCCAGCGTAGCGTCCAAAGTTACAAGACATAGACTGAACACAGAGTAGACAGCCATCAAAGGCATTAACCGGTACCTATGTGAGACAAACAAGCCCAGAACAGAAAACACAGGAGGCTTATAAAGAAGAGGCAACCAGGAAAGCAGCTGGGACAAATTAAATCAAGGAATGAGGTAACAAGAGAACAGGTGAGTGGGGGTATGGAGTCCAGAGGAAAGGGAGAAACACCGGTGGAGCAACTAAAACAATGATGAGGTAACAAGATGGGTGGGGTTAGAAAATAGACAGGAGAGAGCACATGGCACCAAACAAACACAACACAAGCCATGTTCTCACAGAAAGAAAAAGACAGAAAAACAGAAAGACAGAAGACTGTGACAGAACCCCTCCCTTAAGGAGTGAATTCCAGACACCCCAAAATAATAAATCACGGAGGGAGGCGGAACGGAGGAGGATCAGGGGGAGGGATGGAGGACCATGTAAAATTGGGAAACAGAGACAAGAGACAGACAAGAAACATAGGAGGGAGGTGGACCGGCGGAGGATCAGGGGAAGGGACAGAGGGCCAGGTCCATAGGAGGAAACAGAAAGAAAGACACAGACCGCAGAACAAAAAAAATAAAACACAAAAACACAAGTCCAAGAAGGGCATCACGTGACGCCCACGAGGGCGGAGCAGAAGACCACCATAACCGTGTGGTCAGGCCGGATGCCCCCCAGGGCGGAACAGAGAACCATCACATCCTTGTGATCAAGGCCAGAGTCCCCCAGGGCAGAGCAGAAGACCACCACAACCATGTGATCAGGGTGGAAGCCCTCCAGGGCGGAGCAGAAGACCACCATAACCGTGTAGTCAGGACGGACGCCCCCCAGGGTGGAGCAGAAGACCACCACAACCGTGTGATCAGGGCGGAAGCCCCCCAGGCCGGAGCAGAAGACCACCACAACCGTGTGGTCGGGACGGATGCCCCCCAGGGCGGAACAGAGAACCACCACATCCTTGTGGTCGAGGCCAGAGTCCCCCAGGGTAGAGCAGAAGACCACCACAACCATGTGGTCAGGGCGGAGCAAAAGATCACCATAACCGTGTGGTCAGGACGGACGCCCCCCAGGGTGGAGCAGAAGACCACCACAACTGTGTGGTCAGGGCGGAAGCCCCCTAGGCCAGAGCAGAAGACCACCACAATCGTGTGGTCAGGGCGGAAGCCCCCCAGGCCGGAGCAGAAGACCACCACAACCGTGTGGTCAGGGCGGAAGCCCCCCAGGCCGGAGCAGAAGACCACCACAACAGTGTGGTCTAAGCAGAAGCCCACCAGGGCGGAGCAGAAGACCACCACAACCGTGTGGTCAGGGCAGAGTAGAAGACCACCATAACCATGTGGTCGGGACGGAAGCCCCCCAGGCTGGAGCAGAAGACCACCACAACCGTGTGGTCAGAGCGGAAGCCCCCCAGGGCGGAGCAGAAGATCACCACAACTGTGTGGTCGGGACGGGTGCCCCCCAGGGTGGATGAGAAGACCACCACGTCCGTGTGGTCGAGATCGGAGTTCCCCAGGGCGGAGCAGAAGACCGCCACAACCGTGTGGTCAGGACGGACCCCCCCCCAGGGCGGAGCAGAAGACCACCACATCAGTGTGGTCGAACCAGTTGCCCCCCAGGTCAAAGCAGAAGACCACCACATCCTTGTGGTTGAGGCAGAAAGCCCCCAGGGCAGAGCAGAAGACCACCACATCCGTGCGGCCGGGCCAACGTGAGGACAAGTCTGGTTGGGCATGTCTGAAACATAAAACATGAACATGTTAGGGGTAGCCTCCGTGGCCACAACAGGAACAGTCGGGTGCTCAGAGAGTTCGGCTGAGGCATGATGAGTCTCTGGAAGTTCCGCAGAGGCGAGGAGAGGAGAGACCCGAGTAGTTCCACAGAGAAGTGATGAAACTCTGATAGTCCCATGGTGTTTATAGTGGATTCCAGAAGATCGGTGCTGACTTGACTCTGCTCATGAAGATTATTGGTGACTTGCATTTGTTCATGAAGATCAATGGTGACTTGCCTTTGCTCATGAAGATCAGTGGTGACTTGCCATTGTTCATGAAGCTCACCGGTGACTTGACTCTGTCCTTGAAGCTCACTGGTGACTTGACTCTGTCCTTGAAGCTCACCGGTGACTTGACTCTGTCCTTGAAGCTCACCGGTGACTTGACTCTGTCCTTGAAGCTCACCGGTGACTTGACTATGTTCTTGAAGCTCACCAGTGACTTGATCTGACTTTGAAAGGTCAACGGTGACTAGCCTTGACTCTGGAAAGTCCATGGTAACTAGCCCTGACTCTGGAAGTTCGACGGTGACTAACCCTGACTCTGGAAGGTCGACGGTGACTAACCCTGAATCTGGAAGGTCGACGGTGACTAACCCTGACTCTGGAAGGTCGACGGTGACTAACCCTGACTCCAGAGAGTCCATGAGCACCTGACTTGACTTTGGAGGGTCAACCGGAACCTGACTCAACTCTGGAGCTTTCGGAGCAGTCACCGCCGCCTCGGGGGAGTCGTGAGCAGCCATTGCATCCCTCGCTGACATCAGGGAGGATCCTGCATGCTGCATCTAAGCCCAACGTGCCCAGAGAATGACCCCAAGAAACTGGAAGTGGTCGGCATTACCTGAGGAGGTCCTGGAACAGCAGCCCATACTGGGAGGGGGGCACCCTCCAGCAGTTCCACCTCCTTTAAATCGATGATGTGGTCGACCATCTCCCAATAGGACCAATTATCTAGCTCCCCCAGTTCCACCCAGTTGACAGGCTCGTCCAGGCCTACTAAAAACAGATGGATGAGGGTGCTCTCCTCAAGCCCTAGCCCTTGGACTGCATCGAAGAGGTCCTCGGCATACAGCCCGAAGAGATTGTCTTGTGGGCAGGGATGCGGCCCAATGGTAGGGGTCTGGATCCTTGGTCGTCCGGAAACTGGGTATAAGAAAATCCCCATCGCCGCTGACTCTTCAAATGGCTTGTTTGTACTGTCACGGATCGCAAGAGGCGAAGACTCAAGTGCAGGCAGATGGGAAGACTTTATTTATATGTCACCAAAATAAACAAAAACACAACTGAAACCATTCCAAAGGGGGAAAAACCCAGCGTAGCGTCCAAAGTTACAAGACATAAACTGAACACAGAGTAGACAGCCATCAAAGGCATTAACCGGTACCTATGTGAGACAAACAAGCCCAGAACAGAAAACACAGGAAGCTTATAAAGAAGAGTAAATCAGGTAAGCAGCTGGGACAAATTAAATCAAGGAATGAGGTAACAAGAGAACAGGTGAGTGGAGTTTAGGGGTATGGAGTCCAGAGGAAAGGGAGAAACACCGGTGGAGCAACTAAAACAATGATGAGGTAACAAGATGGGCGGGGTTAGAAAATAGACAGGAGAGAGCACATGGCACCAAACAAACACAACACAAGCCATGTGCTCACAGAAAGACAAAGACAGAAGACTGTGACATAAATGAGATGACTCCCCATTTAAATAAACAAAGTGGTAGCAATCAGTGGCTGAACCATTATAAAGCCTGTCTTTGAATACCGGTATAGTTTTGTAATTGATCTACGAGTTATTTCATGATCTATAGTGTCTAACTCAGCACTAAAATCAAATAAAACTAGCAGTGAGATCCAGCCTTGGTCTGACGCAAGAAGCAAGTCATTTGTAATTGTAATTTTTTTTTCAAGTGCTGTTTCTGTGCTATGGTGGGGCCTGATGCTTGACTGAAATTCTTCATAGAGATATTTTTTTTTGTGAGCTATGTTCCAGCTTTGCTTGCAAAGACTGAGATGCTTCTTTTATACCTAAACATGACCCTGCACCTATTACCAATTTACCCTACGTATTATGATATTTTATAAGCTTTTCACTTTTATTATGCTTCTGTCCCAACTTTTTTGGAGTTTGTTGCAGCCATTGACATTGAAATTTATTTATCTCAACAAAACACATTTAAGTCTTTTTTTTGTACTTTTGTTAATCAAATCAAAATTAAAAATAATTAACATCACAAATTCTTGACTTTATTGCATTTAACTAAACATCTCAAATTGTCTGGAGTTGTAGTCATTTGCACAGGTCAGTGGATTCTATGTAGCCATAAAATAATGTTTTATATTGTACATAAAAAGTTAATAAGCTTTTGTGTCAAATATGTGGATAGGATTATTACATTGATCCATGTTTGGTTTTTTTGATAAATAGATTTACCCTCTGATAATTTTTTTTTTCAATATTTTCTTCAACAAACATGCTGTGTCGAAAATCCTCAGAACTACAGGACTGACCCAGATGGTAATATATGCATTTAACAGCACTCTGCAACAACAGCATGAAACAAGAACGATATAAAACCTTTCCCTATGGAGAAGCCTAATAGTTGATGTACAATTCAACTCTGGTTTAGACAGCTTAAAGCTAATACGCTGTAAAGTAATGTACAATGAATTAAAGCTGTGAGGAATAGTTTACATTAAATAAGTCCACTCCCTACCGGCTTTTTGCTATAAATTGAGATAAAAAATTAATTTACAGTTTTTGTTTAAAATTCAGAAGTCAGTAATTGAACTTCAAAACCTCAGTAATTGTCCTTAATTTACCAGGCTTCCATTTTTAAACTATTTTTGTAGTTTGGTAAGTTTCTACAAACACTTTAACATATGATGTAAAAGATCATATGATTGTTTGACCTATTAAATCTCTCTTGACCACCAGGATTTTCCCCCTTTATTCAAGTAGATATAAGCCATATGTGTATGTATATTAAAGAACATCACCAAGATGGCAACATTGTGCCCTTTATATAAAATTGTATGGTCTCAACAATGACACTTCAACTGTTTGATGCTTGCCATGGGATACTTTTATTGAAAGAAAGTTTAAGGAAGGAAGTTTAAGGATTTCTTCCTTTTTTATTCTTCACAAAGTCACTAAACGTTTTTAATGATTTGGTGGATCCATGGAAGATATGCTGAAATCTTAGTATACACATTAGGTTTCTCAGGTGAATTGCAGAGAGCTTTGTAACGAAATGATATGACACCAACTGCAGTGTCTCCACAAACCAAAGGACCCCCAGAATCTCCCTGTTAAGAAACACAGATCAACACGTTACTTAAGGGCCATATATCAGTTAAAACCAGTTCATTAATTAAAGTCTATGATCATCTTTTCTACGTACATTGCAGAATCCACCATCGCCATGTACACATCATCTGTGAGAGCGAGAAGTAAATCTCTCCCCATCTATTGTAACATTCTGTGTTATTCATTACATACACGTCTGCCTCTATTAAGGCGGGCATACACGGTGCGATTTTTGCTGTCGTACGAGTTCGCAGGCGATTTTTTTCAATCGTGTGGAAATCGCGTATTCTCGTATGGTCGTGGCTCGTATAATTTGCGATGAATTACGAGCCAAGCAGAGTGGTTTACGAGCACTTCCCGACCTCCAGATAATTTTTAAACATGTCTAAAAAGTTTGTGAGCTATCGGTTTGAATTCGTGACATTGGTGCGGTTGAACAAGCCGATTTGTTGATTTATCTGAAGTTGACCAATCACAAACTAGGAAAACCACAGAAGAAGAAAGACAAAGACGACAGCGAATGAGGATTATTGACCTGGAGGATAAACTCGCTGCACTCTGACAGGAACAGTGAGTGCTGTATGATGTTTCTAGCAACGAGTACCATGCTTTTTAGTTCTCTCTCTCTCTCTCTCTCTCTCTCTTACACTCACACACACGCCAATGTAGTTTACAGGGGCTCTCCATAGACGTAACGGTATTCTATAATGTATATCCCCATACACTACCTCTATCCATCACGGAAAATGCATGTTTAAAATTTCTATTAAATACCATATAGTATTTTTTAAATCCATTTGGTTTACGAGGGCACAGGAATTGTGCTCACAAACCATGTTTACATTGTAATACCTATTTCAGATATTTATAAACCAAAACACACACACACAGGGTGACCAAACGTCCCGGTTTCCATGTACATGTACAAATAACATGTACGTGTAGGAAACAGTCACGGCTCGTATCAATATTTGATATGCATTTATGAGAGAGGGAGAGCAGTTATATTAGGCTCGTTTGACTTGAAGCAGCGCTGAACGCACAGAATGATCACCTGTATGACATCAAAGTACCGCGAGAGCGATTCGAATGCATTGGATATGTATGCTCGCTTATCGCTCTCGCGGTACTTTAATGTCATACAGTGATCCTTCTGTGCATCGCTGCTTCAAGTCGAACGCGTCTATCAACTTCGTGCGATTTCTTCTGGAATTCGCGGGTTGTAAAATCATGTCGTATATAATCTCGTCCGTACGATTTTCAGATAAACTCAACTGTGCCGTGTACGTGGACATACGATCTTCCGACCATCCGAATTCGCACCGTGTACGCCCACCTTTAGACGACTACTTGGTTTACCATTAGTCCACAGGTGCCCCCAGCCCGCAACACTACAAAGAGTGTTTTCGTGAACAATTTCTCCATCCTTTGGTAATGATATCCATTTAACATTTGTTGTCTATATTGACCTTTTTCTGTAGCTGCAATTCAAAAACAAACAATATTAATACAGAGATTTATTAGTCTTTTATAAAAACTGAACCACAATTGATTATACTGCTTGTATTTTCTCCACATTATTGATTTGTTCTCCTGACTATAACAAAAACTTTCTAACAAATATATAAATATATGGCCCATTTTTTGTTTCTATAAACTAATATATTGTAGGAAATAGACTCAAGAAGTAAATCTTAATTAAATCTTTGAGTATGTTGTAAATAAATAATACAATAAATAAAATAATAATAAAAAATTCTCATAGTGTGAGTTAAGTCTATGCTATTGTTCCTGATCAGATATTATTTTTAACAAAAACAGGTTGTTACCTTTAAAAGCATGATGTCATTCTGAATAGGATAAATGTTGTACTTTGGATGTGGGATGTATTTCTTCACTTCGATTGGCTTCAGAGTCATACTGTTGCTTAAGTCATGAGCACCAACTACAACCGTCCGAATCCCAAATCTGTTTAAAGAGTACTGAAAATATTGATTTATTGACATCTTTATCCACTAAGTACAGTCTGCCCAGTAGTCACTTGTTTTGTTTCTTTCAGGTTACAGACTTTGTTAAGAAATTGTTTCCCCACTTTACCAACCCTCCTCCTGAATGCCATCTTGATCATTTTTACACATTGAGTGCAGGCCAGAAGCATCTAATTTCAGTTATTTACAATTTGATAAATGCACTTAATGTAGACCCCACTGTTTCTTTTAGAGAATCTTGGGATCATGACCTAGGTATTTCTATTACCGATGAGCAATGGGATGACATTTTGAATCTGGTTCATACCTCTTCCATATGTGCCAGACATAGCCTATTGCAGTGTAAAGTGCTCTACCGAGCTCATTTAACAAATGCCAAATTAGCAAAATATTTTCCAGAAAGGAGCGATGCCTGTCACCGCTGCAGGCAATCTCCTGCAAATCTCCATATGTTCTGGAGTTGCCGCCAGCTGAAAGACTTTTGGTCCAATGTATTTGATACACTTAACCATGCTCTTAACATAGACTTAGACCCTAACCCCTTGACAGTTCTTTTTGGCATTTCCTCGAGACCTAATTTGACTGTTTCAGTCTGCCAGGTCATTGCCTTTACTACCGTTTTAGCTAGACGAGCTATTCTCCTCATGGAAACATGTCTTTCCCCCATCACATGATATGTGGATCCGAGAAATCTTTTGCTGTATAAAGCTTGAAAAGTTAAGATTCTCGCTTTCAGGATCTCTCAAATCTTTTCATAAGACCTGGAAACCTTTTTTAGATCATATCGAAGGCTTACTCTGTTCTCCTGATACCAGTGCTAATACACATTAGTTGACTTCTATTGGAAGGAGTGAAGATTGATTTTTGAGAGAAAATTTTTCTTTTTTTAATATATATATTTGTTTAGCTTTGTTTATGCAATAATTAGTTTAGTTCCTTTTCTATTTTATTTATTTTTATTAATTTTTATTATTATTATTTTTTCTCTCTCTTGGCTTTATATTTAAATGGCTGTTTGGTGGGAGGGTTTTAAGTGGGTTTATATTGAGACGATTTATAATTTCGTATTTTTCAATGAATACATTATGTATGGTCTTGTTAAAATACCAATAAAAAAAGAAAGAAAAAATGACTGCAGTGCTACCATATAACTCTTACCCTTTCCAGCAACGTGCAGCAGTCAAGACAAACTCATCAGAGATGAGGAATCCACCGCAGAGGTGTTCCCCATAAGCCTGAATAGAAACCATATAAGGTCTGGAGTGGGGTTTTGCTACACTGCCATTCACTCACATGAGCTGAAAGAGATAGCGCTGTCAGCTATCTTAGTCACCTGATTGATCAATATGCAATTTAGTCAATCTGTCTTACCAGTGAAGGTCAGGTGTGGCAGCAGAGAGGCCAGCAGGAGCAGACAGATGAAGGTCATCATGAAGATGATCAGTGAGCTCTCACTGACAAAACACTGTATAAATATACTTTAAAGGGGGGGTGGAGACGTTTTTCTGACCACAAGTCTGCAATAAATGTGAAAATGGCTCTGACTGACTGATTGTTTAACCTCTTACAAACTCTGAATTCTAATAATCAACAGCATTTGCAAAATGCCAATAGAGTGCCGAAGATATGATGTCACTTTGTAGGACAACCCGGAAGTTATTGGCGCATGGGTTTCCTCGATCGAAAAGCCTATGCATTTTCCCCATAGACTTTTGGAAAATCCCAAAAAATAAGATCTGTGTTCAACATCTTTACAAGTTAATCCAAAATGTATACATTGTAAAGTCTAAATAAAGCCATCAGGTATAAAATGCTAACGGTAGGCTATAAATGGACTAGACACAGCACACCATGGTCGCGGATCAACGTCATCATCAAGCTTTCTCAAACTTTAATTAAAAAAAACGCTCGCTCATTATGATCTGCGCTGTGTATGAACACTTATCCACTTTTTCATGAGAAATATTGCCCATAAATTTTTTCCAAAAATGTTAGAAACTAATTTTGTTTATGCATGCCTCTCTGAGATTTTTTTTTATTTTGTTCATGTTTTATTTATTCGTTAATTATTTTGTTAGTTTAAATAGAAACTTTAATATTATTTTCTTTGTGATTAAGATTATTATGCCTGGTCATTGTGCCCAAAATAAACTTTAAAGACTATCTTCCACTCTGTAATGTTTGATTGTATGTTTGCATACCATTTGCTAATTCGCCAGAAAAAAAACGTGCTTTGACCATCTCAGAACCACGTTAGCTATGGCAGTATCAATTTCCAATCTTATGTCCTTTTTCTTAGATGACAGAAAAACCATAGCTCGAGAAGAGAACCATTATAAATCTGGTCATGTAGAACAGTGCAGCTTATATGCTGGTTTACTTAACGGTATTGTAAGGGCCAGCATGAGGGACAAGGTTTATCGAGTCTCGGTAACTAAACTAGGGAGAGATAGATGAGTTATAATAGTGTTCTATGTATTTAAGATAACTATCAGACGTCTATGATGTCTAAAGTCCCCGCCAAAGGATGTATTCCCTTTTAGCAACTTGTTAGCAACCACTGTTTTTAAGACACAATAATGTTTTTAAAAAATCACAAGCAGGTTATAACTGGTGTGTTTTATGTCATAGATCAAAAATATTTAGAGGCTTTGTTAACCACAGACTTTATTTCTGGCGATTTAGCAAAAACCCCAAAAAAAAAAACATAACCTTTAGGGCGAGGGAACTGGAAGTGCTAAAATGCTAACTCACTTCCGTGTTTTGGCCTACAAAGTGACGTCATGACTTCAGGACACTATTGCCACAAAATTGTTCCATGTTTTCCTTTGGGAAAGAAAAAATAAATCAATATTACAGTTGAGGCACTTATGGTTAAAGTAAATGGGACATTTTTTACGAGGGATCTTAAGATTTTTGGAGCTTTAGATATTTCAGAAATCTGACGCTCATCACTTTGTAAAAGCACCTACATTAATTATTCTGTTAAAACTTCTAACTTGAGCCATAAAGGGAATTTTGGCATTGTTATGGAAACAAAGTTATAAAATGAGATATGACTTCACACAGAAAAGGTTGTTATTTTTTGTATGCAAAGGTGTTAACACATGTTGTTTACATCTTTTGGTTATACTACTAAAAAAGTGAGTGTTTGGACATTTATGGATTGGCCCCATCCACTTTTATTGTAATTGTGAACTGTATACATTTCACTGTATCCAATATTTTTATTTTATTTTATTTTAAGAAATGCGCAGACAAGTGGGCAATATTTTTCAGTGCTATCAAATAAAATTTTATTGAATATCAGCTATTTAGATGGCTAGAACTCGGGTCTCTGGTGTGGTGGTTGAGAGATCTGCCACAGAAGAAGCACTACTCCAGGCAATGCTGGTTTATTTAAAAAAAGGTCTTTGCAAGCCAAAAATCCAACAAAAGTTCTTCTCAGACAGAGGAATATATAACATGAGAGATAACTGGGAAACAAAAACCACAAGGGTAAATAAAAACTCCAGGAGGGGAGAAAACAAAACTAGAGCATGTGAACAATCAAATAACTAAAAACACCTTACTTGAGGTAGCTTGGAAAGACTTGGAAGGACTTGGAAATACAAAGCAAGTAGCACACAGCCTGGAATCAAAAAACAAGTGTTAAACATAGGGAAGACTCAGCTAAAATACTCTGAGAGAAAACACCCTGGCCTCTGGGTGCGAAACTCCCTGATCAAACTTGGGTCCAGGATGTCTTTGGCTGGAACCCAGGAATGCTCCTCTGGCCCGTAGCCCTCCCAGTCCACCAAATATTGTAGTGAGTTCTGGACCATCCGGGAGTCCAGTATCCGGCGTACTGTGTAGGCTGACTGGCCATTGATGATCCTGGGAGGTGGAGGAGGCCTGTGTGGGGGGGCAAACGGTGAAGACAAGACAGGTTTAAGTAATGAGACATGAACCGTGGGGTTTATATGAAGGGAACGAGGGAGAAATAAACGATAAGAAACAGGGTTAACTTTCCTTGCTATGCGAAAAGGGCCGATATATTTCTGGTAGAGTTTCTTGGATTTGACCCGGAGGGGCAGGTGCTTTGTAGATAGCCAAACTCTTTGACCGGCTCGAAAACTGGGGGCTGTCCGGCGGCGACGATTAGCCTGAATTTGGTATCTCTGGGAAGTCCGAAGGAGGGTACGTCTGGCCTTCCTCAACGTAAGCCGACAGCGTTGGACAAAGCGTTGGGCCCAGGGAATACCAAATTGTGCCTCTTCCTCTGGGAATAATGGAGGGGTATATCCAAACTGGCATTCAAAGGGGGATAGTCCAGGGGCTGAGGACTGGAGGGTGTTGTGGGCATTTTCAGCCCAAATAATATAGGTGGCCCCAGACGTAAGATTGCTAGTCTCCAGATCCTGATTGATATGTTCTGTCTGGCCATTAGACTCTGGATGGAACCCAGATGATAGGCTGGCCATGGCCCCAATAAGCCTGCAGAAGGCTCCCCAGAACCAGGACGAGAACTGGGGACCTCAGTCAGAGACAATGTCCAGGGGAATACCAAATATATGGAAGACATGGTTCATGAGGAACTCTGCAGTCTTATTGGCCGAAGGCAGCTTGGGCAGGGGAATGAACCGGGCAGCTTTGGAGAACCGATCTACAACCACCAGGATGACTGTATTGCCCTTGGATGGTGGAAGCCCGGTAACAAAGTCCAGAGAGAGATGTGACCGTGGCCTGCTAAGAATAGGTAATGGACGGAGCAGTCCCTGAGGTCGGTAACAAAGTCCAGAGAGAGATGTGACCATGGCCTGCGGGGATTAGGTAAGGGACGGAGCAGTCCCTGAGGTCGCTGATGTGCAGACTTTCCTTGGTTGCATACAGGGCAGGCCTTCACATAGACCTTATCGTCCTTCTTGATGGACGGCCACCAAAACCGCCACTGGAGAAAGTCAAGGGTGCGGGCACTTCCTGGATGGCAAGTCAAGGGAGAGTCATGAGCCCACTGCAAGACCTGGGATCGGGCAGCTTGATGAAAGAACAGACATCCAGGGAGACCACCACCTGGATCAGGCTCATGGGCAAGGGTCTCTCGCACCACTCTTTTCAGTTCCCACTAAAATTATTGGTGTCAAGGGCTTCTCTTGTGTCTCAGGAGAGTAGGCTCGAGACAGGGCATCTGGCTTTTAACGTTCTTGGTGCCGGGAGTGTAAGATAGAAGAAACTGGAATCGATTAAAAAACAGTGACCATCTAGCTTGCCGAAGATTCAACCACTTAACCTGCTGGAGATACTCCAGGTTTTTGGGGTCCGAGAGAACCTAGAAAGGGTGCTGGGCCCCCTCGAGCTAGTGGTGCCACTCCTCCAAGGCCAGTTTTACTGTGAGCAACTCACTACCCCCCACGTGGTAGTTGCACTCGGCATCCAACAGGTGACAAGACATGAAGGCGCAAGGGTGTAATTTTCCATCTTCACCTTTCTGCGAAAGGATGCCCCCTACCCCCACCTCTGAGGCATCCACCTCCACCAAAAAAGGTCTGTCTCGGTCAGAAGAATGGGAGCGGAAGTTAAGCAGCGCTTGAGATCTCAATGAGCTGAGCTGAAATTCTTAATGAACTTTCTATAGAAGTTTGCAAAGCCAATAAAACATTGAACCTCCTTGACCGTAGTAGGTATGGGCCAGTTGTGGATTGTCTCTACCTTCTTAGGGTCCATTCCCAGGTGGCCAGGAGTGACAATGATTCCAAGAAACTGAGCCTGGGTAACATGAAATTCACACTTCTCTAGCTTTACATAGAGGTGATTGTCAAGGAGTTTCTGGAAAACCCTGCTAACATGCCCCTCATGCTCCTCCAGTGACTTTGAGAAAATGAGAATCTCGTCAAGGTATACAAAGACGAATTGATTAAGAAGGTCCCGGAGGACATCATTGATTAGTGCTTGGAATATTGCGGGGGCACTGGTAAGTCCGAATGGCATTACGAGATACTCATAGTAGCCTGTGGGGGTGTTGAAGGCAGTCTTCCATTAGTCTCCCTGCCGGATCTGCACAAGATGGTAAGCATTGCGGAGATCCAGTTTAGTGAAAACAGAGGCTCCTTGAAGCAGTTCAAAGACTGTATCCATGAGAGGTAGGGGGTATAGATTCCGAACCGTGATCTTGTTGAGGCCCCAGTAATCAATACAAGGCCTAAGACCCCCGTCTTTCTTCTGAACAAAGAAGAATTCTGCCCCAGCTGGGGAGTTTGAGGCAAGGATGACACCGGCTGCCAAGGACTCCTTAATGTAGAGATCCATAGCTGAGTGCTCTAGGCAAGACAAGGAGAAGATCTGACCCCTGGGAGGGCAGGAGCCAGGGAGTAATTCAGTAGCCAGTCGTAAGTGCTGTGAGGTGGTAAGGAGGTAGCCCGGGACTTGCTGAACACTGCCTTAAACTTATGATAAACTCTGGGGACTCAAGACCGGTCGACAGACTCGTGAAACTCAGAACAAGGGGCTGGGGAACTCTGAAGTAGGCAGGAGAGTTTGCAAGTAGAACCCCACCTTAGGATAGTGCCAGTGGGCCAGTCGATATGGGATATACGGTTCCAGAGGTCTGCCATCCAATGCAGTAACTGCCTGGGGGTGAGGAAGAAGTTGGGTAGTCATATTAAGTTTCTTAGCCAAGGTTAGATCTAGAAAGTCGCCTGCGACCCCAGAATCAATCATAGCCTGGACCTGATGCTGGTGGCCCTCCAGGACAACGTGACTGGAACTGCTAGGATGGGGTTAACAGGAGGAGTTCTAATTTTCCTGTCACAGCCCTCCTGTTGCTGTTTGGAGAAAGCCTGGAACGGCCCAATTGCATTTCTTCTGGGTAATCGTGGAGCTGTTCAGGAGCTGGGGAAGTTTTGGATGAAGGAATACAAACTGGAGAACCAGACTTCCTCAGAGGAACTTGGGACTGAGACTCCTTGCGACGAGCTATCCTCCGCTCTCTCAGGTGATTGTCTAGGCGGATGGCCATTGCTATGAGGGATTCAAAATCTTCAGCCGGTTCTCGAGTGGCTTACTCATCTTGAAGGGGCTTAGACAACCCTCCCTGAAAGCAGGAGTTGAGAATGTTTGGCTATTAGCTCTTCTTGTCGGCTGAGAATGGCTTCATGCCGCTTAAAAGATGCCTCATGTTGAGCACTGCGAATAGGTCCTTTCTGAGTGTTTCTGGGTCCATGAGTGACTTGGTTTTTCTGTCACGATCCGGGCTAGAACTCAGGTCTCTGGTGGTTGAGAGATCTGCCACTAGGCCACAGAGGCTGAGTTGTTGGACCCAATGAAATACTCAAAGCAGTACTCCAGGCAATGTTGGTTTATTTAAAAAAAGGTCTTTACAAGGCAAAAATCCACCAAAAGTTCTTCTCAGACAGAGGAATTTATTAACATGAGAGATAATTGGGAAACAAAAACCACAAGGGTAAATAAAAACTCCACGAGGGAAAACAAAACTAGAGTATGTGAACAATCAAATAACTAAGAACACCTTACTTGAGGTAGCTTGGAAAGACTTGGAAGGACTTGGAAACACAAAGCAGGTAGCACGCAGCCTGGACTCAAAAACCAAGTGTTAAACATAGGGAAAGACTCCGCTAAAATACTCTAAGAGAAATAAGGCACAGGTAACCTGGATAATGCTAACAAGAGTAGACGAAGAAGAATTAAGACAAGGAAAAAAGGGGACCTCTAGAGGCACGAAGACAAACTACAGGAGGTCAAATGGAGGTCCTCTCAGAGGGCACTTTGTATACTTGCTTCATTCAGATAGCATTTCTTCTTAGAACACGGTCAATTGTGGAGACAATGCATTGGTGGATATTGTGGAACAGTTGATTTTCCGGTGTTATTCTTTGCTGAATTTCTTTGAGGCGGAGGATGTTGTTCTGGATGACCATGTCAACAATGGATCTGTTTATATCTGGCCAGCTTTTCTCAGTGAGAGAACATGATTTATGACAATGTCAATAAGTTTGGCTCTGATTTAATTTGAAACACGCGTGTACCCTACCCTCATTCTACCTCTCCTCCCTCCTCTTACACCTTGGCCTCCTCTTCCTTTTTGCCCCCTCTTCCTCCCTGTCCACCTCTTCTTATATTTTCTCTTTCCACTATACCACTGCCCTCCAATTTATCCATCCCTTCAGTCTCTTCTCCTCTTCCTACATCCTCAGATCTTCTCGCTCTTCCTCCTACGTCTTCAGCTCTTCTTTCTCTATCTCCTCTTTCTCTATCTCCTCTTCCTATTCTCCCTCTACCCTGGCCACCACCTCTCACTCATAAACCTCTTCGGTTTCCACTGCTTATACTTCTTTTTTTTGTCTTACTGTATCTCCTCATTTGTCTTCTTTGTTCTTCTTCTCTTCCCCTTTTGTAGTTGTTGTAATTACATAATTTTTCACACAGCTGTCTTAGGAAACTGGCTTTGTGTTTTTCAGAGTTTTGTCTGTTGTATTTTGAAAATGGTACAAAAATGTGTGTGATCTTTGTGAAGAACAATTAAAAAGTTACAAATGTTTTTAATGATATATTAAAGATTTGGTTGGCTTTGAGTTTGGAGAAATGTACCAAATCGTTTGAGAAAAACTGTAACTGTTCTGTGTAATAAATGCCTCTCACAGTAACAGATTTTGCACTTTCCTTTTAGTCTGTCCTGTCAGTTTTGTGCTGGATATTATTTTCTACACTCTATGCTTTAAGGCTTTAACTTATTCTATACATCTTTGAAGAGATGTGTAATAGAGGCATCCTGATTGCTCCTGTCCACCAGGGTGAGACACAGTATAGGAAATCCTTGTTGGTTGAACCAAGCACTAAATGACTAGAAGGGATACAGGTAATATCGGAAGCTAACAAGAAGTTTTCTACCTGTTAGATTGTGTTTTATTAACGTCTTAAAATTAAAATTAATAGTTTGATGTGCCACAACTTTCTTCAGTTAAACAAGGAAAAAACTGTCATTGCACTTTGAAACAAAGATAAAGTGTTCAAGGTGAATGCATACCTTGACTCTAGGGGTCAAACAACTAAAAATCAAGTCAGGAATCTTGGTGTGATACTAGAGACAGACCTTAGTTTCAGTAGTCATGTCAAAGCAGTAATTAAATAATCAGCATACTATCATTTAAAAATCATTGCAAGAATTAGATGTTTTGTTTCCAGTCAAGACTTGCAGAAACTTGTTCATGCCTTTATCACCACCAGGGTGGACTATTGTAATGGGCTCCTCACCGGCCTTCCCATAAAGACCATTAGACAGCTGCACCTCATCCAGAACGCTGCTGCCAGGGTTCTGATTAGAACCAGAAAATCTGAGCATATCACACCAGTCCTCAGGTACTTACACTGGCTTCCAGTTATATTTAGGATTGATTTCAAAGTATTTTTACTCATATAAGTCATTAAATGACCTAGGACTGAAATATATTTCAGATATGCTCACTGAATATAAGCCTAACAGACCACTCAGATCATTAGGATTGAGTCAGTTAGAAATACCAAGGGTTCACACAAAACAAGGTGAGTTCGCCTTTAGTTACTATGCCGCCCCTCAGTTGGAATCAGCTTCCAGAAGAGATCAGTTGTGCTGAAACACTAGTCACATTTAAATCTAGACTCAAACCTCATCTTTTTAGCTGTGCATTTATTGAATGAGCACTGTGCAATGTCCGAACTGATTGCACTATATTTTCTCTGTTTTTTATTATTATTGTTTTATTTTATTTAAATAAAAAAAGAAATATTTAGAAATATATATATAAAAAAAAAATTTAAATTCATTTTAAATAAGTAATTTAATTTTTTTTTATAATTTTAAAAGTTTTAAAATTGCTTGTTTTATTCTTGTTATTATTTTTCTTCATTATTATTTTGCTTTCTTTTAAGTAAAGCACTTTGAATTACCATTGTGTATGAAATGTGCTATATAAATAATTTTGCCTTGCCTTGCCAAAGTACAAATTACAGTGTCCTCATCAGAATCACTCATTCAGTATGAACATAATACAATATTATATGAAATTCTGAAATGATATGATAAATGACCAAACATTTGTATACATACAACTACAATCATAAGTCTCTTGAAATGAGTTTTTCTCCATTTAATACCATTTTCTTTGAATGGATACATGTTATTTTGGGCATGTCTGTCATGCAGCTCAGCTAAATTCAGTGAGTGCAAAAAGTGGTTTGTAACACTACCTCTGACCAGGTCATAAAACTTTATGACCCAACTGGAACTTTTTCCCGCTTCGGATCGCGGACGTTCATTGGTTGTTCGGGCAAACAGAGGTGTGAACCAGTCGCTCCATAAGAGAACTGACCCAGGAAGTTCTCGTTGCTTTTTCATCTATGCACTTCGTTGGGTACTTGGTCTCAGCACTGCATCTGAGAGAACAGCCTGTTCTCATGGCTCCTTAGGGAGCTTTCATCTCCGTTTTTCTTTTCTCTCCTTTACTAAGTTGTATTCTCACATTTGCCTCTCCCCACGAGGGAGATGAACTCTGAATCAATTCTTTGGTAATCATTTCAGTCTGTGAAACTTTGAAACTGAAGACATGAGAGAACACGCCCACTCTTTCTTGCTGCTTAAAGGTTGTCTATTCCGTTTTCAAGGTGATCTGATTCCTTGATGTTTACTGTCTGTGGTTTTGCCATACTGGAAGATCATTCTGCGATCTCAACTATTTCTCTCTCATTCTCTCTCGCTCATCCTCTCTCTCTCATCTGTAATCCGTTATGTTTGTTTTTGTTTTTACTGTTTGTATTGTTATACACATATTTACTCTTTGTGAATCGTAGTTTGATGTATTATTAGTTCAATTATTAAGATCTAATATATATACACATGATTGCTTCGGTCTAAAATGCTCACATCACAAAGTCAATGAAATGTTTGATCTAAGCTACAAAGCTTATTTGTTAATTTTCAGTAACCTACATTTTATAAGGACAGGAGAATAGTTTCATGGCCAGAAACAATTTTTCCTGAAATTATAAGAAGTGATAACTTTATTGTTAAAGTTAATCTTATGGCTGTTAGCTGGACAAACCACTGTTCGATTTGCATTAATTCCCAGTAAAAGATAATTGATGTGAAGAATGGAATATTGACATATTAATGAGTAAATTTCAGTGCCTTGTAATAAGTTATTGATATATACAATTGATCTATTTTTCATCTTCAATAATTTAAATGTAACCGGTCATATGAGATATATATTGATCATTTTCCTGATTAATTATTAAAATTCCCTATATCATTTGAGCTTACTTTAATGTACTACCCAGTGCAGCTACAGAACCCTATATCTTGCTATTCTAATTTAAATTACTGATTAAAATTAAAGAAATGCCCTTTTACATCAATTTACAATTTTTCAATTGCAGTAGATAAAATATTTTTATATTTCTGAAATTATTCTTTACATTTCTTAACGTTTTTTTGTTGTTCCTGTTGTTTTTATGATGTCCTCTTCATCTATTAATGTATTTATGAAAATAAACAAATTATTTTGCCAAGTTAGCAAAACTTCTTGTGTTTTTTTTATTTTTTTTATAAAGAAATTACTTTTCATGTTCATACTTTTCAGATGGCCAAGATTTCTAAAAATCCTTTCTTTGTATTGTATTGTATTTGTATTGTATTGTATTCATAAGTAATTATCAAAATTTTATATATTTTTTACGTATAACTCCACTACTTAAGAAACCCAACCTCAACACATCTCTTTTAGAGAACTACAGACGAGTTTCCCTTCTTCCTTTTATTGCAAAAACACTTGAACGAGCTGTGTTCATACAAGTCTCTACATTTCTCACACACAACAATCTCCTTGACAGCAACCAATCTGGCTTCAGAAGTGGACATTCTACTGAGACGGCGTTGCTCTCAGTTATCGAAGCTCTAAGACTGGCAAGAGCAGAATCCAAATCTTCAGTACTTATCTTGCTTGGTCTGTCCGCTGCTTTTGACACGGTTAACCACCAGATCCTCCTATCAACGCTACTGGCGAAAGGCATCTCAGGAACAACACTTCAATGGTTTGAGTCTTACCTATCAGATAGGTCCTTCAAAGTATCTTGGAGAGGTGAGGTGTCCAAGTCTCAACATCTAACTACTGGGGTGCCTCAGGGCTCAGTTCTTGGACCACTTCTCTTCACTGTCTACATGGCATCATTAGGTTCTGTCATTCAGAAACATGGCTTTTCATACCACTGCTATGCTGATGACACTCAACTCTACCTCTCATTCCATCCTGATGATCCGACGGTAGCTATTCACTTCTCAGCTTGTCTAACAGACATTTCTTCCTGGATGATGGACCGTCACCTTCAACTCAACCTTGCCAAGACAGAACTGCTTGTGATTCCAGCAAACCCATCGTTCCATCACAATTTCACCATCCAGTTAGCCACATCAACCATAACTCCTTCAAAAACAGCTAGAAGCCTTGGAGTTATGATTGATGATCCTGTTCCCAGGCCTGTTCCCAGGCCTGTGTGTGCGTTTGTTGCTGTGACAACCCCAAATGACGGATTGGCAACAGGTGTGGGGGATTTACTCAGAGTTTGCGTGAGTCCTCAGTTGAGAGGATAAAAAGCAAGAGAGAGAGGTGGTGTGTGTGGTTTTTCTCCCTTGTGAAAAGTCGTTTTATTGGGTGGTAATAGTTACTGGAGGACGGGTGAATGAAGAGGACAGTGTTTCTTGAGGAGGGATTTGAGGACAACAGAAGGAGAGTGAATTACCCTGTTTGCATTGGAGAGGAGCTGAGTAACTGAGAACTGAGTCTTGTAATTGCACACGTTTGACACTGAATTGGATGTGGTTTGGAGTGTTTGGATCACGATCATAAATATCACTGAGTGGATTGTATTGATTCATTACCGATCTCTTACCTCTCCCTCCTCTATAAATGGTGATGTGAACTCTGCCTGTGACTGTGAAGAAAAACATCTCAGAACATCCTCAGTGGCAGTGAGGATTGCGCCCTCCCCCTTCCCCTCGGACAGAAACCCGAATGTGAGTGCTGGCTTTAAATTGCACTTCGTGAAGTGAGTTTGCAGTGGCTAAAATTGATGTTTTCCCCCACAATATATGTTTGAAGTGGAATTGTCGTGTGTGTGTAAGCTACATTCCTTTTTGCCATGCACTCTCTATGTGTCATGAGGGCTGACTGTCAATAGTAAGAGTCCTGCGACACTGATTTGTTCCAACTGTCTGGATGTTGAGGAATTATCATCTGGGATGTGAATTAACCCCTCTGTTGTGCTAATAGGAGAAGAGATGCCCTGTTGAAATATTTACTATCTGCCTCAGAAAAGCTCTGTGCAACCTGTTGACTTCGAGTCTGCTGTATCCCTGCCATTCAACTGTATGGTGAGAAGTGTTTGTTCCTTCCAATGCATGTGAACTGTATACTTGCCTGAAACATCCATTCTGTCTGTCTCAGAAGAAGCCCCATTCAGCCTGTTGACTTCGAGTCTGCTGTATCCCTGCCATTCAACTGTATGGTGAGAAGTGTTCGTTCCTTCCAACGCATGTGAACTGTATACTTTGTCTGAAGCATCCATTCTGTCTGTTTCAGTAGAAACCCTGCACAGCCTGTTGACTTAGAGTTTGTTGCATCCTTGTGGCCCACCTGTGCTGAGAGAGGTGACTGTCCTTTGTCACGAACGTGAGATGGGCACGCTTTGTCTGGAAATTCCACTCTGACGGTGTCAAGAGAAGCCACCTTACTGTAAGACCGTGCACCTGCCGTATACGTACACGACTGATATCATTCACCTCAAATTCTGTACCTGTGGAAGAAGGAAGGAAGGCTGGAATTACATACTTACTGGAGGAGACTTACCGGACCCCTCACTTGCCAAACACATCCCCACCTCAAGGCTGTGTATCTGCCGTGTACGGACCTGACCGATATCCATCTGTCCCAAATTCTGCATCTGTGAAAAAGGGAAGGAAGTTTGGAAGTATTTAATTACCAGAGGAGACTTACCAGACTGCTGGCTTGCCGATCGTATTCCCACCTGTGAAATACCTACTTGACCACCCATCTATCCATCTATTGCGGGGCCCGCACAGAGGAAGAGGGCGGGAGAGTCCCCGGTCGCTGCATTGTTTACCTTCAAGCCCTGAGGGTAACAAAGAAGATTTTAGGTTAGGATTCCCAATTTGCTTTTACTTCAAAATAAAACTTGTTAAATTTATTCTCTGTCTCCGACTCTTCCCTCTGATACGCTCCTCGAGGTGGTCCTGGTTTAGGGGTGGGCGCAGTCCAGCTTGGACCTCCTGACCTGTGACAATCAGCTGACTTTCTCAGACCACATTGCTAAAACTGTCCGATCCTGCAGATTTGCTTTATTCAACATCAAGAAGATCAAGCCCTTTCTTTCAGAACATGCTGCACAACTCCTTGTTCAAGCTCTTGTTCTGTCCAGGCTGGACTATTGCAATGCTCTCTTGGGAGGTCTTCCAGACCTTCTATCAAACCTTTACAATTAATTCAGAACGCGGCAGCAAGATTAATTTTTAATGAGCCAAAAAGAATACACGTCACACCTCTGTTTATCAATTTGCACTGGCTTCCAATAGCTGCTCGCATAAAATTCAAGGCATTGATGTTTGCCTACAAAACTACCACTGGCTCTGCACCCATTTACCTAAATGTATTACTTCAGACTTATGTGCCTCTAGAAGCTTGCGTTCTGCAAGTGAACGTCGCTTGATTGTGCCATCCCAAAGAAGCACAAAGTCACTTTTACAGACTTTTAAATGTTCCCTTCTGCTGGAATGAACTTCCCAACTCAATCTGAGCAGTTGAGTCCTTAGCCATCTTCAAGAATCGGCTTAAAACACATCTCTTCCATCTTTATTTGACCATCTAACTTTAACACTCACTATTATAATTCTATTCTTTTAAAAAAATCTAACTACCTTTCTAATCTTTTTGTATTCTATTTCATTTTCATTTATTATGCAATTGTATATGTATGTGTAAAGACCTCTAACTAGCTTGCTCTATTCTTTTATTTTTTATTCTATCTGTTTTCTTTTTATTTATTATATTAGTTAAAATCCCATGCCACGTGTACTGTGTTAACCTAACTGAGACTTGTTATAGCATTTATATATCATTGCTCTTTTTGTTGTTTTTGATTGCTTCCACTGTCTTCATCTGTAAGTCGCTTTGGATAAAAGCATCTGCTACATGAATAAATGTAAATGTAAAATTTTCTGAGATACTGAATCATATTCTTCTCTGAATTAGTCACATGATAGGATGGACAAATTTTGTGGTTTGCTTGAAAATTGTCTGCTTGCAGATATTTTAGTAAAAAAAGTGCTGGAGCTTGACCAATATGCATTTCTAACAGCCTACAGTCGCCTTAAGCATAACAAATATGAAGTTTAATAGAAAATCTCAATTTTGTTTTGGGAACTGTGAAGTCTCAAAAGGCACTTTATAGTGATATTGAAACATTTAGGCCTTTTAACAGACATTTATGCTGCCATCCTAATGTCTTCCATCATTTTGCATTTATACAAACTACACTCATTCAGGTTATTTGGGTTGAGTACTTAAATCCTTACTAATCTATTGCCTGTTAAAGCACATGTATTGTTATACTTTATAGACCCGTATTTTCATTATCTTTAATAGGGTGAATTCAGGTAGAGTGGGACGTCAGGTTGAGTGGTACACTTAAGCTTTTGGGTACTCTAAACGGTTCATTTTGTAAGTCAATCACAACAATTACTGAGTTGTAGCTGAATGTCTATTGGATATGAAATAAACTTTGTGATTGGCGTGACATCACAGATGTGGTCCAGTTGTTATTTTTCTTATTGCTTGACTCACGGTAAGCCAACCAGCAAGTGTAAATCTATTTTAAGAATAATAAGGTTGACAATTCTGTCACTTATGATGTAACAAAACTTTTGCTTTTACATACATTAATATTGTCTATGTCAGTGGTTCCCAACCTTTTTCAGCTCGCGGCCCACACAACCAAACACATGTTTGCGCAGCCCACTGCAAAAAAATTAACTGATCCCGCTATTGTTGGGTTAATAACTTCGTACTCAGATGTTAGATTGTTAACGGTCTTTACTTAATGAACTAGGGCTGTGCGATATGGACAAAAAAAAAACTTCTTTGATCAATTTTGCCATTTCGATTTTAATTACAATTTTGACACACACAGGTATGCTTTACAGTTATAAATGCATTCAGGATGATTTTGAAACATATTTCCAAAAGAAAACCAATTAGAGCTTTATCAAAAAGTAACGTCACAGTTTTATTTCTAGCCTTTTAACGCGTGCAGTGTGATCGCTCTGATCCGTTAACATGGGCTCAGAAAAAAGACGCATCACAGACAGAGTGTGAACCTAGAGTTAGGCATATGCCCAGTCTGTTCTGTTATAGCACTAGGGGTGTTGCGTTATGATTGGTTCTGATAGCATACTGCGGGAGGTTGGGGCCACGGAAAATCGTGCTATTAAGCAATTTAGAGATTGTGCATGCTCAAATCGTGATTTTATGATAATTTCTATTAATCACACAGCCCTAGAATGAACTGGCTATGAACAGTAAATAACTCGGGCTGGCACCGCTCAGCAAAATGGCAAGACCAGATCCAGGTAGATACACATATATATGCATATATTAACAATTTTATTATTTCTTTTAATAGTAATTGGTGGCAACCTGCAATACCACCGCGGACCACAGGTTGAAAACAAGTGGTCTATGTATTAGAGATTAATAACAATGAGCATCTAACTGTATAAAATATTGGTCAGGTTGAGTGGGAAAGTGCTGTGAATCTAATTTTCACAATGTCAGGTTGAGTGGGACAGTGCATTTCATGTTGAGTGGGCCAGTTTTAGGGCTAATGCTAGCAAACACAGTGCAGCCATTTCACGAACAAGAAGATAACATTTTTAAGTTATAAATTATAATAATGTGTCTGAATATAAAAATTGTATACAAATTTTTATTTTTCAAAATTGGCACCCATACAGAGAGGAGAGGGACAGAGAGAGAAAAAGAGTGATAGGGCAATACAGAAAAGGAAAAGACAGCAAAGTAGGAAAGAAGAAAACTAAACCAGTGGAGTGAAGAGAGATTGAAGAATATGAGCAGGAGGTGACTGAAGGACACAAACCAAAATTAAGGTTTCTAGCCAGGCCATGGAACATTCCAAAATCAACACCTCACAGGCGAGTGAAAGGGCTGGTGAGTGGCTACCGCCATGCTTCAGGTTAGATGAAAGGGGGTTCCCCCTGGAATGCAGTGATATACGGCATATTGCATTCTAGGACGCCAAAATTAATGGCATCCCTGGTTTTTCTGCCGGTAACTATTGGTTTGAGGGGTCCATGAAAAGGAATCCAAACCTGAGCGTCTGCAAGCCAGAATCTCTCTCAGCTGCAAGGACATCTGGGAAAAATCTCACAGTAGTTGAGCAATGGTTTCAGACATAAACGTTATTCCACCACCTAGAGATCCAGGAGATGCCATCTCACCAGTGGAAATGTGATGAATCTGGACTGCAGGACAATTTAATCTAAAAAAAAAAAGTTTTTGGGGTGACTGTCAAGTCCTGCTTCCAGGTAGCATCAGGGGGAAAAGGAGAACCTACAATAGTCCTGGCTGGGTTCAATGCGGTTGGGACTTAGACCCCCACAATGGTAATTTTTAAGGGAAAGAGGCTTAGGGCAGAAGAACGACCAGAAAAAGCAATTATCTCCAAATCAGATAATGGCTGGATAAACTCCCAGATGTTTCTGGAGTGGGGCCAGTGGTTTGTCCAGCATCTGCCTAAGGAGAATCCAAGACCCTATGTCCTGCTCTTAGATGGCCACTACAGCCATGTCTTTAATCTGGAATTCTTGGAGCTCATGAAGAAAAGTAATATCCATGTAGTGAGCTATCCCTCCCACACCACCACGCTCTGCAGACAGAGTGCTGTTTCGAAGTCTGAAACACCACTGGCAGGAACTGGGATGCAAGTGGAAAAGGAAGACACGTGGGAAGAAGCTTCCAAGTCAGCTCTTCTTTTCTGTGTTCAGCCCCACGTGGAAGAAGGCCACCACTGTTGAGAATTCTCAAGCAGGTTTGACTCTTTTATTAATAATTAGTTGTCTTGAATTATTTGCACAAAAAGATTATCAGTAAGTGGATCATTGTTTTGACTTTCTTATTTACATTGAATCATTACATCACTATTTTTCTGAGCATCAGGGATGTTTCCTGTCTCCATGGAAGTCATTCTAAATTACCTTTTCTGGCCAAGCCAAATCACTGAAAGGGTGATTAAAGAAACATCAGAAACATTTCTGTTGTCAGAGGAGGACATTTATTTAGGTGTGGAAGTGGTGGAATCCAGCCAGCCAGCCTGATGAGGATGTGCATACCTCCACCCTCACAAAGGGACCAGCCCTCCATGCCTCCACCCTCGCAACAGGGCCACCCTCTCTAACCAACACTTCAACAGCTGATTGGGCTTCCATTGTAAGGTTCTCATACCTTACTGAAGTTTCGATATTTGACCAATGTTTTGACAAAACATTGTTTTGATAAAACATTGTTGCAGTGACAGTTATTTAGTAATTTATGTCATGAATAAGGGTGACCACCTCCAATCAGACAAAATGAGGGACAAGTAGCAAGGTAAAGTGGGACAATGTGGGATAGACATAATAACTTTAAACTTAAGATATATTGTCTATCTAATTTACAAAGAAACATTTTTTAAACCCACAGAAAAAAATATTAAGACACTACCTGACCCAAAATACCATCCAAAGTTTATTCAGCTTTTTTCTTCGCTATTTCAGAATCTGGAAAAATGACTGGGGCTAACTTGTTACTGCGGTCGGTAGAGCGATATGAATGTGTGTGGTGTACGGCATGATAAATGCTCGTCACTTCTGCTGATGAAACTTTGTCAGCCTGTGGGTCTTTTGGTTTATTGAAAAACGACTGCACTCATTTGCATGTTTCTTGATTTCTTGTTTTTTTTCTGTGGTACTCACATGCACCATGTCCCACAGCAAAACTGCTTATGCATAAAATGCAAAAAGCTCTCTGCTTCACCATCTACAGGTCTTAACCAAGAGTATGTTGCGGTCCATTCACTATTAAAAGTGCATCTTCTCTTTTTCTTGGCCACACTGGCCATGGCTGCCTAACCTGGCCCGAACAGAGAAGGGTATTCCTGCACAACCGGAGGCTACAGTTACAGGACCGCAATTCTGTGACCGCAGCTTTAGGACCCTAGTATTTTTGTAACAGCGCCACCTACTGTACTGAATCAACACTAATTAAAGATGGACGACGTGGACAGCAACCAGACGGTGAGTATCGATATTTAATTAAGTTTTATTTTATAACGTTTAAACGGTGCAAAGTTTACATAGTGAGAACTGCTACCTATGAATTAATAATTCATTCCCACCAAATTAAGAATTTGTGAGCTAGTTTTATTAATTACTACAACGTTAATTCGTGGCTATGATTTCATAAATTATAATTGTGTTTTAATGACGAACTATTATAAGTGAATCTAGCCTGCACATTAATTAAACTTTTCAGATGACAAGAGCATGGTTGATGTAAGGTTTGTTAGATTTACCTGCAGCTTAATGTATTAGAGTGAATACTGGCTTAATAGTCGTTGTTTTGCCATATTTAGGTATAAAATATATTTCATAATTAAACTTCACTGACTGCCTAGTTGCAGTATGTGTTAGCCTCATGTTTTGGCATTATTTTGCAATGATAAATTAGGCATTTGGCAATTTTAATAGTTTGTTACAATTTGGCCTAATCTGCAGGTCTATTCCACATACAGTTATACATTGCTATCATGTGTTAGTTTCTGTCATGTTCTGCATGGCCAATATGAAGTGATTTTATGGATTCGATTAGGCTCATTGTAGGACAGATGATTAAAAAAGGCACTAGGGATATTTTCATGATCTCAAAATATTCTAACAAGTACACTCACTTTTCCAAGATACATATAACAATCAAAAAGGGAAATCCCTGCCCGAATTGAAGTTGAAGAGATGCACCACATGCTGCAAGGACTTTCACTTTTCATATATATATATATATATATATATATATATATATATATATTCCAGTTGAATATGTTAAACAAATGTTTCTTATTTATTTCTCTCTGTCTCTCGCTCTCTCTTTCTCTAGAGTTGAAGCCTACAGCCATTCTATCCATGCAGCAACTGATGGAAAAGGGGTTCACTTTGGTGCTGTTGTGATGTTGTCACAAAAATGACATGTAAATTCTGTA
This sequence comes from Carassius gibelio, assembly GCF_023724105.1. NCBI lineage: Eukaryota > Metazoa > Chordata > Actinopteri > Cypriniformes > Cyprinidae > Carassius > Carassius gibelio. Next base: position 5,098,316 of record NC_068399.1, on the reverse strand, counting down.
CAGACCAAGAGTTTGGACACACCTTCTCATTCAAAGAGTTTTCTTTATTTTCATGACTATGAAAATTGTAGATTCACACTGAAGGCATCAAAACTATGAATGAACACATGTGGAATTATACATGGAATTATATACATAACAAAAAAGTGTGAAACAACTGAAAATATGTCATATTCTAGGTTTTTCAAAGTAGCCACCTTTTGCTTTGATTACTGCTTTGCACACTCTTGTCATTCTCTTGATGAGCTTCAAGAGGTAGTCACCTGAAATGGTCTTCCAACAGTCTTGAAGGAGTTCCCCGAGAGATGCTTAGCACTTGTTGGCCCTTTTGCCTTCTGTCTGCGGTCCAGCTCACCCCTAAACCATCTCGATTGGGTTCAGGTCTTGTGACTGTGGAGGTCAGGTCATCTGGCGCAGCACCCCATCACTCTCCTTCTTGATCAAATAGCCCTTGATGCCTTCAGTGTGACTCTATAATATGTATATAAATAAACATTCTTGAATCATTCTTGTGTCTTGTCTTGCTTCTCAACAACTTTTAAAATATTGGCAGTAATTTAGTGACTCCATATGCTGATTCCAACTTTAACTTACCTGATAATGAGCTAATTCACCTTAAGGAAGTGAATCAATATACTGTATAATTCAAGAGACATTTCAAGACTTTTAAGGTTCTTTATTTTTTAAAATTGTTTTAACATTGATATACATCAATTTTACAAAATTGATATTTCATTTATATTTTGTGTACATTCATGTTTAAATTTAAAATTGTGACTCAAAGCACACTTAGTAATTTAACTCTGCTGCATTTTGAAGCTTACATTTAAAAACATGCTGCTGAGATTAATATATTGATGCTATATACAAAGTAACGTGACTGCAGTTTCAGGAACGCAGTTTACAACAGGATACTAGAACTGCATTCCTGAAACTGCAGCCATCGCTATATTGGCCAGTACGGTAGGTGGCGCTGTCAGGAAAAACTAGGGTCCTAGAACTGCGGCCCAGATCTGCGGTCCTGAATCTGCAGCCTCCGGTTGTGCAGGAACATACTATTGGCCGAACAGCATGCGCCCTCTCCAATTTGAGATTGTTGAATGTTGAGGAGGCGTTCGTGCACCAATCAAGAGTTTGATTGATGTACAACTCAGCCTATCAACTAACACTTTATTGCTCTCCTCTGAACTATTGAACATAAGTTAACAGTACGCTTATGGACATATCCGTGTATTTATTAGGTAGGGTCAAATGAAAAAGCGGGACAAATGCTCAATTTGCATGAGGCAGGACAAAGGGTAAAATTGCTGTACAGTACAACGTAAAACAGGACAGATGGTCACTCTATTAGAAGTACAAAATAATAAATATGAAAGAGTCATTTTTAGAATACAAATTCACCAAGCATTCATATTCATTCATGTCTGCAGTGGTTTACTTGTGTTCACATAGATTCACTGAACAGCGTCAATAAGGGATTATAGTACACAGCTGCATATTCACAGAGATATATAGATAAATTTACTGATGTTTACTTCATATCATCATCGCGGATTTACGCGATCTGATGATAATGATCCGCTCCCAGCACTGTCTCTGTGTGTTTAGTGAGCCTTGTGCTGTGATATGCATCATATCCCACCCCCTCAGATCCTGCGAAGCATTTCCTGTACACTTCCGTGTTGATATCTTCCCACAACAACATGGAAAAACATCTTTACCCACGAAATATCCAAATGATAAGGGAAATCATCCAAGGGTTGTGAGTTCGAGTCTCGGCCTGCAGGAATTGTAGGGTGGGGGAGTGCATGTACAGTGATCTCTCCACCCTCAATACCTCGACTGAGGTGCCCTTGAGCAAGGCACCGAACCCCGAACTGCTCCCCGGGCGCCGCAGCATAAATGGCTTCCCACTGCTCCGAGTGTGTGTGTGTGTTCACTGCTGTGTGTGTGCACTTTGGATGGGTTAAAAGCAGAGCACGAATTCCAAATATGGGTCACCATACTTGGCTGTATGTCACTTCACTTTCATAAACGAGTATGATAGAAATGGTTGGTATGAAATTTTCTTGAGATTTGGGGCATTTTTATAAAAATGATTGAAAATGTACATCTGAAATGTTAACTTGTGCATTGATGTAAAAGGCTATAAATAGCATATTTTACAACAGTAAACGACCAAATTCCTCCTGTAACATCAAAGGGAAGTTATTACAAACACTCGATAAGTGTTTAAAGTTAGTTTTGAGTAAAAGTGTACTAATAATTTCATAGTCTGATGTAGCTTGATGCCAACAATTCTGCTAATAGCAGGTGCATGTCTTCTTCATAATGCATTTTTTCAGAATAATTAACGTAAGGTCGTTAGAAAATGTTTTGTTGTATTTTCATAGTAAGGCTTTTGAAAATAGAGGGGTAATAGTTTACAGAGATTAAAGTGAGATTGCAGCTTTGTGGCTTGGTAAACCTTGAAATACCAGAACAAAGTCTAATAAAGGTGGAATAAAAACATAAGAATAATGATAAAAGGATAATGTGTCATACCTGGTGGAGGTGTGAAAGGCTTGTTTCGTGAGAACAATAGAATCATGAATGGCGTGTCATGATCCAGGTCTCTGTGGCCTTCTCCAACGGCCACCGGAGGACACCTTCACCTGAGTACTGATGCTGTGCTGGAATACATTACCCATATGACCAGTTCTTTGGACTAATCACCACCAGGTGTTCCTAATTCCACTCCCTATATAAACTGGTTCCAGACTCTCATTTAATGTGAAGTCTTGTTTAGCCTGTCTTGCATTTCTGAGCGTTTATTCTGGACTGTTTACCTGTGTATTATCTTGGACTGCTCCTATTCTATTGACCCTCTGCTTTAATTCTGACCTGCCTACTGCCTGCCGCCTGCCCTGATTCAAGCCTGGTAAACCTTGATTCTGTTTATCTGTCATATCCTTGACGCTGTTGTTGCATGGTAATTCTATGTTTCTAAATTAACATTGTAAATGGATCCAAATACCCCGGACTCCTCATTACAAGGGGAGTATTCAGAGCCAAACATAAAGACAGAGCTTTACATGAGAGTATACTGGAGATGACAAGTGCCATAAATAAATTTGATTAGCCTTCTCTAAAAACACACATGACATGGCCTTAGAAAATATTTAATAATATTCACAGTTTTACAGATTAGATTATGGGATTTGGTAGACTTGTGGCTTTAGCTACTCTGTGTTTCTAAACTCATATCCTACATCAACAATATATTTAAATGGGTTTTTTTTGGGCTTATATATCTTTATTATATTAACAGTCTGCGTGATTCTGATTCCTGAACAGTAAACTTTGAAGTGTCAGCTTTGTGAACAAATGTTTATTATGTATCTAGTCAGAAAGAATCATGAGCAGAAACCTTTTTATTTTGGGTATGTCATTTCTCTCTCCATGCAGAAAATGGGGGATGAATAGTAAGAACATACAATATAAATACTAATGAATTTAGGTTGTTTAAAATGCAATTTACCAAAATGTTTCCCACTTTACCTGACTTCACCCTACTTACACCCATCCCCCCAATAGAACAAGACCAAAAATGTAGCTGTCTGCGAAATTGTGGATATTGTTCAAGGCCTTCAAAAGAAAGGCAACAAATTTGAAGACATTGTATCATATATTGAAGGCTTCTGGGATCAAGTGTGCACTGCACTTGGCATTCCCAACAATAAGAGCAATTGTTATAGAGTGCAAAGTGTGCTTCACAAGGTAAGATCTTCTTCTTAGGGGTGTGATGAGATCTTGTGCCATGAGATCTCGCAATATGAAATTCTTAATTGAAGTGAAAGATGTCTCTGAATAATGCCATGAAGGAGTGTGAGGGTGAAGTAGCATAAAGTATGCCTCCGCTATGTGTACATTAGCTCCAATATCGTTTTGATATTTTTGATAAACACTTAATTCTCTAAATTTAGTTGGTTAACAGTTGCTTCTATTCTAAACTGAAAGCGTCTGCTTTGCTCATTTAGCATGAGCTGCAGTCGCACACAATGCTGCAAGAATCAGAAGGATTTTTTTTTAAATATAAATGCAGCAATGCAATGTTGTCATTTTTGTATGTTCTGTTATGTTTTTGTTGTATGTTCACTATTTATAATACTGCTTCTTTGTGCAGATGTGGTCACAAATATAACCTATAATTCCCTTTTTATGGCATTATGAGGAATTACATTTTTTGAAAAATATATTTAGTTTAAACCTCAGTTATGAGTAATTTTGACAATATTAATTTAATTTTAAAGCAGAGGTGTAAAGACTACTTGAAAACCATACTGAGGTATAATTACATAAATATTATCCCATTTAAAAGTTACAAGTGATCAATTCCAATACTACTCGATTAAAAGCCTAACCCCCAGTTTCACAGACAAGGCTTAAGCCTAGTCTCAGACTACAATGTCAATCTGAGCTTTCTCAACTAAAAGAAACTTGTACTGATTGATCTTAAAATATCTCATTTTAACTTTAATTATGTAGGCTCAAAGATCCACTAATCCTCAAAACCATTGATTTGTTAGGGAGCATTCACGTTCATTTTCTAAAATAAAAAAGAATACTTTAATACTGCGTCTATCTCCCGTAATGCTAAATGTTGGCTGTCTGTCTTTAATAAACAGCAGCAGGAAATGTCCCCATCCTCTCTGCAAACCTTGGGACAGTAAAAGTGGCGAAGAGGATCATGGACCCAAATCTCCAGAAAAATGTAGTCTTTACTGTGTTTGTTTTTCATGAAAATGTTGATTTATAAGGGGTCAAAAGGATTCTAGATGTAGAAAGTTTCGGTACTCTATCATCAAGGTGTTCTTGAACAAGACAAACTCATTTAGGGGTGCAAAGTGAATAATTATAGAAAGATAAAATCATAACACATTGTGAAAAATAATTAAGCGATATTCATGTTAGTTGGCATGTTGTATTGCTGTCTATTCATATTATTTTTTTGATTGTATTAGACTGGCAGAATTGACAGATTATGATAATAACCCATGTGCGGGGTTTGTTTACTACATGGACTAAAGCATGTGACGCTTGCTGTGATTTCAGCATCTGCCGTCTCAATGAGGACATAAATACATAAACAACATCACCAGAACTGTTCTGAGTCACTTCACAAGCATTTTCATTTCGCAAACGTTTCCTTTGAGTAAAACCAGTGTCAATTTAAGGTATTCACGGCAAACTGTCAAAATAAAAGTTAATTTTGACATAAAGGCATTGTGCTAGAAATATTACTATTATTTAGCAGAATGTATGTGATACTGCTACTACTGTTGAAAAAATTAATATAACTTTATTTTTTAAAGAAATAACTTTTTTTCCATGTTTCAATTTTAATAACAAATCCCCTTTATTTACCAAAAATGTTTCAATTGTATTAAATATAAATATAATTATATTACTTGTAGAAAAACTTTAAACACAATTGAAAATAAGTACAAAGAATGGCATCGGTTTTATTTTTAGTGATGATAAAAAAATGTTTATTAATGTATGTTTATATATTATTAATTACCATATTTTTGTGTTTTGCTTTGGTACCGAAATTGGTTGCGAGAGCTGTGGATTTTCACTTGTATCGTTACCGAATACTGAAATTTTTGTACCGTGACAACACTAACATTTACATCTTAGTAATAATGCCATGTGAATAAACAGATGATGGACTGATTTGTTAATTTATTCATTGTTATTGCTCGTCTTGGTTAGTGATGTAGTAATTTAATAAATATTTCTGAAAGGAAAAAGTAGTATTTAATAATATAATACATTATGGCACATCAGTCCTACAGCAAGTGATTAATTCTAGCCAGTGAGAATGCCCAGGAAATAATATTAAGTTTTCTAATTCATGTAATTACAATTTCTCTTGAATGTGAAGTTCATTCATACAAGCCTAGATTTGACTGATACATTTTACCATTCTCAGATTTTATACCATATATTAAACAATTCGTTCCTTTGTGAAAGGCATTTTTTAATCCTAAATGACCCCATGGATGCACAGGCTGAATCCAGTCACAGACCACCAGGCGCTGCAGTGGTAATCCACAAAAAAAGGTGAGTTTTTATTCACTGGTATTACTTTTCATTTTATGCAGTTATTCAATTTAATATTGGAACGCTGCCAGGCACACATACAGAAATATTTCTAACTTGCCTCCTTATTAGTTTTTTTGTTTGATCTAATCATTCTAGGCATGATCAGCCGACTCTCCAAGACTGCCAGAGAGTCCTCAGAGTATCACATGCTGGACATCCACAGGAAGCTCCTGGATCAGCAGCATGTGGAAGAGGACCAAAGGAAGCTGTTCCGGTACTTCTGCGAAGCCATCCTGGTCCCAAGATAGTTCCTGATAACAGAAGCAGTGAGGGCATTTAAAGTAAGTACTTTACTTCACAGTGTTTCTTCAGTGTGTTTAAAGTCAGTCACTCACTGTGTTCTTTATTTGTTTTCCAGGCTTCAGACTGGATCAACAAGAGAAATGTTGATTGACGAATTCACATGGAGGTGCAATCCACAAAGCATAGTGCAACATTTTCCCTCACAGAGGAGGACTCTGCTGTAAGTTCTCTAACAGGATTTCTGCCGAGCATTTTCATATATATGGTTAATGATACACACATTTAAAGCTTACACAAATTTTACTAATAAACTATAATAATGAATTCATTTGAAGTCTAATAAAGAAAATGTGCATTGTCCCTATTAAAATAAAGAATAAAAAGAATGTGCAGTTAGGTGGTATGCGTCTTATCAGGGCGAGATCTCTTAAAGTTTTCGGGATGCATTAACTTCATATCTGATCTCCACAGATGCTGGACGCATACTTCCAGAAGATTCGTCCAGGATATCTACAGGACAGTGAGGATGACCAGGGCAGATTTTTCCTGTCCAAACAAGGGCATATATGTTCTGTTTGTCAGCTACTTCCAAGGACTGTCTAGCTTTTTGTCAGAGTTTGAACATGAAATCTTCTCAAATTTTCAGCTCTTCTTCTGTTGAGCCGGCCGATGAGAGGAGAAGTGGGAAACCAAAGAGAGGCAGAGGCACAGTTGACCAGGATGACAGGGACTTTGGAGCATTTCTCCTGCAGTTTCCAGCGACGTCACTGCTGATCCAAAAAAAGGGTTGGACTGGCAACTGTCCTTGCCCCAAGGACGTAGTGGCAAAGTGGAGACCCGTCACTGGGGTGCAGGTGGAGTCGGATCCATGGATCATCACTACGATCCAGAATCAAAAGTGGAGAGACCTCAAGGACTTTGGCACAAAAGGACATGGTATGTAAACATAATACATAATAAAACATAGCATTTTTGTCTTGTAAGTAGATATTTGTACTAATTGCACTTTTTTTTGACCACAGGAGTTGTTGCCACCAAACCCTTTGCCATGCGCTCCATCGTCTGTGATTACCATGGCAAGGTAATCACAGGAGCAGAGGGCCGGAAGTTGGTCGAGTCCATCAAGGGTGGTATGGCCTACCTTTTCTTTTTCCACGCTGCTGGTCGGGACCTCTGTGTGAACGCTGAGACTTTCCCTTGTGATTGTCACCCAACAGAAAACACCATGGGCTGGATGATCAATCATTCCTCCAACAGAGCAAACCTGAGGCCAGTGCACTGCATGATAAACTTCCCTGAAGGACAGCGGGATGTCATCCTTTTCAAGGCGAAAAGAGACATTCATGTATGCGAGGAGCTGCTGTTTGATTACGGCGTCAAGCGCAAATCTTTTCGAGTAGAAGCACTAAACCTCGACTGGCTGGATGAGTGAACACATCAGGCCATTCATTCACCAGTCTGCTCCATCACGTCAAGGCCAAGACTTATGGACCATACGGACCACAAACACAAGCCAGGACATCTCATATTGTATATTGACACATGTTGTCATTAAGAAGACCCTTGAGTTGGTATTCAAACTAGCCAATCAGGACTCTGGGGAAGGTGTGAAGGTGTGTGGATCAAAGTTTATCACCACTTTCATTCAGAAGTTTGGCGTGAGTCTTTGTTTTATTTCTTTTTTGGAATAAAGGAATTCTACTAAGCAAATAAATGTTAAATGGGTTCAAAAAGTGACAGTATTTTTATTTTGAAAAGAATAGAAGACATTTTTATTGTTAATTTTTAACTGTAAATCTCCTCTTTCATTCATGAACAAGACACAGTAAATTCATGCACATATTTCTAAACTACAAATGTTAAGCTCACAGGCAATTCAGTCTTTTGAGGAAAGTCGTCGTGAACATTTGTTAAAAAGTAAAACCTTTATGAATAAATTGATAAATGCAGTACTTTTTATTTACGCATTTGACATTTGTATTTAATTATAGTAATAATAGCCTTATAAAAACAATTAAATTAAATAAACAAGCTTGCAGTCTTGCAGAAATTAATTTTTATTGCTGCAGGCATACACACTGATGTACATACCATTAAGTATGCAAAGTTATGTAATTTGTGAGCATATTTATTTTTATTTAACATTTATTCTCTTTTTATCTCAAACACACACAGAGAGAGAGTCTATTGAAATGCTAATGAGTTGGGCCCTGCTAAAGCTACTGTTAGTTTAAAATTAATTTGAGTGGACAATATAAATACAAACAAAGCTTGTTGTAATAATTCACATTTCATTTATTTTTTCCACATTTTTTCTTTCTTTCCCAAGGCATCCACTGTGCTCATAAGCCGGACCGTGAGTACACTTGTTTTTAAACAGTGCATCTGTATTAGACAGAGATTATCGTATGATGTGCAGTTGGACAGATTGGTGCAGCATGACAGCGAAAACACATCATCATCTGAGGAAATCATAGGAGGAGGTGATATTCCTCCTCCTCTTCCTCCTCCTCCACCACCTCCACCCAACATCCCCAGTATCTCTTGCCAAGAGTCAAATGATGACGCTATTGAGGTAATGTATATATTCAGTGTAGGCAGTCAAACTCTCTAGTTGCAATTCTGGTGTTAATTATTTGATTAATTTTTTTTTTATCTCCATTAATTTGCAGATGACGAAGGGGAGGATGACTGATTTTTTTTAATTAAAATAAATATTTCATACATACTCACCTTTTAATATGATTTTTGACTTTATTGATATAAAAAACACCAGTGAAAGACCTGAATCTGGGCTATATGTTAACCATTTCCTCTGCCCCACAAGTCCAAGCTCAACAATTCAGGCCAACCCTTTCAGCTTCTAATCAGCATCACAGTGTATTAGTTTGGCAGGCCTGTGTGCTGGGGTCAGAGGTCAGACCTCTTAAAGGTCTCGGTATGTATTTCTGCCCAGCATTTTCAAATATTCATTTTAGCAAAATGTAATTAATATGTTACGATTTACTTCCCCAACACATCTAGTACTTACGCAAACGTTGATCACACTACAAACAATACAAAACTAAAATGCTATAAGATACAGAAGATAATAATTCATTGTTTACCTGGGTCTTCAGTCTGTGATTAGCTCACCTCACCTCTTATCTGACAAGTCTTCAGGTTCAAGTCATTCCTTAATCACGTGACAGACCCATACGCTGACAATGCAGTATTGAGCCGGAAAGAGAATTGACTAAGATCTAGTCTTACTTGATCTTAGTGCTGCGTTCGACACCATAGATCATGACATACTCCTAGATCGATTACAAAACTATACAGGTATTCAAGGGGATGCTCAAAGATGGTTTAGATCCCACCTGTCCGATCGCTACCATTTTGTTTACTTAAATGGGGTGTCATCTCATTTATTATCAGTAAAATATGGAGTGCCACAAGGATCCGTCCTAGGTCCCCTTCTATTTTCAATATACATGTTGCCCCTTGGTAATATTATTAGAAAATACGGAATTAGCTTCCACTGTTATGCTGATGATACTCAGCTATATATCTCAACGAGACCAGATGAAACTTCCCAATTATCTACGCTAACCCGAGTGTGTTAAAATATAAAAAATTGGATGACCATTAATTTTCTCCAATTAAATTCGGATAAGACAGAGATATTAATTATTGGACCAAAAAACACTACACCGAATCTTGTAGATTACAATCTGCAACTAGACGGATGTACTGTTACTTCCTCTACTGTCAGAAATCTGGGTGTTATATTAGACAGCAATTTGTCTTTTGAAAATCATATTTCCAATGTTACAAAAACTGCATTCTTCCATCTTAGAAACATTGCCAAGCTACGAAACATGTTATCTGTTTCTGATGCAGAAAAGCTAGTTCATGCATTCATGACCTCTAGACTGGACTGTTGTAATGCACTTCTAGGTGGTTGTCCTGCTTCGTCAATAGACAAGCTACAGGTAGTGCAAAACGCAGCAGCTAGAGTCCTTACGAGGTCAAGAAAATATGATCATATTACCCCAATTTTAACAGTCTCTGCACTGGCTACCTAATAAGTTCTGTATCAGTTACAAATTATCATTGCTTACCTATAAGCCCCTAAATGGTTTAGCTCCTGCGTACCTAACCAGCCTTCTACCACACTACAACCCATCACGGTCCCTAAGGTCACAAAACGCTGGACTTTTGGTAGTTCCTAGGATAGCAAAGTCCACTAAAGGAGGTAGAGCTTTCTCACATTTGGCTCCCAAACTCTGGAATAGCCTTCCTGATAATGTTCGGGGTTCAGACACACTCTCTCTGTTTAAATCTAGATTTAAAAACACATCTCTTTCGCCAAGCATACGAATAATGTATCTTTTAAATTGTGAGTGTAGTTGCATCTAAACAAATGTGCATTTTTATTCATTAGCTTGGGTTAAACTAATTTTACTTTGTTGGATCAGCAGCTATGCTAATGATGTCTCTATTTTGTTTCTATGTTTTGCCATGGGATTTACATCCCGTGGTAACTAGGATTTACACAAGCTCCAGTCTGGATCCAGAACACCTGAGAAGAGATGATGCTTACCCTCAGAGGACCTCAGATGATGCTAACCCTGAATCAACAAACAGAACTAACAATTATTGCTAAATGTGTGACTGCATCATATAATAACTATTAATTACTAATATTGATAGTTCATCGTCTAGCTGACTACGTCTTGTATTAATATTTTCTAAAATCCTTTCAAACGTGCACAAACTACTAGCTACTACTAAATATTGTAGAAACATAATTTTCTGTAAAGTTGCTTTGTAACGATTTGTATTGTAAAAAGCGCTATACAAATAAACTTGAATTGAATTAGTTCATCTCATGAGTCTTTGGGGTCGAGTCTTTCCTTAATGCACTGAGAGTCAGGAAGACAAGTATAAGCTTTGCACTTGGGTTAAAGTGTCCCTATTATGCCTTTTTGAATATTACCTTTCATGCAGTGTGTCACATAGCTGTATATGTGAACATAAACTATCTGCAAAGTTGTGACGCCTACAGTGCACGATAGATAATGTTATTGTCTTATCAAAAAGCGCAAAAGCTAATGAGGCGCTAGCAGAACTACATGAAAACATAGTCTCTCTCCAAAACAAGTACCCGGATGCATTTTATGTGATTGCTGGAGATTTTAACCATGTAAATTTGACGGACATTACACCAAGGTTTTATCAACATGTTACTATTGCAACCCGGGGAAATAACACCCTCGATCGTGTGTACACAAACAGACGCGGAGCCTACAGATCACTCCCTCTTCCTAACCTTGGATTGTCTGATCATATCTCTGTTATGCTTGTTCCCTCCTACAGCCCTGCTGTGAAGACAATGAAACCAACACAAAAGTCAATTACAGTGTGGCCCAGTAATGCTGCCTCTGTGTTGCAACACTGCTTTGAAAGTACTGACTGGCAGGTTTTTAAGGAGGCAGCAACAGATGCTGGAGAGGTGGATCTGGACGAGTATGCATCCTCTGTCACCTGTTACATAAGCAAGTGTGTGGATGATGTTACTACCACTAAGACAATAACTATCCACCCTAACCAGAAGCCCTGGCTAACTTCTGAGGTCAGATCACTTCTGAGAGCACGAGATTCAGCATTCAGGAAGGGTGACACGGAGGCGCTTCGAGTGGCAAGGAGGAATTTGAATGCCGGCATAAAAAGAGCCAAGGCTGATTATGCTCTCAAGATACAGGGTCATTTTTCTACCAACGACCCCCAGAGATTGTGGGCTGGCATAAAGAGCATCACTGATTATAAAAGAGGAGATATTGAATGCTCCAGAGATCCATCTCTTCCTGATGTTCTAAACACTTTCTATGCTCGTTTTGAGGTCTCTAATAACACTCCTAGCACTAGACTCACTGTTCCACCTGGTGAGCAGCCACCCAGTGTTACCACAGAAGATGTCAGGAGGGTCCTTCAGAGAGTCAAACCACGGAAAGCTGCAGGCCCAGATAACATCCCAGGCAGGGTTCTGAAAGACTGTGCATTTCAGCTCTCAGAGGTACTGACTGACATTTTTAATATCTCACTGTCAAAAGCAGTTGTACCCTCATGCTTTAAATCTGCTACTATTATTCCTGTTCCTAAGACTAACACCGTGTCATGTTTGAATGACTATCGCCCGGTAGCACTCACCCCAATAGTGATGAAGTGTTTTGAGCGGCTGGTCATGACTCAAATCAGTGAGAAAATTGATGGCAGCACTGACCAGAATCAGTACGCTTATCGAAAGAACAGGTCCACTGCAGATGCCGTCTCATCAGTCTTACATCTGGCTCTTACCCATCTGGACAGCAAAGACACCTATGTGAGATTGCTTTTTATGGATTTTAGTTCGGCTTTTAATACAATCATTCCACAGACATTGATACACAAACTGGAGATTTTAGGACTGAGTTACTCATTGTGCAACTGGGTACTGGACTTTTTAACAAACAGAAAACAGTCTGTAAAAATCCATAATAAATTTTCTTCCACCATTGTTCTTAACACCGGCTCACCACAGGGATGTGTCCTGAGCCCAATGTTGTACACACTGCTGACATATGATTGTTCAGCCAGACACCCGAGTAATCATGTTGTCAAGTTTGCAGATGATACTGTGGTGATGGGACTCATTTCTCAGAATGATGAGTCAGCCTATAGATCAGAGGTGGAACAAATGGTGGCCTGGTGCAAGGACAACAACCTATGGATTAACGTGGAAAAGACTAAAGAAATTATTGTGGATTTTAGAAAAACAAATAGGAGGCACACCCCTCCCATTTGTATTGAGGGATCTGAGGTGAAAGTTGTCTCCAGCTACAAATATCTAGGAGTACATATCAATGATGACTTAAAGTGGAAATCCAACTGTAATAGTCTGGTAAAAAAGGCTCATCAAAGGCTGTATTTTCTGAGGAGGCTTAAAAAGGCTGGCTTGGGAACTACAGTTCTCACATCTTTTTATAGGTGTGTGGTGGAGAGCATCCTAACATCTTGTATAACAGTGTGGTATGGAAACTGCTCTGTAACAGAGAGGAAGGCCCTACAGCGTGTGGTTAAGACGGCAGAGAAAGTCATCGGTTGTAGTCTCCCTGCAATTGGAGATATATACATCAACAGATGCAAGACTAGGGCTGCAAGTATCATGAAAGACTTCTTTCACCCTGCCAATAGACTATTTGACCCTCTTCCTTCAGGTAGGAGGCTGCGCAGCATCAGAGCTAGGACATCAAGGTTAAAAAACAGTTTCTATCCAGAAGCCGTGAGACTTTTTAATATTGACAACTACAGAATTGATGAACTGAACTTGCTGTCCTAAATTAGATTGCACTAACTTTATTACTATGCTGCTAATTTTTAAGGGTTTTTAGTGTGTGGAGAGACTGTACCCATATATTAATATGGGCTTGTATTATTTGTTATTTTATCTATTGTATTTATTGATGAGTAGTTAGTTATTTATTGTGAATGGTTTTAACCGGGCCTCAGTGTCTAATTTCGTTCCAGCTCATGTACATGCTTTGGAATGACAATAAAAAATCCTTTATCCTTTATCCTTTTAAAAAATTAAAATAGTCGATTCGCATTCAACAAAACGAGTCGTCAGGAATTTGAATCTTATTCTGTTACGACTCTACATCACAGTTGCCAGTTGGCAATCAGGCATCTGCATGAACAGTAAGTTTTAGCAGAATCATGTACAATAGTGTATGCACTTATACGCACTGTACCAAGAAATATGAAATAATTAAGTTGACAGTATGGCTTGTGTACTATATAAAGTTCAAATAATATTATATTCTGAAAACACTGAGGATTAATCTGAGATTTGTTCTTTCATTGCAGGTACGATTTACCAAGCTTTTCAAGCCAGCAAGCCAGAAGAGCCCAAATTGTGGCATGGTATGTGTCATCATCCAAAACACATAAAATTCATATATGTTCTGTTTGTCAGCTACTTCCAAGGTCTGTCTAGATTTTTGTCAGAGTTTGAACATGAAATCTTCTCAAATTTTCAGCTCTTCTTCTGTTGAGCCGGCCGATGAGAGAAGTGGGAAACCAAAGAGAGGCAGAGGCACAGCTGGCCAGGATGACAGGGACTTTGGAGCATTTCTCCTGCAGTTTCTAGCGACGGCGAGTAGCAGGGTTTCCACCTGACAGAGTGTTTTATGACAGGTGGAGGTCTTTGCAGCTTGCCAAGTGGGATGAGCGCCTCTTGTGTAAGTGTAATCAAAGTAACCGTTCACATTTTGGACAAGAATATTCATTTGACATTTGTCTCTGAAAGCCCTGTGTTCAAGACGGCCCCCGTCTGTCAGCAAGGTGTCACTGCTGATCCAAAAAAATGGTTGGACTGGCAACTGTCCTCACCTCGAGGACGTAGTGGCAAAGTGGAGACCCGTCACTGGGGTGCAGGTGGAGTCGGATCCACGGATCATCACTACGATCCAGAATCAAAAGTGGACAGACCTGGCCCTCAAGGACTTTGGCACAAAAGGACATGGTATGTAAACATAATACATAAAAATACATACCATTTTCGTCTTGTAGGTAGATATTTGTACTAATTGCACTTTTTTTGACCACAGGAGTTGTTGCCACCAAACCCTTTGCCATGCGCTCCATCGTCTGTGATTACCATGGCAAGGTAATCACAGGAGCAGAGGGCCGGAAGTTGGTCGAGTCCATCAAGGGTGGTATGGCCTACCTTTTCTTTTTCCACGCTGCTGGTCGGGACCTCTGTGTGAACGCTGAGACTTTCCCGTGTGATTGTCACCCAACAGAAAACACCATGGACTGGATGATCAATCATTCCTCCAACAGAGCAAACCTGAGGCCAGTGCACTGCATGATAAACTTCCCTGAAGGACAGCGGGATGTCATCCTTTTCAAGGCGAAAAGAGACATTCATGTATGTGAGGAGCTGCTGTTTGATTACGGTGTCAAGCGCAAATCTTTTCGAGGAGAAGCACTAAACCTCGACACATCAGGCCATTCATTCACCAGTCTGCTCCATCACGTCAAGGCCAAGACTTATGGACCATACGGACCACAAACACAAGCCAGGACATCTCATTTTGTATATTGACACATGTTGTCATTTAGAAGACCCTTGAGTTGGTATTCAAACTAGCCAATCAGGACTCACCTTGCCCCCTGTAAAGGGTGTGCACTCTACCCTAGGGAAGGTGTGAAGGTGAAGGTGTGTGGATCAAAGTTTATCACCACTTTCATTCAGAAGTTTGGCGTGAGTCTTTGTTTTATTTCTTTTTTGGAATAAATGAATTCTACTAAGCAAATAAATGTTAAATGGGTTCAAAAAGTGACAGTATTTTTATTTTGAAAAGAATAGAAGACATTTTTATTGTTAATTTTTAACTGTAAATCTCCTCTTTCATTCATGAACAAGACACAGTAAATTCATGCACATATTTGTAAACTTGCTTGCAGTCTTGCAGAAATAAATTTTTATTGCTGCAGGCATACACACTGATGTACATACCATTAAGTATGCAAAGTTATGTAATTTGTGAGCATATGTATTTTTATTTAACATTTATTCTCTTTATCTCAAACACACACACACACAGAGAGAGAGTCTATTGAAATGCTAATGAGTTGGGCCCTGCTAAAGCTACTGTTAGTTTAAAATTCATTTGAGTGGACAATATAAATACAAACAAAGCTTGTTGTAATAATTCACATTTCATTTATTTTTTTTCCACGTTTTTTCTTTCTTTCCCAAGGCATCCACTGTGCTCATAAGCCGGACCGTTAGTACACTTGTTTTTAAACCGTGCATCTGTATTAGACCGAGATTATCGTATGATGTGCAGTTGGACAGATTGGTGTAGCACGACAGTGAAAACACATCATCATCTGAGGAAATCATAGGAGGAGGTGATATTCCTCCTCCTCCTCCACCACCTCCACCCAACATCCCCAATATCTCTTGCCAAGAGTCAAATGATGAAGCTATTGAGGTAATGTATATATTCAGTGTAGGCAGTCAAACTCTCTAGTTGCAATTCTGGTGTTAATTATTATTATTTATTTTTTTATCTCCATTAATTTGCAGATGACGAAGGGGAGGATGACTGATTTTTTTAAATTAAAATAAATGTTTCATACATACTCACCTTTAATATGATTTTTGACTTTATTGATATAATAAACACCAGTGAAAGACCTGAATCTGGGCTATATGTTACCCATTTCCTCTGCACCACAAGTCCAAGCTCAACAATTCATGCCAAGCCTTTCAGCTACTGATCAGCATCACAGTGTATCAGTTTGGCAGGCCTGTGTGCTGGGGTCAGAGGTCAGACCTCTTAAAGGTCTCAGTATGTATTTCTCATAGACAGTAAAAGAAATGGACACAGCGACCCCATTGGAACTCAATTGAGAAAAGATAAGCCCATTTTTAGCGTTTTTTAGCACTTCCGTTTCTGACACGCAGACTCAAACGAAGCTTGATGACATCAGCAACCTGTCTGATAGATGTAAATCATCTAGTAGCTGTGCGTGCAAACTGCCATCGTTAATCTTGCAGAGACGGCGAGCTTGAGTGGGTACACACTGATGTACATAACATTTATTCTCTTTCAACCATATGTAAATTCTTAGAAAAAACTTAGAATAATCAATATGATTGAGAAGATTTGAGTCTTAATCGGTTTAGTTTTATTTTTTTGTATTAAAATAAGTAGTAGTCATTCAGATGCAAACTCCATACCAGTTGGTGGCGGTAATGCACCTTTTCGTTGTGTGCCAACCGCCTAGTGATGGGAAGTTTGGATCATTTTACCGACTCAGACTTTTGAGTCACGTTCAGCAAAATGAACAAATATTTTTTCAAGTCATTTCATTCATTTTAGCAAAATGTAATTAAATGTTAGGTATTACTTCCCCAACACATCTAGTACTTACCCAAACGTTGATCACACTACAAACAATACAAAACTAATTCTATAAGATACAGAAGATATTAATTCATTGTTTACCTGGGTCTTCAGTCTGTGATTAGCTCAGCTCACCTCTTATCTGACAAGTCTTCAGGTTCAAGTCATTCCTTAATCACGTGACAGAACCATACGCTGAACGATGCAGTATTGAGCTGGAAAGAGAATTGATTAGTTCATCTCATGAGTCTTTCGGGTCGAGTCGTTCCTTAATCACGTAACAGACCCATACGCTATTTCTGACATTTCTGTCACTGTGTTTTTGTTACTGTTTCTTCAGGATCTGTAGTGTGTTATTATTTTATAAATAAATAAAACCCAGTTATAAATAAAATGTTGATGAATTTGTCTTTTTGACTGTATTGTAGGCTTGGATTATTATATAGCCTAGTGTTTATTTACTGATAGACAAAGTATTTTTTAGCCCAGTTTCAATTTTGAGTTTGCTGGTATAATAATTGCTTTTCCTAGGCAAACTTTACATTTTGGTCTAATACATGTACAAGATTGCTCAAAAAGGACATAATGACATAAATTAAAAGCAAATAACATTTTGAATCCTAAACAAGTAACACTACAGTTCTATAGTCTAATCTGAAATGTGAACTCAAAAAACATAAATCATACAACAAGGTCATTTTTGAAGATTAGAATCCACTGTAAAAAAAACAAACACAACGAAAAAATAACTTCATCAAAGTGATTTCGCCATCATATGGACAACATTTAAAGCATACTGAATACTGAAAGCTATTTCAGACCTGAATACTAATTTATCCAAAGACAACTATAACAGAGACACAACTTTCCTCAAAAAATATTCTCAAATTATCATTCAACCTTTGACCATTATAAATGTCTCGATTAAAACTGGAATATTTCCAGACGCGTGGAAAAAGGCACTGGTTAAACCCATCTTTAAGTCTGGGAATACCACAGACGTTAGTAACTATCGACCAATAAGTCTAGTTCCGGTAATGTCAAAAATACTAGAAAAAATTGTTTCAGAACAGCTAACACAATATTTAGAAATACATCAGTATATACACGCTCAACAGTATGGTTTCAGACAGAACCATTCCACTGAATCAGCCATCTGCGCATTATTGGAAAATATTGTGCAGCCCCTTGATAGAGGAAACATCGTGGGTGCAGTATTCCTAGACTTAAAGAGGGCATTCGATACAGTAATCCACGGCCGTCTTACTTCAAAACTGTCATCTTATAATATGTCACCCCAAGCATTATCATGGTTTGAGTCATACTTGCAGGGCAGAGAACAATGTGTAGTCATTGATCATGTAAAATCTGCCCCATGTAAAATTAAGACCGGAATCCCTCAGGGAACCATATTGGGGCCTGTTCTCTTCAGCCTGTATGTGAACGAGCTGCCTGAAATGTGTCCTGAAGTTGGCCTTCAGATCTATGCCGATGACACTGTGGTTTGTGTGTCTGGCAAAAGCCCTGTTGTTATCGGCAATACACTGACCAAAAGTCTTGAGAAAGTGTCTAATTGGCTAAATAAATCATGTTTAACACTTAATCTGAGGAAAACTAATGTACTAATGAAAATCGTTGTGTTTCTCTATAAAAAGAACAAGGATAATAAATGGCCTTAACATTAAAATGAATGGTGAACTCATCGATCAGGTAGAACAAGAAAAATATTTAGGAGTATTTTTAGATTCTCAGTTAAATTTTAAAAGTCATATTAAAAATATCAAGAAAAATGAAGGCCAGCATGAACGGTTTCAGAATGATCAGGAACAGTTTAACTTTTGAATGTGCTCATGTCTTTCTGAACACTATGATCATGTCCCACTTGTCGTACTGCACCACTGTTTGGTCCCAGACTAGCCAAACTACTCTAAAGCCTATTGAGAGGCTTTATAACTGTGCCTTAAACTTTTTTGATAAAAAGCCCATTCGATTCCATCACTGTTACATTTTAAGTAAGGATAAAATCTTATATTTTGTTAATCTTGTTGTAAAGTTGTTTTTTAAATGTTTGACTGGACTTGCCCCTGAGCCACTTTGTAAATTTGTGAACAGACTGGAAACCTCCAGATCAACAAGAGCGGCTACATGTGGATTTGGCATCTTTTGCCCAAAATGTTTTTTCTGTGAAAGGAGCCTATTTGTGGAACTGCCTTCCTACAAATATAAAGACTTTAACTAAACTGTCCACCTTTAAAAAAAAAAAAAAATCTGGCTCATAGAGCAGCAGCAGTGTGATCATGCTATATGAGATGTGTAGCTGGGTGCATGTAAGGTGTGCATCTGTGTGAGTTTGAGTGAATGTGTTTATTTATTATACTTATTTTTATTGGTGCTAACTGGTTTCTGGACATTTCATTGTATTCGCTGTAATTTTTATTTTTATTTTTCTTTCCTCATTATCTTGACTGTTAAAAGCTCTTCTAGGGACAGGTGTTGCAAATTAGCCATGGCTATAAACACTGTGATACATGCATCAGATTGTTCTTTATGTAATAATCTATTTATAATAATCTATCTAATTTCCTGAAAAAAAAAAAAGTATCACTGTTTCCACAGATGAGGCAGCACAACTGTTTTTGAGATAATAAGAAATGTTTATTGAGCTCCAAAACAGCATATTTGAAAAACTTTTGTTGGATTGTATGACACGGAACACTGGAGTAATGGCTGCTGAAAATTCTAATTAAATATGACAGGAAAACTATTTAAAAATATATATATTAAAACAGTTATTAAAATTTGTAATATTTCATAGTGTTCCTGCTTTACCTCTATTTCTGATTACATGAATGTAGTTTTGATGAGCAAAAGAGACTTCTTTCATAAACATTTTGAACTGTCTATTTTCTGCATTTTTGACATGTCCGTAAATAAATGAAAGTGTTCAAAATTCATGACTCTTAATTAATTACTTGTGCTTTCAACATGCAGTTTTTCGGCAGGTACAAAGTTTTGTTATTTGTTGAGGCCACAAAAGCCCTACACAGGTTTATATATTGATACTAAATCCCAAAAATATTTCATTTTGATTTCACTTTAAATAAACAATTTAAGTTTTGGTTTATTTAATCATATTTTAGTCATCAATTTTTTTTACTATATTGATGTTTCATTAAATGGTTAAAATGTTTGTTTTACAGAACTCTCTAATGGAGCCATTAAAAAATAAAAATGTTTGTGACATTTTATCCATTTATCGTGTTTTTACATCTTTCATAGTTTCTCTAACAAAAGTCATTGGGTCTCATTCACTAATAATTGCGTACAATTTTCTTGTTCATACGCACATTTAACACACATGAGCTTGTTCTTAAACTCGTTCTTCTGTTAGTGAATTTGGTGTCTTCTAAATGAGAGCCCTTGTGCACAAGGTTAGTAATTAGCATAATTCACGCCCAAACCAGCTCCATGCAAGGGCTTTCCACAACGAGGCACTTACATGGAAATAAAATTATGGTGTAATTTGCTGTCGGAGGTGGAAGCAAGGAAAAATTTGTTATTTAAAAGTGTATCCACTGGCATAACGGGCACAGGTAAAAAAAAGAAGCATGGGTTATAACACAGGCTTGGAGATAAGGTGGTATAGGGTGAGAGCGGTTGGTGATGTGGCTTAGGTGTGGTTCCAGTGAGTTGCATAAATCAATGAGGACTTCTCTGGGCAACCTAAAGCGACTGAACAGCCATTCGTCACTCTCAGCGAACATATCTGTGCGCTCTCTAAAGACGCGCTCTCTCCTGAGCACGCGCCGCGATGTCTTTAAGCAGTACCAAGTGTTCTAATGCCTCTAAACACAAGATGAGACACATTAATCACCGTTTATATAAGGATAGATCAGGTGATTGTTGTTTGGACCTCTAATATATATATATATAAATTGGAACTCTAATTATAATTTATCAATAACATCTAATTATATGTAGGGTTCTTAACACATGCTTATAAGGCCCCGGTTGTACATGATTATTGAGTACGTGTGGTATAAGTTATTCTTGAATCTTTTCGAAAGTTTTTGATGAATCATGGTTTATTCGTGAAAACGTGCGTACGCACATTTCACGCAAAAATCTGTGCCTACGCATATTAAGTGAATGAGACCCATTGCTATTATTTTTCATAAATGGAATTTTGAAGAAAAAAAAATGTTTTAAGGATTGGCATTGAAAACAAAAGTACAACAGTCAAGTAAGAGTCACTCCACTGTGGTATATTACTTATTTTAGTAACTGTACATGTAAAAGATACAAAATGGTTACTTTGAAACCACTAAAGCTAATGGCACACAAGGATAGAAAGCTTCTGTCAGTTGTTCATAAGTTTTTACACACGAGTGGAGACTGAGGCGGCCTTTTGAGGAAACTTCATCATTGGTCCTCAATCTCCGGATGTGAAATAGTCCATTATAAGATTATTTAGGGCACTGACATCACCAGGATTGAATTTGATCATTTAATAGCTCAAACTCTGTTGTTCTTACATATAAGAGAGTCAATATTTTCAGTTTTTCACTGTAAATCGATATTTTAGGCACTACACAAATAATTCTGCAAAGATATTTTCAGAGGAGATAGAAAATTTTATAGAAGCATAATGTAGCGAAACCCTATAATAATAGTACATAATGTAGTGAAATCTTTACACAATATTTTCCAGAAAATTTAACAGTGTGACATCCAATGGGTTTTTCCTGGCATCCAATAAACAATCCATTGATATTTGTGTTTAATTTGGGTAGTGGTAATCCAAATTACAATTTCATCAAGTAATTTTATTGGTTCTGACATAGTTCTGCAATAATATAAGCCAGCTCAAAAACTTCTAGTTAAATGTCACTTGCTAGTGTGGTGTTACCATTCTAAGATATATTTAACAGCATGTACCGTTTTAATCCTTTGTTTAAACCCAGAATTTAGTCAGTCTAGTCAGATTTAGCATTTAACTTTGTATAACATTACTACCCTTAGCTTCATAGTCATGGATATAACTAGAAATGTACAACTTAAATATTTTCTCCCATTTGCTTGATGAAGCCTTCGTGTATCTGAGGCAGATCCTGAAGGCAGCGAGTGTAGAATGACTTATTCACATCAGCTGACAAGGTCAATTGTTATCTTAATAAGTTCTTTGAAAAGATCTTCCATAATTTTAGAGCAATTTTGTTGATCTGAACTGATTTTTCTCTTTAGATGCATTTATCAATACACACAACACGACAAGCACAAAAATATTGGAGACCATGTTCAAATACTTAAAATATGCACCACAGAAGATAGCTGGTGGTGGCCAGAAGAAGACTCTTCCTTAAGGACACATTTTTTTATTTTAAATGACTGTTACTAGAAAAATGTATGGTTCTAGAAATAAAGTTTCCAGAATGAAATTCCTCTCTGCATTCTGACATACTGTCTTAAGGGTTTAATGGTACATTGTTTTATTGTTGTTAAACGAGAATTTTCTCAAGAAATTCTGTGGAAATGTACACTATATATAGTCTGTTTAAATAAATTCTAATTAGACTGTTTGTTATTATTACATTTGGCATTATTGTTCCAAAGTTTTTCTTCTATAGAATGTTGAGAATCTCATCCCTTCACTGCTGATATATGGACGTCTAATTGTTAGAAAACTATTAAAAGTAGTTTTTTTCATGCCGTCCGATTGCAAATCATGTACAGCATGATTTATTAGTTGGTGAAAACAAAAAATATGCACAGAAAATCAAAGCTTACATCTCAGTGTTGACATTTAAGCTAGATTGCCATATTAAAATTTTTTTAATTTAATGCTTGCTTGAACGTTTAACGATGATCGACTGTTTAAAGGTATTAGGTTAAAGGATTTCAACTGTGAATCAACATTGTTACTTCCATGGTGAAATGATTTAACTATCAACGTTGATCCAATTTGCTAAATCAAAACCTAATTCAACGCTGATTCAACCATGGTACCTGACATCAGATGCATGAAAGTAGTGTTTGTTGCTACCCACACATAATCTGATGGTTCTATAAAACGATTATCAGCAGGATCATAAAAAAGGATTTAAATAAATTATGTAACTACTAATAATGTATAAAACAAAAACTTTTAGCTTATTGAATAAGGGAGGAGACTGCGGAGTCTCCAGGCCAGGACCAGCAGACTGAAGGACATCAGGAAGCTGAACTCGCTCCCAAACTTAACCCCCCGTCCCTCTTCTGCCCCAGTCACCACCAAATTATCATTTTTGTTTAATGTAGTACCTCTTTAATACATTTTATCAGTTCTTTGAAGGTCCCAGAGTGGAGACATGTAGGCACTAGGAGCTCGAGACTTGACTTGAGACTCGACTCGGACTCAAACTCTAGTAATGGTGACTCGACTCGGACTATTCTTTGGTGACTCGGACTTGGAATCGAACACTGGGACTCGAGATTCGACTCCGACTCGACAGTTGATGACTCAACTACAACACTGCTCTGTGGTGTAAACTCTAATGTGGGTATATAAAGTGTTGTTTTCTGTCTGAAAGTCTTTCCACATTGTTCACGTTAAAGGTTTCTATCCAGGTGTGAGTCTTGAGGCGTGCTTTTCTTGTGAAAGTCTTTCCACAGTGATGACACATGAAAGGCTCATGTACGATGTGTTTTAACGTGGCGCTTAAAGAGTTTCCTGTCTGTGAATGTACTTCCACACTGAGGGCATATAAAACTGCTCTCTCTTGAATGAATCTCCATGTGCCTAGTTAGGCCTTCCTTACATACGAAACATTTTCCACACTGATCACATGTGAAAGGCTTCTCTCCAGTGTGAACTCTCATGTGAGCCCTAAGATGTCCTTTGTGGTTCAGAGTTTTTCCACACAGTGGGCAGCTGTAAGGCTTCTCTCCAGTGTGAAGCCTTATGTGAGAATGCAAAGTTGCTTTATGAGGGAAACTCTTTCCACACTGACCACACACAAATGGCTTTTCTCCAGTGTGAATCCTCATATGAATTGTTAGACCTTCTTTACGTAAGAAACTCTTTCCACACTGTTGGCAGGTGTAAGGCTTCTCTCCAGTGTGAATTTTCATGTGAATCCTAATACTTTCTTTTTGTGGGAAACTCTTTCCACATTGTTGGCAGGAGTAAGGCTTCTCTCCAGTGTGAATTCTCATGTGAATCCTAAGACTTTCTTTTCGCGGGAAACTCTTTCCACACTGTTGGCAGGAATAAGGCTTCTCTCCAGTGTGAATTCTCATGTGAAGCCTAAGACTTTCGTTTCGTGGGAAACTCTTTCCACACTGTTGGCAGGAGTAAGGCTTCTCTCCAGTGTGAATTCTCATGTGAATCCTAAGACTTTCTTTTCGTGGGAAACTCTTTCCACACTGTTGGCAGGAGTAAGGCTTCTCTCCAGTGTGAATTCTCATATGAGCTATAATGCTGTCTTTTTTGTTCAGACTCTTTCCACATTGTTGGCAAGTTCTAGATCTAGACTTCTTAGCTCTTTTTTGTGAGGAAGTATTTTCAGGCTGTGAAAAACAAAAAGATTTTTCTCCAGTTATGAAACTGTGGTCTTTTTCATGCAGATCTTTTTCCATTTCATTCAGATCTTGACTCTCCTCTTTAATTGCCATCAGGTCTAAGGAAAAAAGAAAAACACATTTTAGAGGGTTACTCAACCCAATGAAAATGTTGTCATTAATCACTTACACCCATGTCGCTCCAAACCCATAAAAGCTTCATTCATCCTCAAAACACAATTTAAGATATTTTGGATGAAAACTTAGAGGCTTGAGACTGTCCTATATACTATAATGACAAATAATTAACACTGTCAAGGTCCAGAAAAGTATGTAAAGCATTGTCAGAATAGTCCGTCTGCCTTCAGTGACTCAACCGTAACAGTTGATGTGCTGTTTTCTTTCAAACCAAAGCATGAATACATGTAAAAAAAAAAAAAAAAAAACTATGCAGATTTGGAGAGACTCGGAGGAGCGGAATTGTTGAATGAGGTAGTTATTTTTGTTTTCTTTTTGTACAAAAATGATTCTTGTAAATTCATAACATTACGGTTGAATAACCAATGACAGATGGAATATTCTGACAATGCTTTTCATACTTTCCTGGACTTTGACACTGTTATATACTTGGCACTCTAATTATCTTAAATTGTGTTCTGAAAACAAACTAAGCTTTTATGGGTTTGGAATGATATGGGGTATTACATCCTAAGGCGCTTGATTTCCTTTTTATTGCAAATGTAGGCCTTGCACCTTGTTGTTGTTTTTTGCGCTCCTGTCTCTCCCTCACTATCACTCTCAGGTTAATTACCCCCAGTTGCTGCTTGTTGTGAGCATGCCTGAGACTGAGTAGCAGTTAGAATGTAACCTAGGGAGGATCACTTCTCCCCAGCTCTTGACTGAATCTTCTTGTGTCTGCCCATGCTACTAGCCCTGTTGTGTTAAGAATTTATTCTCATTTGTGAGTGCTTCCTATTAGTTCAATCCTTGTGAGGATAAATAAAAGGTAATGTGACCAACACACTGAATATTCATAAGGACATATTCTGGACTTAATCTGCTGCTCTGGTGTTACCCCTTCTGATTTTAAAGTTGATGAACATCCCATAACTGACCACTTTCTCCTCTCATTTACTGTGAAACTCACTCTATCCTTATCTAAAATACTACGCCTTATTTCATTTCGGAATATAAAAATATCAACCACTGCAATTCTCACTTCAAGTATTCACTCTTTCTGCCTCTCTGACACTCACAATCCATCCACCCCTGACGATCTCGTCTCTCATTACAACACTGGACTCCACAATATTCTTAATTGCCTTGCTCAATTAAAAACCAAAACTGTTTTCTTTTTCTGTCTCTGCCCCTTGGTTCACTTCCGATCTCCGTCTCATGAAAGCCAAAGGTCGGCAACTTAAACGTCTCTACAGAAAAACTGGTCTCACTATTCACAAAGAAATGTACAATAACCATATCTTACGCAATAGGAACTCCATTGCTAGCACCAAAACCCACTACTACTCTAGTTTAATCAATGCCAATAAAGGAAACTCTAAGTCACTGTTTTCCCTACTTAACAATATCACCCAACCCCAGGACTTTCTCCCCCCTCAATTGTATACAACCTCCTTCTGCCAACACCATTATGTCTTTTTACTGAAAAAATTAAAAACATCCACCAGCACCTTGAAACAATCCCTTACCTAAACATCTAAGCTGACTTTCAACCATTCACTCACTCATTCTCCTCCTTCCAGCTCCCCGCTATTTCAGAAATTTTGAAAAAAAACTGGTGCCGACACCTCCGACTTCAATAACTTACGTCCTATATCCAAATCTACCCTTCATCTCTAAAATCCTTGAAAAAACAGTTGCCTCTCAACCTCCATTCTCACCTATCACATAATGGGTATCAAAATCATCAACGACCTTCTTATCGCAGCTGATTCTGGACTCCTCACCATCCTCGACCTGAGTGCAGCCTTTGATACCATCTGTCACACCACCTTCCTCAACAGGCTTTCTTCCATCGGCATCACCCACACTCCATTAGACTGTTTCACATATTATCTCTCTGGCCGCACTCAGTTCGTTCAGCTAAAGTCTTTTAAATCCATTCCCTCCTCCGTCACTACAGGTGTGCCGCAGGGCTCTGTCCTGGGGCCCCTACTTTTCATAATTTACTTCCTTCCACTCTGCTGATGACACCCAGCTCTACCTCTCCACTAAACCCTCATCCACTCTTCTGCCCACTTCAATTATTGATTGCATCTCTGAAATAAAAACCTGGTTCACCCAAAACTTCCTCAAATTAAACCGTAATAAAAACAGAGGTTCTCCTCATTGGCACCAAATCCACTCTATCCAAAACCGATAGTTTTAATCTCACTTTTGATAACTCCTCCAATTCACCTTCCCCCCAGGATTAAGAGTCTGGGTGTCATCCTTAAAATCCGTAAAAGTGACTTTGTGCTTCTTTGGGAAAGCACAATCAAGCGACATTCACTTGCAGAATGTAATCTTCTAGAGGGCACATAAGTCTGAAGTAATTAATTTAGGTAAATGGGTGCAGAGCCAGTGGTAGTTATGTAGGCAAACATCAATGCCTTGAATTTTATACGAGCAGCTATTGGTAGCCAGTGCAAATTGATAAACAGGTGTGACATGTATTCTTTTCGGCTCATAAAAATTCATATTGCTGCCGCGTTCTGTATTTATTGTAAAGGTTTGATAGAAGGTCTGGAAGATCTGCCAAGAGGGCATTGCAATAGTCCAGCAAGGACAGAACAAGAGCTTGAACAAGGAGTTGTGCAGCATGTTCCCAAAGAAAGGACTTGATCTTCTTGATGAATAAAGCAAATCTGCATGATCGGACAGTTTTAGCAATGTGGTCTGAGAATGTCAGCTGATCATCAATCATAACTCTAAGGCTTCTAGCTGTTTTTGAAGGAGTTATGGTTGATGTGCCTAACTTGAGGGTGAAATTGTAATGAAACGATGGGTTTGCTGGAATCACAAGCAGTTCTGTCTTGGCAAGGTTGAGTTGAAGGTGATGGTCCATCATCCAGGAAGAAATGTCAGTTAGACAAACTGAGATGCGAATAGCTACCGTTGGATCATCAGGGTGAAATGAGAGGTAGAGTTGAGTGTCATCAGCATAG
The DNA here is from genome assembly GCF_023724105.1 of Carassius gibelio. Taxonomy (NCBI): domain Eukaryota; kingdom Metazoa; phylum Chordata; class Actinopteri; order Cypriniformes; family Cyprinidae; genus Carassius; species Carassius gibelio. The sequence goes on along the minus strand of NC_068399.1, from coordinate 5,070,277 downwards.
CAGTGGTATGAAAAGCCATGTTTCTGAATGACAGAACCTAATAATGCTGTGTAGACAGCGAAGAGAAGTGGTCCAAGAACTGAGCCCTGAGGCACCCCAGTAGTTAGATGTTGAGACTTGGACACCTCACTTCTCCAAGATACTTTGAAGGACCTATCTGATAGGTAAGACTCAAACCATTGAAGTGTAATTCCTGAGATGCCTTTTGCCAGTAGGGTTGATAGGAGGATGTAGTGGTTAACCTTGTCAAAGCAGCGGAGAGATCAAGCAGGATAAGTACTGAAGATTTGGGTTCCACTCTTGCCAGCCTTAGGGCTTCAACAACTGAAAGCAAGGCTGACAGTTGAATGTCCACTTCTGAATCCAGATTGGTTGCTGTCAAGGAGGTTGTTGTGTGAGAAATGTAGAGACTTGGTTGAACACAGCTTGTTCAAGTGTTTTTGCAATGAAAGGAAGAAGGGAGACTGGTCTGTAGTAGAGGTCTTCGCAGTGCACCCGAGACCTGTCGACCCCAGGACCCGAGGTCGGGTCCGAATCTATTGCTTCAGGTCCTGGGTATGTTTAACATTGTGTGTAATACCCATGCGATCTGAGTCATCGGACTCGGAGACCACCAGGCCGTGATCAAACACTGCTTGTGTATTTTGTAACTTGCAACTTGTAAAATTATGAAAAGAAAAGACAAAAAAAAGCGATCTTTCTCGCTCTCTTCTCTGTTGTTAGAAGCAAAGCGCGCAGAGGTGAACTGTAACATTAATGTTTTCTATGAAGCTCAAATTGCGTATAACATATTTTAGGTTGTTACAGCTAGCACGCATGTGCAGTCTCTAGCATGTTTCATGTTTCTATGGCAACCAGTGAGTGACACTTCGATAGCCAAACTGCGCTTTACATTTTCTCCCATTTTTATAATAATATACAGTTGCATTTATCATCCGTCACCGTGACATCAAGTGGATTTTTGAAGCTGAAATAATGAGTCGATTGAGCTTGGACTTGGAATAAAGAGAGAAATAACATGGATAACTTTCTTGTCTGAGGATTGTAATGCATCACAGGCAGTCAGGCACAAGGAAGAGAGACTACGGCTCCTTAAATTAGGTAAGATAAAAAGCTGTATTTTTTGCAACAGGTTTATTGACATGTAATAGCAATTTAAGGTGGAATATGTGACAATCGGGTCCAGTCAGGTCTGTGTTTTCCCGGCGGGTTCGGGTCCAGTCAGGTCTGTGTTTTCCCGGCGGGTTCGGGTCCAGCTTTCAAATAATAGACTGGTCCGGGTAGGCATTTCTGGGATCTACACTGGTCCGGGTCCAGCTTTTGAAATAATAGACGGGTCCAGGTCGGTTCTGTGTAGTACATTATAGGGATGCACCGAAATTAAAATTCTTGGCCAAAACCGAAAACCAAAAGAAATTATGCCAATTATTAGTACCATTGCATTTATTGCTATGATCGTGTACTATTGCGAAGACATTGCAATTGCTTTAATTAATATTAAAGTTTCAAAGATAATTACAATTACATAAATTATAAAAAACAGAGAAATACATAATTACAAATTATGCAAATATGTTTAAGCACATTGCAACAATGCACAGTATAAAATAAAATTCAAACTAAAAATGTATCCCACTCATGTGAATATTAAATAAGAAATGTACAGGCCTACACTGGCCTGCAGAAAGGTTTTAAAATGAACTGTTCTCTCATAAAAACAAAGTGCATTTGAAATGTTTCTCTGTAGGACTAGAAAGTGCATTACTTCTCCAGTATAGGCAAGAGGATTATTACTTCTGGGGACTTCAGACAGATAACCATCTAGCTGTTCAGCAGTTGAGCTTGTCATCTGCCTGATATTTGAGAAATATGTGAAAATATGTGAAATAATATGTTTATTTCACTAAACATATCAGACAATGAGGGTGCATGGCCCTCGTCTGGTGCAGAGACACGTCTTTTTTTCTGTGCTCTGATCTGTCTCCTGCGCTTGGCGCTTTCCGTCTCTACGCAGGTTCTCCGCATCCAGCATGGCCTGGATCATTTCTCGTGCGCACTGCCTTATTTCCGCATCCAAGTAACGGTCTTTATAACACGGAACAAGCACATTCACGATGAAGTGCAGAGGATCCGAAAAGATCTCAGTGAGACGTGTGCCAACAGACTTGTACTTTTCTTTTTTTTCACTTCGTGGTCCGTTTCAATCTCTTTGTTTAGTGCTGCGAATAAAGGAATAAGAATAAACAGGGTTCCCACACGTCCTGGAAAACCTGGAAATTCTGGAATATTAATGACCAATTTTCCAGTCCTGGAAAAAATCTTGTTGTCCTGGAAAATTATTTTTAAATATTATTGATCATTAAAGAATTGGCCGACGACTGGTTAAAACAATTAACGTAACAGAAAGTGCTCTGTTCAGGGATGCTGAGTTTTGACACGTGAGCTCACGCTATTTAAGCTCCCTGTGACGTATGACGCTGTCTCAGGTTACCGCTTTTCAGGTGCTAATAATTTAGTGCTCGAATGTTTGCAGCAAATGTTCACTGGAATGCAGGTAATATTTAATTACATGTTAATATTATTGTAAAGTAATTATTTTGATACGCATGTGCAAGGGGTCTGCACGGCGAATTACAGCATGCGTGACGGCATTTGCCTGAGAAAAGCTTATCGATTTGTTAAGTCTATTTTATTTAGAATCATAACAAATCAGTCCCAAAGCTGTTTTATGAACAATATAGGAAGTGAAAATGAAATGCTGAAATGATGCACAGCGATAATTCCATGTTCATAGTGCAGCACAGTAACGTTAGAGGTCTTCACGGGTCCAAAAATTTGTGCCCGAACCCGAAAGAGACCCGTATTGTGCTATATGTGCTGTGCTGTCACATATTCCACCTTAAATTGCGAATTTGCGAAAAATACAGCTTTTTGTCTTACATTATTTAAGGAGCCGTAGTCTCTCTTTCTTGTGCCTGACTGCCTGTGATGCATTACAATACTCTGACAAGAAAGTTATCCATTATTCCAAGGCCAAGCTTAATCCACTCATTATTTAAGCTTCAAAAGTCCACTTGAAATCACGGTGACGGATGACAAATGCAGCTGTGTACATGTGCATTCTGACTCGAGTTAACTTGCTTGATAACTTAGACTGTTTGCTCTTTTGAACTATAATAACAATTGCTTGTTCAGTGCTATGGCCGCTGACGTTATTTATTTGCTAAATCAACCTAAAATATGCTTTAACGCAATTCGAGCATCATAGAAAACATTCATGTGACAGTTCACCTCAGATTTTGTTGCTGATTTGAAATATATTAAATATGAGTGTGTTAAGTCTGCAAGCATCATCACCATGCGTGCACTTGCATTAACTCTGAGTCTGCGCACTCTGCTTCTAACGCCAGAGAGAGAGAGATCACTTTTTTTTTTTTGGCTCACTCTTTTTTTTTCTTCTAATTTTACAAGTTGCAAGTTACAAAAAACACAAGCAGTGTTTGATCACGGTCGAGTGTTCTCCGAGTCCAATGACTTCGATCGCACGGGTATTACACAGACCCGGGACCTGAGGTAATAGATTGGGACCCGACCCGGCTGATCATTTAAAATATAGACCCGAACCTGTACGGGTCCCGGGTCGACGGGTCTAGGGTGGACTTTGAAGACCTCTACAGCACAGACTTGTGAACATGAGGTGGAGGCCGGTAGTATATAATAGTACTTATATAAATGTAATAAAGGCACGTTTGCAAAAGTGATATTGATTTTCTGCAACAGTTCACCAAACAAGAGGTCAGTATAAGTGACTTCCTTTTTAGACAAACTATTGTCTGTTTGCTCTGTTTCACCAACCTAGTAGTTCCAAACAGACGTAACAACATACAGTACAGTGACGTATCTTTGCCAACTGAATCAGCGTTTTTTATTCATATCTTAGTTTTTGAATGAATCGTTTGAGAAACAATTCATGACCCATTCATGAAGACAGTCATTTTCTTCATTCCTAAATAAGCGTTTTGAATGAATCGTTTGATAGAGTGACTCCAATGATTCATTAAAATAAAGTGTAGAGTAAACATAATAATAAACATACTAAATGTTTTTTTGAAAATCTAAAAATGTCAAAAGTTTTCTGTGATAGTGTAGGGGGATAGAATATACAGTTTGTACAGTATAAAAACCTTGCGGTTTCTGTTTGCGTCTTCACAACATTTCGGCCCTGTTGTTACGGTGATAAAAATATTTCGGCGGAAAACCGAAAATACATCCCTAGTACATTATAGGTCTCTTTCGGGTTGAGGCACACATTTTTGGACCAGTGAAGACCTCTAGTCTGTAGTTCTCTAAAAGAGATGGGTTGAGGGTGTTTTTTTTTTAGGATGACAAAGAAGTGAGGAAAATGTTTTAAAAAGCATGTGAGAGTTAGACGAATTTTTATTTTATTTTGTTTGTAGTATGTAATTTTAGCAGTGAAGACATTATCAGAGAAGGAAGAAAGGAGTGACTGACACACAGTAAAGGTCCCATGACATAGATTATTTCCTTTTCTTTAAATGCTTTTTAATGTTTCCTTAGGTGTACTTTTATTGTTAGTATGATTTTTACATTTAAAGTTTAGAAATAAAAAGCATTTTTATATCCTGACATTAGCCCTCTGGCTTGAATGCTCTGTTTGAAGGGGCGTGTCTGCTGGGAGACTCCGAGTAAACCACAACTGTTGTGATTGGCTGACATCGTTGCATTCAAAATGCATATTACATGTGGAATCCCTCTCAAATATTATATATATATATATATATATATATATATATATATATATATATATATATATATATATATATATTTTTTTTTTTTTTTTTACTATTACAGCTGTTGTGATTAACGAATCGTGGAAGTGTTGATTATATAATTATTTTTTTCAATCTTTTCCCATCACATGAAAGGCTGCAGTGATGAGCATTGAGTACTTTGAACGCTCTCTGTAGTTAAATCACAATTTAAATCACGTTGTTTCCCTTAGTAGCATGAAACAAATCTGTTAAGTTGATCGTTTAGTCACTAGCTTGATTCACTGATGCATGAACAGTATTAAACGATTTAGAAAGAAAGTCTGTGTGAACTTGAATGATTAGCAGAAATCACTGATCACAGATCAGGCATTAATGAACACTGTTACTCCCTGTTTGTGCCGGTGCTGTCAAATCCATATCATAAAAGTCTGTTTGAAACGCCTGTGCTGACATTGCGACTGAATTATATGTAAATATTTGGGCGGGCAAAGCAGAGAAAGGGGAGGTAACAATTCTCCTTACATCGTCACAACGAGGAGATTCAAGATCAGCCCGTTTGAGCTTCCATTTTCTCAAAGGCAGAGAAAGATAGATAAATCTCGATTTACACCGATTAAAATTTCTAGGAACTTGGGGACCATATACAGGCTAGGGGAACTCACATTAATGTTAAAAAAAAACTCAGAAAGTGACATTTTCATGTCATAGGACCTTTAAGGTCAATAATTAATTCATAATTCATCCAAGAAGTTTACCCTCTGGTCCTGGGGTCGATAGAAAACCAAAAAATTGGTTTTGAAACTGTCCATAATAGTGACTGAATGAGATTCAAAAGAACTGGTAATACTCAGAGAAGGTAAAGGAATAAACTTCCAATCATTAGAGATAAGAAGACCAGTATCCCCACCTCTTCCAGTCAAATGGGGAGTGTGAGAAAATTGCAGTGTTGTCCTGTTGAAAGACCGAGTCATTACCACACAGACGGGGCCCCTCGGTCAAGAGGGATGCCCGCTGCAACAGATCCACATAGCCAGTCGCAGTTTGACGCCCCTGCACAACCTGAAGCTCCATTTTCCCATTGAAGGAAAAAGCACCCCAGATCATGATGGAGCCTCCTCCACTGTGCCGCGTAGAAAACATCTCAGGTGGGATCTCCTTGTCATGCCAGTAACGTTGGAAGCCATCAGGACCATCCAGGTTAATTTTTTTCTCGTCAGAGAATAAAACTTTCTTCCACCTTTCGATGTCCCATGTTTGGTGCTCCCTTGCAAATTCCAAACGGGCAAGTTTGTGTCGTGGGAGGAGACATGGCCTTTGAAGACGTTTTTTGTTCTTGAAGCCCTTCTCTAGCAGATGACGTCTTATGGTTATTGGACTGCAGTCAGCATCAGTAAGGGCCTTAATTTGGGTCGAGGATCGACCTGTGTCTTCACGGACAACCCGTCGGATCCTGCGGCTCAGTGCAGGTGAAATCTTTTTGGGTCTACCACTTGACTTTTTTGTCCCATAACTCTCAGGATTTTTTAAGAAATGTAAAATGACTGTCTTACTGTGTCCAACCTCGGCAGCGATGGCACGTTGTGTGAGACCTTGCTTGTGCAGCTCAACAATCCTGCCACGTTCAAAAAGAGAAAGCCTTTTTGCCTTTGCCATCAGGAGATCTTGATAGTATGACTGCTTGAAAAACAATGACATGAAAGCCATATTTTTGTGCAGATTTGGCCTTTTTAAGGCTATGGTCTTAAACTTTTGATCAGCTGATGAACAGCCTGTTTGACTTTAAATGCAGTTTTCAATAAATTGCCTACTCTCTATTTTTTTATCTCTTGCTCCTGTTTCTTCTTTTGGCATTTTGAAGCAGCACTTACAACCCGGTTATGATCCACTAGTGCGAAATGTGTAAAATTTGCAAGCATCCCCTGGTCTTAAGATTTTGTTCAGGAGTGTATTGGGGATTTGGAAACACTTAGTAAGAGTCGGTCTTTTAAACTGAACCTGAACTGAAACAATGTGTAGAAAAGAGAATGCATCAAAAACGATAGTCATATCCCTGCCTGGTGAAGTCGCACAGCAGGTTTTTACACTCTTCAGTCTTCACACGATGGCTGCAGCGACCGCTGAATAAGCTGCCGGTTGGATTGCCTGAGGGTTAGTACATTTTCAATTTGGAGTGAACCATCCTTTTAAGCCTCACCATAGCACAAAAACTGCACTTATTAAAGTTCACAATGACCTCTCATCCCAGCTAGTTCAACACTTCTAGTGCTGTGCCATTACATCAACATAGACTACAACACTCTCTGATTATTATGCTGACATTTGTGCACAAGCATTAGCACTGTTTAGGTTCAATCTATCTGTCCACTTTTACTCATGTTTGATGAGACATCTCTGTATTTACACAAAGTAGGGAGTGCCAAAGGGCTCGGTATTAGGTCCTCTCCTTTTCTCCTTCTATACTGTATGTTCCCCCTGAGGGACATCATTAATTTTCACTGTTATTCCGAGGATACTTGCGCTTTTATTGTAACCTGAAAACACTGCACAGCTTTAAGTAGTTAGTAAAGTGTATCATTAATATTAAAGGGGGGTTAAAATACTAATTCATGCATACTGAGTTTTTTTACACTGTTAAAGAGTTGGATTCCCATGCTAATTAAGTTGAACGTTTGAAGAGGATTTTCTGTTCCAAAAATACTCCTTCCGGTTTATCACAAGTTTCGGAAAGTTTTTTTCGAGGTTTTGGTTGCCAGGGCAAGACAACCCTGCACAGATTACCAAAGAAAAAACAGCATTAAGGGACCAGTGGATGGAGTTTATTTTTACAGAGCATCAACGGAGTTGTGCAAGTGTTTGTGTTTGTTCCCTGCATTTCGAAGATGCTTGTTTTACAAACAAGACCCAGTTTGACGACGGATTTGCGTATCGTTTATTTCTTAAGGATGATGCAAAAAAATCGGTACAGACTATCTTTCTCTTATGAATATAATAAAACTAAAGACTTTTTGGAGTTATGAAGGATGCAGTACTACTCTATAGTTACTCGATTAACAGGATATTGAGTGAAAATGAGCATTTCACCCCCCCCTTTAAGGCTGTATCAACTAATCAATGTAATAAAATATAAAAATCAATAATTAAAACATTAGTTCATTGAAAAAAGAAAATTATGTCATTAATGACTTGTTCCAAACCCGTAAAACCTCCGTTCATCTTCGGAACACAGTTTAAGATATTTTAGATTTAGTCCGAGAGCTCTCAGTCCCTCCATTGAAGCTGTGTGTACGGTCTACTGTCCATGTCCAGAAAGGTAAGAAAAACATAATCAAAGTAGGCCATGTGACATTAGAGGGTCAGTTAGAATTTGTTGAAGCATAAAAAATAAATTTTGGTCCAAAAATAGCAAAAACTACGACTTTATTCAGCATTGTCTTCTCTTCTGGGTCTGTTGTGAGCACGTTCAAAATGCTGCTGACGTGTTATCTTTGTTATTGGGCACGCCAGAAAAAAAATGTCAGCAGCATCATATGTTTTAATTTATTTTTTAACTGATCCATACAGACTTCACTTGCAACTGCTAACAAGTTGGTCTGTGTAAACTTTAAATGAAACAAAATACACTGCATCTATGTGGACAAATAGATTTTGGCATGATTTTCAACCAAATGTCAAAAAAAAAAAAAAAAGATGTACTTAATTGCTTATGTTGTTTAAATGAATCCCATGCAGCCTCATGACACCCAAAATCTGCCGTGGAGCAGAATTATTTCCAATGATTTCTTCCTTAATGTGTTGTATGCTCTGTTCTTATATGCCTATAGGTATGCTTGGACTGTTAGGAAAGAAAATAAAATAAAAAAAAAACCTTCCCTTTAAAAATAAATAATGATTGTGCAGAATTGTCATTTCAGGGTAACTTCATATTAGCATTGTCATTTAGAAACATACAGACGGTTTAACTTAAAAGATCTATTTAGCAGTTTCTTATGAAATTACTGGCTTTTTTTCCACAGCCTTTTAAATGAACAAATAAAGACAGCATGCAGTAACTCTAACAAGCTGCGTCAACGGGCCAAACATTTTATTATTTGAATGATGTTTATTAGATATAACTTGGTTATTGCTTGATTCAGCATTTACTGTTGTATACTGTTATTGAATGTGTAATGTGTCAAATAACACTGTTTTCCAAATAAAATACATTCTTCAATATCATTAATTTCTGTAGAGCTGGGCATTTTAATAAGGATCAAATGAGTTTCTTTTTTGAAAATAAAAACCAACCTGTTTTTTCCTCAGTATCTTCATGTTTGACTCTGAACGTTTCTTCAATCTTCACATCTTCACTCTCCTCTTTGATTAATGCCATCTTTTCAGTTAAATCACAAGTTTTCTGTGTTTGAACACTTTGTCCTGTTTGAAATGGAAATAATAAACAGGAAGATAAATAAATAAATCTCTACAATTATAAAAAAAAATGTAAACTAAATATATAATGAGTGTCATTATTTAAAAAAAAGTAGATTACACTTTCGTGAAAACGTTGTGATTACACATTTGTGTTTGTATTGTGAGGTGATTCGAATCGATGCGTCATTTTACGAGTTTCGAAAAGATGCGTTTCTCCACCACCACTACTTGCCAGTGACTGGATTTATGTTTATCGATCGTCTTTTTAACACACACACAAAAAAAAAAAACTAAAAACAAACACCACCAGTCTAACCACGATCTCCCACCACATCCCAACCCTCATCCACCCGTCTAACCCCTTCCCATTTATCTTCCGTCCTCGTAGAGACCTTCACTCTAAAACCATTAACACTGACATATCTCGTGTGCTATGATGCAGACTGTTTCACTGGATTTGTAGTTTTTAGGTATGATATGAGGGGTTTCCATGTTTTATTGAATAAGTTGAGCCTGTCTGATTTATGTTTATGATAAACTGATACACGAGATATGAAGAGAAATAAGACGCACATTTCCATTTCATGCGCCTTACTCACACAAAATAACGTTCATTAATGTAACTAGGTAAGCATTGTTAAATACGTTAATAATTAATTAATTCACTGTTTCATGCAATACAATTCTGTTAATAGGTTTTATTGATTCAAACGATTAAACGCACACACCTCTCTTCAGCCGAATCACAGACGCAGGATCGCGGCACGGGCTTATGACGTCATTACTACAAACCAAAATAAAAGTCTTGTCCACACGACAAAATAATAGACTTTTACATTAGAAAACAAGTATAAATAATAACGTAAATAATTAATTGGAAAGATTAAATGCACAGATGAAAGCCCAAAGCTACAAATACAGCTTAGCTTAGATATCTAGTTTATTTCTAAATGTAAACAACTGTGAAATGCTTTCAATTTATGAGTTTCTAATTGTGATTCTTAAGATAAACTCCAGTTCTTGACTACAAAGAACTTCTGAATATCTCAAACTCATAAAAATTTAATTTGTGGTTGCAGAGATATTTAACTATTTATTACCTTAAACTAAATCCTTATGACAAATTGTATTCACCTAACGGCATCTCAGTTTCTCCCCAGAACATAAAGAAAATAAATCAAATTTCAGTTTATTTAATTAAAGCGTCATGACTGAAGAATAGATGCTGAAAATTAACAAATCTTCTTTAAGTACTGGATAGAAAGGTTTATTTGTCTGTATTTGAGCTGAATTTCAGCTGAATTTTATTTAAGTGGTAATTTTTTTTCATATATGTGCAATTGTACCTTTTCAATTTCTTTAACTGGCAAAAAACATGACAGCATATTAATTTGTTATTCGTGATCTTTTCTTCCCTTTTTGGAAAAATAAGTTTACTTCAAGTTAATTTTATGAAGTATACTTAAGTAATGTTAAAAGTATACATTATATAGTTAGTACACTAACATATATGTGCTATTAGTATACTTCTAAGTGCACTACTTGAATACCACTAGTCCACAATTCCATTTCCATATGTACTGTTACGATCCCCAGCATTGTTATTTTTGTGGTTCTCGTCTCGATTGGTGGATACAGAAGCAGATGACTTTGAAAGGGCGGCACTACCAACACATGGACTAGTTCACTTAGGTATTTGCTTCTGTGGTGTGAAGAGCTCCGGATTCTGCCTCCATCAACAGATCACCAAGATTAAGCCTATTAAGAAACCACAGCTAGATCCTAATGAACTGGCAAATTACAGACCCATTTCAAATCTTCCATTTATGTCTAAAAAAAATGATCCGTATGAAGAATGTCAGGTTTCAGGCACCACCATAGCACAGAAACTGCACTTGTTAAAATTACAAATGACTTGCTTCTTGCGTCAGATCAAGGCTGCATCTAATAGTTTTACTTGATCTTAATGCTGCGTTCAACACCATAGATCATGACATATACAGGTATTCAAGGGCTCGCTAATACTTTCTTTATTTCAATGGGGAATCATCTCAGTTATCATTAATAAAGTATGGAGTGCCACAATGATCTGTCCTAGGTCCTCTGCTATTTTTAATATACATGTTGCCCCTTGGTAATTGTAACAGAGTAAAAACTTCATATTCATTGGGAAGAAGGAGGCGGGAACCGGCGGACAATCAAACAATACTTTAATAATCAAAATAAAGACAAAACAGCGCGGCAGCCCCTCACGGCCGACTGCCGCACACAAAGAAAATCAAAACACAAACTAAAATCCAAGCCTGGTCCTATCTCGTCCTTCACTGTCGTTGCTCCTGTTTTATATCCTTCCATCTCCTCCGTGGGACTCGAGACAGGTGGGTCAAGCAGGTGTCGCTCATTTCTCAATCACTCCAGCGGCCTCGCCCCATCTTGGTCTTCAAATTACAGGACTACAAAGAACTTCTGAATATTTCAAACTCATAAAGAGTTTGTGAATCCAAATTTAATTTGAGGTTGCAGAGAGATTTAACTATTTATTAGCTTAAAGTTTATTACAGAAACTGAATCCTTATGACAAATTGTATTCATCATATGCCATCTCATTTTCTCCCCAGAACATAAAGATAATAAATCAAATTTCAGCTTTATTTAATTTAAGTGTATTTCATTAAAGGTTCATGACAGAAGAAAAGATGCTGAAAATTAAAAAAAATTCTTTGAGTACTGGATACCTTTACAAGGTAAAACTGTTAGTATTAGAGCTTAATTATTTTAGTAGTAATGTTTTTTTTATATTTATTTATGTGAAATAGTACCTTTTCAGTTTCTTTAACTGGCAAAAAACATGACAGCATATTAATTTGTTATTCGTCATATTTTCTTCCCTTTTCGGAAAAATATGTTTACTTCAAGTTCATTTTATGAAATATACTTGAGTAATGTTGAAGAATATTTTTTAATTATACATTATATAGTAAGTACGCTAACATATATGTGCTATTAGTATAATTGTAAGTGTACTACCTGAATACCACTTGGGACTAAATTGGCTCACTTTTTAGTATATAAAATTATATTTTTAGGTGTACTATAAGCGTAATAGTAGTAAACTTTAAGGGCACAACTAGTTCACAATTCCGTTTCCATTTGTACTGTTACGATCCCCGGCATTGTTATTTTTGTGTGTGAGACAAATGAGAAGATCTCCCGAATGCTAAGTGGCATCCCATTATATACAGTTTTCCTGTTTTTAACAAGACGTTTTTCTATTCTCAATAGTTTTCCTTATGCTTACATTTCAGTTCCCCCCTAGAGAGTTGAGACTTGCTATGGAAAAGAAAAAAGGCCCATTGCATGTTTTTCCAGATGTTTCCTATCTGTGGGTCAGGATGTTTTTTGGAGACAGACATTATTTTCACACACCAGCTATAGGATTATTAAATAATAATATATAAACATATATGTAACTAGATTAATCTTGATTATACTTGACTGATACAAATCTTATTTATAAAAATCTTCCACATTTTCCCCCCTTTGAGACTTAATAAATCTCACATTTTATTATTTTTATCCAGAGTGCTACTCCATAATTAAGTCTTATTAGTTAACACCACCTAGCGACTAAATAAGTCACACTGTATTATCACCCGTGTTTAGATGACTTGGAGGGAGTAAAAGATACAGTCTCCTTAACCCCTCATTAAAGATAAAACAATGTTCAGCACTTCAGCACTTGCCTGTGTTTGTCACAGTTATGTAAAATCCATAATTAACATAAAAAATGTATGCGATTCAGAAAGCCGCTGTAGTGAGAAACAGATGTTTCAACAATTGCACTAAACAGACAGCTTACTTTATGTTGACAGGTAGACAGCCTAACATTTCAAGGATGCAGTTATTCAGAGTAGCATGCTATGCTTACATACATGACAGAGGGAAGTTAGGAAAGTTGGAATCAAGATGTAAGAAGGGTATTTTTGTTGGATACGACAAGAATAGTCCGACGTACATGATCTAATATCCCAACAGCAAGAAGGTACAGAAATGCAGACTAGTGGAGTTTGTATCCAAAAGTACTGAGACTATTCAGATATATGATGATGATGGTTTTGAGACCAGAAACAATCCTCTCAAAGAATCTTTGAAATCAGAATCGGATGTTAGTTCACAAAGTACTCAAGAACCAGTAGTGTGTAGTTACCAGACACAACAAAAGATAAACCTGAAAGGAGAAATCCTGCAAGGGACTGGAAAAAGGCAACTTATTTGAGTGACTATGTTTGTGGTATTAAAGGTGATGTGACTAATATTGATTACTGTTACAGACTTGAGTGTAATGTACCCCAAACGCACAAAGAAGCTGTAACAGGAAGTCGTGGCCTAGTGGTTAGAGAGTTTGACTCCTAACCCTAGGGTTGTGGGTTCGTATCTCGGGCCGGCAATAACACGACTTAGGTGTCCTTGAGCAAGGCATCGAACCCACAACTGCTCCCCGGGCGCCGCAGCATAAATTATGAACACTGCTCCAGGTGTGTGTTCACAGTGTGTGTGTGTGTGTGTGTGTGTGTGTGTGTTCACTACTGTGTGCATGCACTTTGGAAGGGTTGAATGCAGAGAGATTCTGACTATGGATCGATTCTGACTATGGATCACTATACTTGGCTGAATGTCACTTCACTTCACTAACATCAGTAAATGAATGGGTTAAAGCTATGGATGAGGAAATGCACTCATTGAGAGAAAATGCTACATTTACCCTGACTAACCTGCCTGCTGGTAAAGAAGTAGTGCGGGGTAAATGGGTCTATGCAATTAAGAAAAGTAGTGATGGGTCAGATAAGTACAAAGCACGATATGATGCTAAAGGGTACAGTCAAGAGAAATGTGTAAACTATAGTGAGACTTTTTCTCCAACTGCTAGCATGACTAGTATCAGAGTGTTGATGCAAAAAGCAGTACAAGAAAATTTTATTGTTTATCAGATGGATGTAAAAAATCATGTGCCAATAGAATGTGAGATTTATATAGAACAGCCAGAGGGTTACAAAGTAAAATTTAAAGGCAATGAAAAATTGGTTTGTAAACTAGAAAAATCACTGTATGGACTCAAACAGTCTGGCAGAAACTAGAATATTGAGTGGCCAAGAGAGCTCAACACACTGCAATCTAAGAAAACACATGCAAATTGAAAAAACACCAGCAAATTAAAATTAAAAAAACATCAGTTTGACAACACAAGTGCTGCAAATTCTTATAAAACATGCAAATAACGAAACGTGCTGCAAATCCTTACAAAACATGCATATAACGAAACGTGTTTCATGCGTGTTGTAAGGATTTGCAGCACATTTCGTTATATGCACGTGTTATGATGATTTGCAGCACGTTTCATTATATGATTGTGTTATGATGATTTGCAGCGTTTTTTTAATTTGCATGTGTTGTGAGGATTTGCAGCACATTTTCTTATATGCATGTGTTGTGAAGGATTTGCAGCATGTTTAGTTATATGCATGTGCTGTGAGGATTTGCAGCACGTTTCGTTATATGCATGTCCTGTGAAGGATTTGCAGCGCGTTTCGTTATAAGCATGTGCTGTGAGGATTTGCAGCGCGTTTCGTTATATGCATGTACTGTGAGGATTTGCAGTTTTTTAATTTGCATGTGTTGTTAGGATTTGCAGCACGTTTCGTTATATGCATGTCCTGTGAAGGATTTGCAGCGCGTTTCGTTATAAGCATGTGCTGTGAGGATTTGCAGCGCGTTTCGTTATATGCATGTACTGTGAGGATTTGCAGTTTTTTAATTTGCATGTGTTGTTAGGATTTGCAGCACGTTTCGTTATATGCATGCGTTGTGAAGGATTTGCAGCATGTTTCATTATATGCATGTGCTGTGAAGGATTTGCAGTGCGTTTTTATATGCATGTGCTGTGAGGATTTGCAGCGTGTTTCGTTATATGCATGTGTTGAGAGGATTTGCAGCGCGTTTCGTTATATGCATGTGCTGTGAGGATTTGCATCACGTTTCGTTATATGCATGTGTTGCAAAGGATTTGCAGCGCATTTCGCTATATGCATGTGTTATAAAGGATTTGCAGCGCATTTCGTTATATGCATGTGTTGTGAGGATTTGCAGCACATTTCTTGAAGGATTTACAGCGCATTTCGTTATATGTATTTTTTGTGAGGATTTCCAGCTTTCTTAATTTGCATGTGTTGTGAAGGATTTGCAGCACGTTTCGTTATATGCATGTGTTGTGAAGGATTTGCAGCCCGTTTCGTTATAAGCATGTGCTTGGAGGATTTGCAGAGTTTCTTAATTTGCATGTGTTGTGAAGGATTTGTAGCGAGTTTAGTTATATGCATGTTTTGTGAATTTGCATGCTTTTGCATAAGTTGCAGCGTGTTGAGCTCTCTCGGCTAACGTAGGAAAAGAAAGTGACATGACTATCCAATGTGAAAATAATTTTTTTTAAACCCAGCTGATAATTTTGTTTACACTAAAGTTACAAAAACTGAGAAATTTCATAATTATCTGGTTTGATGACTTGATTATTGCTGCCAATGATCTAAGTGTGCTTAAAGATGTGAAAGAGATGCTCATGTTAAAGTTTAGGATGAAGGAGGGGGGCGCTCTATGGCGGCAAAGCAGTAAGACGTGTTTGGCAGGGCTCCTGGCTTGCTTACCTAATGTAGTGTTTTTTATTAAAGTATTATTTCAAAACTCAACGGCATAAGTTTTAGTATTGGACCCTCTTAATCGACTCTAAAAATTGCAAAAATGGCAACAAATAACAGAAAATACAAAATTAACCGGACCTGCGGGCGATAGGCCGAACGCCTCCTCGGACCGGAATGCTTCTAAGCCCATGAGTGAATCGGCTTCACCCTCACCAAATCCTAGCGAAATGGATATGTCTGGTTTGAAGTCTGAAATACTTCTCACACTGAAGTCTGATATTTCAACAGGAATTAAATAAGAATTGAAGGATGCCCTTGCAGAAGATTGACTTTCTCAAGAGTGCATTACAATCGGTGAAATCTGAAACAGCACCGTGCCGCTTTGCTCGGAGTTAGACCAAGTCAAAGCGAGTGTCAACGATATAGAGGGCGGTTTATCTAATTGGTCGGATGAGGTTGTCGCCATACAGTGGGTGAGTTGAAATCGGAACTAAAGGAGCTAAAGGTGAAATGTGAGAACATTGAAGGCCGGATGAGGAGGTGCCACGTGCAGATTCTAGGCATTCCCGAGACACCGGATTCCAGCTCATCCATAGCAGTCACCAAGATGCTAACTGAGGTGCTACAGCTTGAGAAAGAGCCACTGATTGATTGCTCACATCGTACACCAGGACAAAAGAAACCGGGCGGTTTACCAAGAGTAATTGTTGCTAAGTTACACTGTTATCAAGACTGCGGAGATTCTGCGCAGTGCACGCACTCGTGGCCCACTTCGTTTCTTCCTGACTACACTGCAAGTGTGGCCAAAGCTCGGGCTGCGTTCACAGACGGGAGGAGGCTTCTTCGAAAACAGACAAGGTGTTCGATACGGATTACTTTTTCTGGCACGACTTCGTATCACCCACGGAGAAAAAGACAAAGAATTTGCTGATCCAAACAAGGCCATGGCTTATGTGAAAGAGAATATTATCTTGGCAACAGATGACGGACATTGACTGTGAACCGGGTTTCCCTTAGCCTGCATACTTTTCAGGTTGTATTGTCACAATTGTTTATATCCAGAAATATGTACATTGTATACAGAAAACATTTTTTGAGGGGATGGTAGTACACTACTTTGTTTACAACTAACTCATTTTGGATGATCAACATTTACATTTATATTATATTTGTTGAAAATACTACTTTATCACTTTTTTCTAATTATATCTGGGAGCTAGTCGGGAGCCCTAGCAGTTAGAGTTATGTTCCTCAACACAAGCACTATAATGTGTGTATCTTTTGTTGTGAGGTTTTATTTTCTCCTGGTTCTTGTAGGAAAAGGGGGTGGGATTATACTTTGTATACCATGGGGTTCTTATATAATCTTATGGGTTATCCTTTGGATCTGTATATATCATTGTACACAGTTTTAACATGGATAACAGAAAAGGTACTAGGCATTTTTCTGAATATCCAGTTAACTGTGTGAGTTGGAATGTGAATTCCCTCAACAGTCCCTTAAAATCTAGAAAAGTTATAGCGCATTTAATAGCTTGATACAGACATTGCATTTTTACAGGAGACCCATTTGTGTTTAGCAGATAGTCTACGTCAAAGTAAAAAATGGCCTGGTCAGGTGTTTCAATCAAATTTTCATTCCAGATCAAGAGGAGTGGCCATCATGATCGTTAAACACATACAATTCACTGCTTCTAGTGTATATACAGACTCTGCTGGGCGATATATTCTTGTGGTAGGAAAACTATACACACTTCCAGTTGTCTTAGTCTTGGTTTATGCACCAAACTGGGATGATTATACCTTTTTTAACGCATTATTTTCAAATATGCCAACACACAGTCTCATAATTGGTGGATATACTAATTGTGTGCTCTCATCTTTAGATCAGGGTGCAGCCGGAAAAACAACCTTTACTAAGTCTGCTCAGTCGATCAAATCATTTCTGGAAACGTATGGTGTGGCTGATGTGTGGCACTTTCGCAATCCTACCTCGAGGGCATATTCATTCTTCTCCTCTGTTCATAAGACATACTCCTGAATTGATTATTTTTTCATCGACAATTGAATTCTACACTTGGTGAGAGAATGTGACTATGGCACTATAGCCATTTCAGACCATGGGGCCCTCAGTATGAAATTGTGTTTTTCAGATTCACAATCAATATACTGCCCATGGCGGTTTAACACTTTACTACTTTCAGATGAGAATTTTGTCAGTTTTTTAAGGGCAGAAATTAAATCAATTATTTAATTAATCAAACTCCAGGAATGTTATTTTCTACGGTCTGGAAATCCTTAAAGGCCTATTTAAGGGGTCAGATGATCTCATATTGTGCTAATAAGAAGAGGAGAAGCTCTGAACGGTTAAGATTGTTGACAGACGAGATATTACTTGTGGACAGGGAATAAAGGCATTCCCCTTCACCAGATTTAGTCAAGAAACGTTTGTCACTTCAAACTGAATTTAATACTCTGTCTACTCAACAGGTCGAGTACCTGATTTCTAAGTCGAGGCATGGGTGCTACGAAGATGGTGTGAAGGTGGGGCATCTGCTCGCACATCAGCTATGCCAGAGATCAGATACTCAAAATATTTCAGCTATAATCAATGACCAAGGTAATCAATGTTCAGACAATGAGAAAATTTAAATGTTTTAGTCAGTTCTACCAGTCACTGTACTCTTCTGAATCATCCTCTAATCAGTCTGATTTGGAGACCTTCTTTGAAGGTATAAATGTTCCCGCAGTAAGTCCGGATCTGGCCGATGAATTGGAAAAAGATATTTCGGTAACTGGGATAGTTTTTGCAATTAGAGACAATTGGCAAGTCCCCAAGACCGGATGGCTTTCCGACCTAATTTTTCAAGAAATTCTCAGAACTGCTATCTCCCTTATTACTATCAGTTTTTAATGAGTCTTCTGTAACCTTGTCACTTCCAGTATCTATGCATCAAGCTATAATTTCTTTACTACTTAAAAGGGATAAAAACCCTCTAAATTGTAGTTCATACCAGCCTGTGTCGCTTCTGAAAGCAGATGCCAAGATCTTTGTAAAGGTCTTGGCAAAGCGCCTTGAGAGGGTTGTTCCCACTGTTGTTTCACCTGAACAGACAGGGTTTTTGAAAAATCGCCAATCCTTTTTTAACATCAGACGACTGTTTGGTGTGTTGTATGCTCCCACTCCACCAGGCCACAAAGACGATGAAGTAATACTTTCTCTTGATGCTGAAAAAGCATTTGAATGGGTGGAGTGGGGTTATATCTTTAAGATTTTAGAAATATTTAAATTTGGCCCTAAATTTATATCATGGATAAAATTGCTTTATTCTTCGGCAATGGCAGTGGTACGTACCAATAATAATATATCCAGCTATTTTGAATTACAACGAGGTACACGGCAGGGATGCCCGCTCTCGCCCCTCTTATTTGCGATTGTGATTGAAACTATGTCTATTGCCGTAAGGCAGAGCTTAGTCATTAAAGGTATAAATCGTGTAGGTTTGGTGCATAAGGTCTCTCTTTATGCCGATGACTAGGGGTGTAATGGTACGTGTATTCGTATCGGACCATTTCGGTACAGGGCTTTCGGTATGGTGCACGTGTGTACCGAATGACCGAATGCAATATTTTGTGTGCGGAACATAGGTACATTTTCGTGTTTCCAAACAAACATATTAAGTGGCGTAAGTCTCCGCGTTCAGCACAAATCCCGCCCTGCAGCTTATTCTAAGGCCGGTGACACACTGGCTGCGTGGCGTTTCTGCTGTGTGTCAGTTGCGTGATGGCTGCTTCGCGTTTTCTGTGTCTTTACACACCAGAATCGTGCCTGAGGCGCTGCTGCTACTGTAGGTGACAGAGGGAGGCCACTGAGGCGCCGACAGACCAGGATCTTGTCTTCACGACAACAATATCTATACTTCATGTTGAGCATTAATATAAAAGCCTACTGATAAATGACACCGTCAACAGTATTGATGGCAAAATAGACTATGTTTGACGTGCAATATGCCAGTGTGTCACCGGCCTAAGGTTTTCAAAAGGCATCACGCGAGTGTGAACATCACCACAACTAGGGAAAAAATTATTGTAATTCAAACGCAGCTCCCGTCGGCATTTAAGCAGATTTTTGCTCTTAATTCCGATCGGTCCAACCCAATAATTAAATCTGAGCACATCTAAAAACTTAAACTTTTGATGCTGCACTTTACACTTTGAAAAAGTTATATATATTTTTTAAATATGACCAGGCCTACAAGCTGGGATTGGTAATGTTGCACTGTAATCATAGTTATTTATTTATATTTGTAATTATATTTTATTTTATGATATTGGATTGAGACAGAGTATTTTATTTAGTGGAGAACTTTGCAGCAGTATTGTATTTCTTATTCTTTTTTATTTTATATATATTTTATTAAAAAGTATTAGTATTTGGATAACACACAATTTTAAGAATCTTTATAGGACTTATCATCATCCTTTGTTGGCAAATCTTAACAAGACATTGCTTGTTGGGAATCCTTGCCTCTTTCCCCAGGGGGAAGCATTCCAGGTTCATTAGAAGGAAACAAGATAGAGTAGAGGTAAAATGCAGATAAAAGGTAGAATAACATATAACAATTATAATAACATATGTAACATATATATTCTACTACTAATAATATAATCTTAAAATAACAGAATCTATATTTTTAGTTTTAGGTTGAGTGTGACTTAGTTTTGATGTCAGGGACTCCTTAAAATTGGTGAAATGTATTCTATAAAAGGCATATTAATGTATTTCATGAGCTTCTTCAGTTCACCTGTATTTCTAAGTCAGTATCTCCCTTCAGAAATGTTGAAATCTTGGAGCTTCACTTCTGTTCTGTAGAGTTTACTTCTGTCCTCCTGAAATCACAGAACAATTTGTATTAATATCTGTTTATCATGAAATATCAAAACTCATATGAACTTGTTTTCAGCCGATTACACTCAGTGTACAGTGTAAGTGACGTCATCGATCGCTCTTTGTCAGACACTTGATTTTGTTGTGTGTGACGTCACCGCGGCGCCATTTTTGAGGTATCGCTATTGACTGAAACAACCACGATTACAAGAATAGAAGTAAATAATAGAATAAATAACTAATAAGACTACTTAAATAACTATCTAGATAATAAGTAAATATAACTCGCAAACCTGGAGAAGCAAAAGAAGATTGAGAAAAGGCCGTACCGAGATAAATTCAATAAAGATGCCAGGGACCGTTATATGGAGAAATTGTCATCCATTCATAACATAGAGCCATATGAACTGACTGCATTAAGTTGGAGTGCTGACCCCACATTGCTACCTTCATTCTCATACTTAGACATTGTAAATTATCTTGTTTATGGTAGTGTTGTCAAAAGACCCGGTACTTCGGTACCAAGCCGGTACTAAAAAAATTTAAATGCGACGGTACCAGGTTTCTTTAAGTACCTGTAGTACCGAAGTCCCGTTCAAACCCAGTTCAGCACAATGATTTCCGCGAAGCAGAAAACGAGGACGGAACCTCAAAATCCAGTCATGAAAATGAAACTTACATTTTAATGTGTACAGTCATGGAATTTGTCAAAGTTAGCATAAATTAATCAGATCAAATCTCCATGTGGACCAGTATCTGTAAATGTTAAGCCGCAAAAGTTGTTTGAAATATGAATCCGTGTTCTGCGCGTCTCTGTGTGAATGAATGGCAGAGACGTGCGGGTTTGTTTACTACATAGACTGAAGCGCATGACGCTTGGATTAATTTCAGCATCTGAGCTTCGTGACCCGTTCTGTCATGAGACTAGAGATGCAGCCTATCACACAACAAGAACGTACCATTTTACCACATTTAAGACCAACACAATCCTCCCAATTGAACACACTAGCAATGATACCTTACAAATGGCGGCTATACCCATAATGCATTTCGTGTTCCACGAGTGTGACGTCACCTGACAATGAGCGATTCAGTAAATCAGACTTTTCCAATAACATACTGACAAATCACCAGCAAAACATTCACAGAGCCATCAAAATATCTCTTACACACACGAAGATTTGATTTAAAGCCCAGAGTTTCATCAACAATAGCTCAATCTATAGAGTTAGCATAAGTTACCTTGAAACTGCTAAGATGCTAACGGACTTTTACGAAGACACTAAACCATTTCTATAAAATAAATTTAATTGAAACATGTCAACAACAAGTGTCAGGAACGTTTATATATAATAGTTGTGTGATTTTAGCGACTAAACATACCTAAAACAGTGTAAACCGCAGCAAGAGACGGAGATTACTGCTTGCCAGTAACGTTTTTTTGTGTTGACGCCCCGTTTCCATGGCAACTCTGTTCCCCGATCGCGCGGAACTCAACGCACACACAGCATTTACACAAACAAACATCTAGAGTTAAAGCTTTACATTTATAATGTACAGTCTCATTCAATAATTAATTTAAAAATCATTTTGTAGTTCAGAAGCAACAGCAACAATAGCTCACCGTACAGAGACGGATTCTTTCTGGAAGCCTGTAAAAGAGTGAAAAACAATGAAAAAGCAGTCAGGACTTCTCTTTAATAATCCGCTTTTACATTTTCCCTCCGAGAAACTGCTGAAAACGCATTAAGGCATTAACATTAATTTTGAAAAAAAAAAAAATGCTAGCGTGACTGTTGTCTAAACAAGTTAAAGGTAACATTATTTGAAAATGAGCCAGTCTCTTCAGCTGCCCATAGACTGTATAAAAACACACCGCGTGCCTTACTAGTACCTTTTCAGTGTCACAAAATTAACAAAGTGGTATTTTTTGTCTAATTGAGCGGAAGTGAAATCGTGACGTTACCTGAAAGTCACAGATGTCGCTGGGATGAGTCTCTCTCTCTGGGTGCCTAAAAGAGATGAATAACTGGGCACGTGCACACAGACAAGCCTATAAGAGTTAATATAATAGCCAGTGTTGGGGGTAACGCGTTACAAGTAACTTGTGTTACATAATAATATTACTTTTCTGGAGTAACGAGTAAAGTAATGCATTACTTTATACATTTACACATTAATGTTTGAGTTACTTTTTTAAAAATGTAATGCGAGTTACTTCTCAGTTTAATTAATTTGCATAAAAAAAGAAGAAAAAAGTACTGAATTAAAATGAACGTTGTCACGTAGAACACTTAATACGTGCGTGCCCTGCGCGGGAACAAACTCTAGTCAGGAACGGAGATGGCAGGCCACAGCGTTACATTACTGTAATGGAAGTATTCTCATTATTTTGAAATCGTCAAAGAAAAGGAGAAGGGAATAATCGTTAAGTGTAAATTATGTGTTGGTGAAAAGCTCTTGTCAACTGCAAAAAACACCACCTCAAATTTAAAAAAAACATCTGCATGCAAAGCACAGCACTACAGAATTGGAAGAGAGAGCACCGATTGATACCTCCACCCCGCCTCAAGCTAAACAACAAAAGCTTGATTTCAGTTCATCATCACCAGATAAAACAATTAGTTCCACTGAACTCAACAAATTGGTTGCTGCTTTTATTGTTGAGGAGATGCAGCTGCTGTCCACTGTGGAGGACAAATATCATCAGCAAAATCTCTGTGACAGGCAAAAGGCCGGGAGGCATGCTGCCCAATCGTGAAACCTTTGCAAGCTTTTTGGATAATGCATATATGGAAATGGAGACCGAACTAAAGAAAACCGCAGCGGAGTTCGAGCAAATTCGCAGCTCATATGCTCTTTGTGGTAAGATAACTGCCACGGTCACTGACAATTGCTCAAACTTTGTCAAAGCTTTCAGAATGTTTCAAGCTGATGATGATAATGAAACAGAGAATGGTGAAGACGAGGTCATATTTACGGACTTGCACGCAGTTTTATGCGATGACATTGAGTCCAGCGAACGGTATGTTCTCCGTCCACATCACCAGTGTGCATCGCACACCCTTAACCTTATATGCTCGAACAATGTCAATGTCAATTTTATTTATATAGCACTATTAAACACAACCACTGGTTGACCAATGTGCTGAACAACTATAAAATCATTTTAATAAGACAAAACATAATATAATAAAAACAATAAAACAATACAGTAGAAAATTCGCAGTTTTAAAATGCTAAATCAAACTGTCATACTGTTTTAAGGGCAAGTAGATTTGAGTATTGTCTGCATAGCAATGAAATGACAGGCCATGCTTTCTAAAAATAGAACCCAAAGGGAGCATATACAATGAAAAAAGAATAGGAGCTAAAATGGAGCCCTGGGGAACACCACAGGACAAGGTAGCTTCCTCAGAAGAGTGTTCACCAATGTTAACTCTGAAACTTCGATTTGAAAGATAAGAGTTAAACCATTCAAGAGCACTTCCTTTTATGCCTACACAGTGTTCCAAACGAGCTAGCAGGATGGCATGGTCCACAGTGTCAAAAGCAGCACTCAAGTCTAGGAGCACTAGCACAGCATGATCCCCAGAGTCACCAGTTAATAAAATATAATTTAAAACCTTCAGAAGTGCAGTCTCAGTTGAGTGATGTTTTCTAAAACCTGATTGAAAAACGTCAAGGATCTTATTTTCATCCAGAAAGCTTTGTAGTTGTTGCAGAACTACTTTTTCTAAGATCTTTGAAATAAAAGACAAATTAGAAATGGGTCTGTAGTTGGCTAAAACAGAAGGATCTAAGTTCGGCCTCTTAAGCAAGGGATAAATGTGGCATGTTTTAACACATCAGGTACAATACTACTTCCAAACATCGATTTATCATGGTCACAAAATAAGGACCCACAGCATCAAAAACTTGTTTGAAGAAATATGGTGGAAGAGCATCAATAGAGGAGTCAGATGGCTTTAACTGACACACTATTTCTTGAAGATATATAAGAGAGGTTCAAACTGGTTCAACTCAGCAGAACCAAAAGTAGTAATTGAAGGATCAAACGCAGGTGGGACTATCCCTAACCTGATATCACTGATTTTATTTATAAAATATCTAAGAAAGTCATCACACATAGTTTTTAACGCATCTGGGTGCTCACGAATAGTTGGATTAACAACAGCGTTAAAAATAGTAAAAAGTGTTTTAGGTCTATGGTAATTCTTTTCAATGATTGCCGCAAAGTACCTGGATTTAGCTGCTCTCACTGACTTCTGAAATTTTGATAGTGAGTCACTTAAAATTACAAATGAAATTTGGAGCCGGTCCTTTTTCCACTTTCGCTCCGCTCTCCTACAACACTGCCTCAGAGAACGTATGTTTTCATCGATCCAAGGCTCAGATCTAGGTTTAAGTTTTGTGGATGTTACAGGAGCAACTGAGTCTAAGACATCTACACATGTGGAGTTAAGTCTGGACAGGAGGTCCTCAGCACTCAAGTCACATTTACTGACATCTACTGATTTAAAAGAGTCACAGAAAGCTAATGAAAAGGCTTTGCTGGTGGTAGAGGTGATTAATCGAGATTTACGGGTACATTGAGTGACTTTTGGAATATTAAAAACCCAAGGAACAGAAAACAAGACAGATTTATGATCAGAAAACACATTGTCAGACACCTCAGGATCCGACAGAGAAAAGCCATATGATAGCACCAGATTAAGTGTATGTCCCATTTTATGAATGGGGACATTCACATGTTGTTCTAGATCAAATGCATTTAGTAGAACAACAAATTCTTTAGCTAATGAATCCACTGTGCAGTATACATGTACATTAAAATCACCAAGGATCAACAATTTGTCATATTTTGGTATAAATTCCCCCAGGAAGTCTGCAAACTCATTTAAAAAGTTTGTGTTCTGCTTTTTCGGGGGGCGGTATATCAGAGCAACCAAAAGTGGGAACGACATAGTTAAATTTTTGACGGCGAAGGCAGATTGCAAAGCAGTGTACAGAAGTGCAACTGGAAAAATGTTCAGCCTTGTGGTCAAAAGTTAGTCGATCAACTGTGGCATCAGAGAGCCTGGAAGAATTTAGCAAAAGAAAGTTGCTGGTCCCTTCAACTACAAGGTGGAACTCGTTTTATGATGCACTTAACAGAGTCACAGACATGCCCTTAGTGGACCTCAATCAACTTTGCACTCGCCTGAACATCAGATGCATTACAGAGAGTATTAGTTCATTAAAGAATACTGCAAGGTTCTGAAGCCTGTCTGTATGGCACTGGATATACTTCAAGGTGAAGATCAATGTTTCTATGGCACCCTTCAACCTACTCTTGAAATCCTGATGACAAAAAATCTTGGCACTGAAAGAGGGCCTCTCTCATATGATGGCTGACCTCCCAGACCTCATATTTCAGGTAAATCTGTTCAATATGGTCTTATTATTATTATTCTTGTTTATTGTAGTTTTATTTTTGTCAAGTCACTTTTATTTGTAAAGCACTTTAGACAATATACAGTCTTGTTCAGAATAATAGCAGTACAATGTGACTAACCAGAATAATCAAGGTTTTTCGTATATTTTTTTATTGCTACGTGGCAAACAAGTTACCAGTAGGTTCAGTAGATTCTCAGAAAACAAATGAGACCCAGCATTCATGATATGCACGCTCTTAAGGCTGTGCAATTGGGCAATTAGTTGAATTAGTTGAAAGGGGTGTGTTCAAAAAAATAGCAGTGTGGCATTCAATCACTGAGGTCATCAATTTTGTGAAGAAACAGGTGTGAATCAGGTGGCCCCTATTTAAGGATGAAGCCAACACTTGTTGAACATGCATTTGAAAGCTGAGGAAAATGGGTCGTTCAAGACATTGTTCAGAAGAACAGCGTACTTTGATTAAAAAGTTGATTAGAGAGGGGAAAACCTATAAAGAGGTGCAAAAAATGATAGGCTGTTCAGCTAAAATGATCTCCAATGCCTTAAAATGGAGAGCAAATCCAGAGAGACGTGGAAGAAAACGGAAGACAACCATCAAAATGGATAGAAGAATAACCAGAATGGCAAAGGCTCAGCCAATGATCACCTCCAGGATGATCAAAGACAGTCTGGAGTTACCTGTAAGTACTGTGACAGTTAGAAGACGTCTGTGTGAAGCTAATCTATTTTCAAGAATCCCCCGCAAAGTCCCTCTGTTAAAAAAAAGGCATGTGCAGAAGAGGTTACAATTTGCCAAAGAACACATCAACTGGCCTAAAGAGAAATGGAGGAACATTTTGTGGACTGATGAGGGTAAAATTGTTATTTTTGGGTCCAAGGGCCACAGGCAGTTTGTGAGACGACCCCCAAACTCTGAATTCAATCCACAGTACACAGTGAAGACAGTGAAGCATGGAGGTGCAAGCATCATGAAATGGGCATGTTTCTCCTACTATGGTGTTGGGCCTATTTATCGCATACCAGGGATCATGGATCAGTTTGCATATGTTAAAATACTTGAAGAGGTCATGTTGCCCTATGCTGAAGAGGACATGCCCTTGAAATGGTTGTTTCAACAAGACAATGACCCAAAACACACAAGTAAACGGGCAAAGTCTTGGTTCCAAACCAACAAAATTAATGTTATGGAGTGGCCAGCCCAATCTCCAGACCTTAATCCAATTGAGAACTTGTGGGGTGATATCAAAAATGCTGTTTCTGAAGCAAAACCAAGAAATGTGAATGAATTGTGGAATATTGTTAAAGAATCATGGAGTGGAATAACAGCTGAGAGGTGCCACAAGTTGGTTGACTCCATGCCACACAGATGTCAAGCAGTTTTAAAAAACTGTGGTCATACAACTAAATAATAGTTTAGTGATTCACAGGATTGCTAAATCCCAGAAAAAAAAATGTTTGTACAAAATAGTTTTGAGTTTGTACAGTCAAAGGTAGACACTGCTATTTTTTTGAACACACCCCTTTCAACTAATTGCCCAATTGCACAGCCTTAAGAGCGTGCATATCATGAATGCTGGGTCTCATTTGTTTTCTGAGAATCTACTGAACCTACTGGTAACTTGTTTGCCACGTAGCAATAAAAAATATACTAAAAACCTTGATTATTCTGGTTAGTCACATTGTACTGCTATTATTTTGAACAAGACTGTAGATTGTTTCAAAGCAGATTTACAGGGATAACAGGAAAATAAGGATTCAATAATGCAAACAGAATTCAATTTAGCTGCAAAGCAGCTCTAAAAAGAAAATAGTAAACAGTCATTAGACAGTTCAAATCAGTTCAGTGTTTATTTTGTTTAATTCAGCATATAATTCAGCTATAAAGGGGAAGTCGTGGCCTAATGGTTAGAGGGTTGGACTCCCAATCGAAGGGTTGTGAGTTCTAGTCTCGGGCCGGATGGAATTGTGGGTGGGGGGAGTGCATGTACAGTTCTCTCTCCACCTTCAATACCACGACTTAGGTGCCCTTGAGCAAGGCATCGAACCCCCAACTGCTCCCCGGGCGCCGCAGCATAAATGGCTGCCCACTGCTCTGGGTGTGTGCTCACAGTGTGTGTGTGTGTGTTCACTGCTCTGTGTGTGTGCATTTCGGATGGGTTAAATGCAGAGCACAAATTCTGAGTATGGGTCACCATACTTGGCTGAATGTCACTTCACTTCACTAAAGCAGTTCTGGAAAAAACAGTGATGTCATCATTCAGCTCAGTTCTCATAGAATAGTGTGTCAGTGCTTTCAAGTCAATATGTTTGCGTGTTGTTAAGTTTAATTCTACTTTTAACTCTATTTTTTTCCTGACATAAATTGTATTATTCTGGTATGAATTCATGTCTATTAGTGTATTAACTGTGTAACCTATCTAAAATTCTCTTGCAGGCTATCAAGACACAGTTTAGCTCCATCCTTGACAGCGATGAAGCTTAGATTGCTGCGGTAACCTTGCCAAAATTCAAGCTGCGGTGGCTGAGGGATGAAACAAGAAAAGACAACATCAATATGATTCCACTATTGAGATACCACAGAAAGAGCCACTGCAGTCTCCTGAAAGCAGAGACCATGAAAATGACTTCTTTGCATTTCCTGAAGAGGAGAATCAACATGACGACCAAGCAATTACTGTGGACGTGGAGATATGTGAATACCTGAAATCAGCAAATATGGAAAATTTACATGATTTCCCCAGGATTTTGAAGATCTTCTTAAAAGCCAGCACAGCAACACCTTCCAGTGCACCAATTGAGAGGCTGTGTAGTATTGGAAGTCTCATCCTCACCCCAAAAAGGAACCGTCTCACAGACCAGCGTTTTGAGAAACTACTCCTGCTGCGCTACAATCATTACTTTGAAAATAAAACCCAGATGAAGTAGTGAACTCTTATTAAGATAATGCTCTAACATTACATTGACAATATATTTTTTTATACAATGCAGAAGTGATCCGGATTTTTGCATAAAATAATTTTGTTTTGAGGACATAATAGAAAGCTGACAGTGACAGATCTGTTTAATTGGTGGTGATGTTTTTTCTCAAGTATCATCTTATTGTCCTCTAAGTCGTGGCCTAATGGTTAAAGGGTTAAAGGGTTGGACTCCCAATCGAAGGATTGTGAGTTCTAGTCTCGGGCCGGACGGAATTGTGGGTGGGGGGAGTGCATGTACAGTTCTCTCTCCACCTTCAATACCACGACTTAGGTGCCCTTGAGCAAGGCATCGAATCCCCCAACTGCTCCCCGGGCGCCGCAGCATAAATGGCTGCCCACTGCTCCGGGTGTGTGCTCACATTGTGTGTGTGTGTGTGTGTGTTCACTGCTCTGTGTGTGTGCATTTCGGATGGGTTAAATGCAGAGCACAAATTCTGAGTATGGGTCACCATACTTGGCTGGATGTCACTTCACTTCACTTTATTAATAAGTTAATAAAACATTTAAAATGTTTAAGATATGTCTTTTACCCTGATATAACTTATTTCATAATGGCAACAAGTATTACACTCCTTATTATTACAATGGATAGTGAATTCACTTTATATAGTTTACCCACACAATAAGTACAAAAGTAAAAAACACATTACTTTCCATAATCTGTAATGTTTATTGATCTTTCATATAGCATGCATAGCTATGGGATCAGGAAGTTCTCCGAATATAATATTATTCTATATTATTATTCAATATATAGCCTATGTGTTTTTAAAAGAAAATGACGGTGCTTGACTTGTATAGACGGTTTCAACGGCATCAACATAAACAAACGTTAATGCGCGTGAGCGCTTTTGTGGACCTAACTTAACTTCCGGTAGACTCCAAATAGAATCAATAACAACAGCCAAGTCCCTCTAGAGTAGATATTTTTTGATAACAAACAAAATGTGTTTTCTGTGTGGATCAGGCGGACTTAATGAAAATGCTAATTCATTATTTGCCAGCAGGAGATGTTTTAAAGCATAGACATAAAGCGCGAGAAATAGAGGTTTCCCCAGTAACAGCTGTAAACGAAGCAGAGCTGGTACGCTCATACGCTGCTTTATCACACATATAACATGCAAATCTTCTTTCAGAAATACAGCGATATAAAAACACCCGTGCCTCGTTTTGATATTTAAACATAAATGTAAGGAATTATTATTAAACGTGCAGTACATCACGTAATGTTACGTTACTCATGTTTATTTAACGAAGCCTTTTTGAAAATCGATCAGTTTTAAAATTGTGGCGAGTCTCCAAAAATAAATAAATGTATGGGAAACACATCCCGAGCACAACCACCTGAGCCCAACTTCAGTTTACTCATCACCTTGCCTTTAACTGCGTTTGTAGATGGCACTGCAGCCAGACCGATATACACAACACAGACCGGAAGTTAACTTAGGTCCAGGCGCGTGCGCCCGATGAAACCGTCTATAGTCTGTTGTTGAATATATTACTGCTTTAAACACTAGTACAATAACTTCTCAGTAAAAAAAAACACCTGTAAGACCTGAGAGAGATCAAGCCTCGGCCAGGTAAGAAAAAGTAACTGAAAAGTAACGCAAAAGTAACGTAAACATTACTTTCCATAAATTCGTTACTTTTTGGGGGAGTAACTAAATATTGTAATGCATTACTTTTAAAAGTAACTTTCCCCAACACTGATAATAGCCTATGAGTTAAAAATGGCTCTTATCAACCTTGATTTACAGATTCCATCACATTGTTTTGACAGGTAAAAATTGGGCAGGTGTTTTTTTTTTGTTGAGCTTTTGGGCTGGAAATCGTCCCTCCAATCTGGCAACAATGCCCTGGGGTACTGGACAATTAAACTGATTTGTGTGAAATCTGAAACATTTGTATTATTTTGAACGTATTTTTTTTTATTATGTATTTATGTATTCATTCACTTATTCATTGATTGATTGACAGGGAAACTGGCTCAATAAATGAATGGCAGAGATCGCTTTTCCCTTGATCTGACTTTTACACGCTATTACCGTAACGCCTAGTATCTGCGCGCACCTCAAAACAACGTGTTTTTCAAAGTGGAGGCTGGCCTGACCGCAGTCATTCACGGGGATAAATAGCATGTTCTTGGAGTCGGTTCCACCTGCGGACATGAAACACTACCCGCGGCAACAGTGTTGAAGTAGCGACTGCTGTCATTCTTCTGATTCTCACGTCTCTATGAAATAATACAGGAAGCAGGGTTCACTTGTTGAACGGAAGCGAAATACTTTTCAGAGCTGTGTTCGGTTCAGATGAGTTAACAGAAAGATCTACAAATATCAGAGGTGAGTGTTTCATCTGTCCTTAGTTGTTTTCATATGTGAGTTTCATCCCAGCAAACAAGTGACGTCCCCCGGACGTTGCGATTGTCCTTTTAGGTCCGCAGTATGTCCGCTTTGTAACGTGTTCTGACGCTTTATCCTAAAGTTACCCGTCAGACTTCCCTACCAGGGTTTACTGTCAATATTGTAATATTATACGTATATAATCATGTATATAATATGTATACATCAATATTGCGTCCTTTTTCTAATGCTAAACAACAATATTCAGTGTAGAAATGCTTCTGTAAGGGTAGGTTTAGGTGTAGACTTAAATAAAACTTTTTTTTACTTAGCACTGGTGCCTCCATCTTCAGAAAGTTAGGAGCACCAGCAACAATTTGGAGCACTTACCACAAATTTATGAGCATCGCAACTACAGAGATTATATATTAACAGATATTATCATTTCATTCTTAACTTTAATGCAGATTTTAGACTGGTTAATATTAGCCTTCAATCACTCAGTCACTGCTTTCAAGTAACTACCACGAGAATAATAAAAGAGCTGAAGAAGAGAGGAAGAAAAGAACATTGACAGATTATTTTTGTAAACAACCTAAAGTTAAGCTCTTCTGTGGAGAGGGTTAGGATGGTGTATGAGGTGTTAAATTTTACATGCAGTTCTGCCAATTGCCCAGAATGGCTGGCAGCTATTGACTCCTAAAAATTGTTTATGTTCTGTGTGGTGGTCAGTAAACAGCAGTGACAGAAATGAATCTTTTCCAATAAGTTTAAATAGATTTTTACCTTTTCATTGTCATTTTTACCCTAAAGCCATTTTTTTCAAGTTTTCTATCAGTTGAGTCAAATTCCTATTTTAATCTGTCAATTATAATAAATATCAAGCAAATGAAGATATCAATCAATAACATTAATCATTGCAATGAAATGGTATTTACACACTGATTAATGCAGAACAGGAATGCATTTAATCTGCAGTTACACATGCATACAAATATTTCAACATAAAATGTTGAATACTGATATTTGATTTTTAGTTGGTGAAATAGAGCAAAAACAGGCAATATAGTGTCTACAGACTCTACACAACATAAATCTCTTGGTATAAACATCTTGTTTATTAAACAGTTGTATAAAATCAATATCACATTTGTAATCATGCCGAGTTTTGGAGGAGAAAACAGCACTCTTCTTGTGGTATTGATTTACTATATGAAATTATATAAAGGCCCCATATCTTTTTGTGAATTTTGTGATGTTTTAATTGCCTGAATCATGCAGTGAAAGAACACACTCTAAATACGCATGCACACTTATCAAACCTAATAGACTTCACGTCATGTTTGTGTGCACTCTCTGTAGGTGTTTTGTTTGTATTTTTTGCAGTACTCAATAATGTCAGACCACACATTGTAAAACAACAATTATGTTATAAAACAGTAAAATAACAACAATAAATGTGTAGATTCAGTGATGAACGCTTTTACCTGCAAACTCCGTCCCACAGTACGCCTGCTATTCGGCTGGTGGATCAACATTCACCACATGATCGCTATAACCAGCACCATTATTTGTAACTTTGGACGGTTCACAAAATTGTTTTTTAAAATGTTTTCCCTCTTTCTTTCAGCCCTTCAGCCCTAGCCTAGTTAGCTCCTGTCATCTGACAGCAGAAAGCAATGACTGGGTGACTGACAG
Organism: Carassius gibelio; assembly: GCF_023724105.1. Taxonomy (NCBI): domain Eukaryota; kingdom Metazoa; phylum Chordata; class Actinopteri; order Cypriniformes; family Cyprinidae; genus Carassius; species Carassius gibelio. The sequence continues at coordinate 5,037,040 of NC_068399.1, read as the reverse complement.
CTAATATCTACCCATGTAAATTCTGCATTAAAGATAAGAATGTAAAGATGAAGTTAAATTGGTTATGTAGCCTAATCGTATCAACATTCAGAAGGCACATACTCTGCACATGAACTCACACAAATGCTCCCAAATATATTTTGAGGTTGCACAGATTAAATTTTGCGATTATTTCGTGACAAAATGGTCGCGATTTTGAGCCTTGTTAAATAAAATATCTTATTTTGAAGTGGACTTTGAGCTTCGAAACTTTGCAGATCTTTTTTATGCTCAAAAAGCAACATTACAGACTAACTAAAGTTGAAAAAAAAGTTTATTTATTTGTTAATTATATATATACTAATTTATTATGTCTCAGGTAGTTATTCATGCAATGGTATGCAAAATTATGATCCAACAAAAGAGCTACTTCAGTTAGGGTAATGTATTTATCATTGGACACCTATTTGAAAGTTTAAAACAAATATTTGTGCATTTCTACAATTATTAAATGATCAGTATGTTTTGATTTTAAATGTAGCCAGTAATGTAATCAGAAAGTAGTAACAGGACTCGCCTGTTATAGAGGACACATACACATTAAAAGTGTAGTAACATGTCTGGGCGAACTACTGTGCAGGCACCAATTAGAGGCTGTATTTTTATGATGATAAGTACTTTGTCATTTGATTCAAGTATTTTACAGTATTTTAAATCAACAAAAATACAAAACACTAAAGTATTTTAAAAAATCCTATTTTTTATTTGAAATGCTTGTATCACAAATTCTACCCATCTTAGACTGTGGTGTAGCCTTTGAAAAAACCTCAAGAACAAATAATTTTTTCATCATCTGATCATCACATACAGACTGGATGCTGTTTCTAGGGCTGTGACGGTGGATGATTTTTACCACGGCGGTAGTCATGGACCAACAACCGCCGGTGGCGCGGTGTTGATTAAATAAATAAATAAATAAATTATATTTATATGTATAAATAAATAAGTTTCAAAACGCTTCCTTTGTGGGTATCCTTTCATATCAAACTGCGAAATAAATTATGTGCAAGCAGTGTCGTGGTCAGTTAATTCATAAAATTACCAAAAAAGGTGATTAAAGCTGACTTAAACTGTGCATGCATGTGTGGCGATAAGAGAAGAACAGGCGGCGTTTGAGTTAATGCTCAAACGCAGCCCCTTAATAAATCACGACCATTAATAAATGCCGATATTACCTCGAAAAGAGCCGATTTATAAGCCGATATTTTGATTTTGAAAATAAACTGGATATTAGACCCATTTCCTATAAACTGCACTTACACAACATTCAATAGCAAAATATCTGCCTGTTCTATGTATGTGGGCTGTATAAACCATTTTCCAGAAGGGATTTATGTAAAAAAAAAAAAAAAAAAAAAAAAAAAAGCCTTAGATTACAGTCTCAATGACTAAACAATTGCACATCAAAAGTATATATTTTTTAATGATCAAAAAACAGTCTGGTTTTAAACATTTAACACTTTTACTTTCTTCCAGTTGAAGCTGGTTTTAACAGTCTCTGTGTGTACTGTAAATAAATTATAATACTAAAGTTAAAGTATTTGCAGAAGTAGTCCCACACTTTGCTGCTACAGCATTCACCTTTTTCAGGTATCTGTAGGGCAGAAAGAGAGACAGAGAAAGAATAAGCATGTGTAATAATAATATCACCATGTATCATTACTCATGTCATCATTAGAATTATAATAATAATAAACAGGGATCTCCTACATGGGCAAAAATGAGAAATATATATATATTTTTTATTTGTCAAGCAATAGGTATTACCTACTTATATTTAACTATATTATTTCAACATTTTCCTGTTATGTCTTTAAAGCTGATTTGAAACAATATGTAAAAAAAAAAAAAAAAAAAAAGCTCACATTTATTTACATGTCCCCTCTGGTTTAATCATTTCTGACGCACCTACTGTAGTTACTGTAACTACACTATATTTGCTCTCACAGACACATTCACAACGGACCAGTATATCTACTCTTCTCTTTGTGCAGTCTGAATCAAAACATCGTCATGCGCTGGCCAATGTAAAGTTAGCCTACTGTTACCGGAAGATTACGGAATCAATTCGAAGTTGAATGGTTAACATTAGTGTCATGAACACACCGCTGTCAATTTTGAGAAGAACCACCTTCAAACAAGTTAATAGCAAGCATTTAAGGGGCCTGCTAAAAGGAAGCTATATTAGCGTTAGAGTAACGTAACCAGCCTGAATTCACCAAATTGTTCTCTGGACCTGAGGGTAGCCTCTTCTTCCTTGCTTCAGCAGGACTAGCGCTATCGCTCGCTTCTTACAACGGGACAGATACATGTTTGCTGCTGACTGAAAGGAGGAACAACAGACTATGAAAGAGCTCCCGCTAAAAGTTTTTAAAACTCTGCCAATGCTATAGCGCAGCTGTGCATACCGCGTCCTGTGTGAAAGAAGCATTACGCGGTCATTATGTGGGAAACACACCGCAATAGAATAAGAATAAGTTAAATGCTAACGTTATAGTTTGACCTCTTATTAACGTTCGCGCTCTTCCACTGATAAACATGGTATTAGCTTTGTGGCTAATCTAATATAGCAATGCATTAGCGGCTGTAAGTGATGTTACAGAATATTTAGAAGTGATAATGATAGGACCGTTAGCTAGAACTTCCACACCGTTTTTATATACAGTGTATGAACTAAATCTACAATCATTTCACATGACGAATGACAGACTCACCTGGGTGGCTTGGCTGATCGCTTTCTTCTGTAGTGAATTTCTGGCGCTGTTGTCAACTCTGGAGTTATAGACCTCCCTCTGGTGGGCAAACTATGCAACACTCATAACATGAGTGAAGCATGAGACTCTGTTTCTCATGTTTCATCGGCCGTTATAAACGCTGATGCCGATTTAAATGCAATTAGCTCATATCGGCCGATAATATCGGCCGGGCTCTAATTACGATAAGCAATTTACCCCCAAAAGAAATATCCAGCCACCTTATACGGTGGTGGATTGACAAAACCCAAAATAAAAATGCACTATTACATTAATCATCTCCAACACAAACACACAAACAACAGCCACCCACGGCCCCGCAGTAACCAAGGCCGCCGTCCGGAACCGTGATCAAACACAAAAAAAGATAAAACAAACAAATAGAAACACACAACCGAATCACTCAAAACAAAGCAAAACTAAACAAAAACAGCAGCGTCAAGGCGAAGTCTCGTCCCTATCAAGCACCCACTTTATTGGCCTGAAATACACAGAACACAGAATTACACACCCACTCACACACACACACACCTTTCGACTTAAAGATAGACACAGGAACATGAGTGGGTTTACATACCAATCAGCAGGACTTCCCATCGAATAGAGCAAACCATCCCTTTCTTCCCTTTACTACACACAAAGGAATTCACGCGTCATCCATATGCAAACACAATCCCACGCTTGCATGTAAATAATGCAGTTGACCTACCGCGCAGTAGAACAGCAGTCACTCCCAGCCTACACGTGCAATTTAATTGGTCTAGTGATAAAATGAACTTCCCGATCATGTAAAAAAAGGGAAAACGAAAGCCAAGCAGTACGCTCTGCACCTTCAAACTGACACCAGCTCACATGCTGAAGCACACGAACCCCAACCACAATGACGCACAGGTGCTCGCTCGGCTGATGCTCTGGGGATACCCTTTATATAGTCCAAACACAGCTCGCTAAATTCTCATGGGGACGGGGTCATTCGAGACAAAAAGGAGCACTTCACCACACATGTAATATATTTTATATATATTATATACAGGAACAGGATATAATTATATATATGTATGCACATGTCTACGAAATCACTCATCTAACACATCCTATTTAACTCATCAGTTCGTGTTTATTTGAGAACTTCTGTCAGTGAACGCCGCCTGCAAAACACAAAAAAAATATCAAAAAAATAATGCAGTTAAACAAGAAAGATGCCTAAATAAGAAAATTAAATACACCCTGTCTAACGGACGCGAGCGCAGCGTGACAAAATACTTATTATAGTCAGACAGTGATGCTACACTGAATGTAGCACAACACGACATGATGAATCCCCGTACGGTCTGTGAGGTACTGACACAGTTCAAATGTCCTGTGTAGACACTAAACAGACTAAACCTGTTGCGTCGCGGTTTACTTTTCCGCCACCAAGCGAGCTCAATAACTCCTCACCTGCACGCGCTCTCTTTGAAATAGGAATCGTTGCCATATTTCTTGTTACCATTTTTATTTATCGCTGTCTTGTTTGTATTTGGCCAGTTTGGAGAAAGCCTCACCAAACCTGACCAGCCAGCGTTTGCGATCACGAGAACTTGTGCAAACGCCAATGGATGACATGAATGCAGATGGCTCAACACTAAATTAATGTGCTCAATGCATAAACTATTTTCCTGCGCTCAAATCTGCCAATCTAAAGGAAACGCTGTGTTCGAGGTAATTTGTTAATTACCATAGACTTAGAATTTGCAACTATTACAGTTATTACACTTATATACAAAATTTTGTATTATGCTTGCTATAGACCCCTTTTGCGCGGACGTCAGAGGTACGTCACGGCGCTAGCTGGAGGCAAAACAAACGGAAAACTGGAGGCGGCCAATACAAACTAACACAGGGTCGGCTACTCCAGGAGCTTAAAATGTCGTCTTGTTGTGTTGTTGGTTGACAGAATCGACGGAGATCATTTTATATACATTGTTGTGATTAATTGTGACCGGAATTTGGTAAGAAAGAATAAATACAGAAAGTTTATAATTAATTTGCAGTCTTCAGAATTTTTATTTCTAGAAACTAATTACATCTTAATAATAATTTTACTGTAATGTCACTCTTTATTTAATCTAAGGATTTATACGCCCTCATTTTCTCTTTACTATACACGCTCGGTTTCTCTATCAGGTAAGTGTAGATGTCAGGCCACTCAATCGGAGGTAATCCTGTCAGATCGTCCATCCAATGAGTGATTGTGTACGGGTCGACCAATCTGGTTCCGTCCGTTAAAGTTAACTTTTTCAAATAATTATCGCGGTCCCGGACAGTGAGTGACCTTAAATATTCAGATAAAGCAGATATATTCAGATTTTCTCCAGCCATTGTTAAAAAAAACAAGCTAAGAAAACTCGCTAGCTACTGTTTGTTCAAGTGTTGAGGGGAATCTTTCTGCCTCCAGCTAAGCCCCGCCCACACAAATACGTCACATTGTTTACCAACTGTAAAAGGGTCTGTAAAAGTGTGTGACGTCACATGCATTACCGCCGGTGGCAGTAGACAACCGTCACAGCCCTATCTGTTTCTGAATAACAAGAAACAAATAAATTCCAACATTCCTCTATGAATCAGCCTCTCTAGACTTTTGTCAGATGTTATTTGTGCCCTAATTTACATATAAACATTCAGTACAGTGAAATACCATCATCACAAAGTTGCTGTTTTCAGTGTTGTAGTACTGGTTCAGTAAAAAAAAAAATTACTAACCTTTTTTCTTGTCCTGCAGAAGTGAGTCAGTGACGGAAGATGACGTCAGAGCAAAATCTGGATACACTGGATGAGAGTCAAAACAGAAATGCATTTTACAGTTGCTGTTGCTGTTTCCAAGGACTGAAGCTCAGAACATCTAGTAAAGACTTTTTTTGTGCTACAGAACAATATATCTAAGATTATTATTTCTAATGTTTGATATTATTTTTAACATTATTTATTACCTTTTTCTTCACAGATCAACATGAATGCTTAGAGGCAGCAAAGAAACCAGGTGAAGAAACGTAAAGAAAACCAAAGACACAAAACATAAAATACAAAGAAAACCAAGGCCCAACTGAAACTGTTAAACTGAACCAGTGGTTCTCTTACTTTTTTCTTCTGGGCCAGACTAAACCAGCCTGGTGTGATTTAATTCCAGACTGAATATGTCAATAACAAAAATTTGTAAGAAAAATTCTTAACTTCATATTATCAATAGAGAAATAATGTCAATACAAAGTCAATATATATATACCCACAGCCTTCTAAACTTCTGGAAAAAAATTCAGTTTCAGTATAAATAGAAATATTCAATACAAAGTCATACACAGAACACATTTAACAAAACAAAAATGTAAAAACACACCACACATATCTTCATGCACCATGTAAATTAAGACAGCTGTTCGAGCTGAATCAAGCTATTTGTTGAACAGGCTATATAACATCAAATCTGCAATGGATATTGATATCCTAAGTATAGTCAAAACACTTATCACGGTAACAAGATTGGCAGTTTAAGACATTAATTTGTATGCCCATTAATTTATTGTTCGTGGCTGTTTTTGCCCCATTGACTATCATTATAATGATATTTTTTTATTGCAAAGCCATGACACCATATAATCATGCATTCTTGATTGTTGGTGGTTCTCCCTGTTGGGAAGAGGTTAAAAAAAATATTTTTACAGTTGATCACTAGGTGGGACCATTAACCCTTTAGATAGGCCTGTACAAAAAAAAAGCTTAGTTGCTGGTTTGTATATGGAGTTATATGGAGTATAACAGCAAATTATAGTTTGTGTGTGTGTGTGAGAAAGAGAGATTCTTGGTGTTTTTTCCCTGTTGGGAACAGGTAAAATTTGTTATTTTATTTACAGTTGAATCCCTGGTGGGACCATTAACCTTTTAGATAGGCCTGTGCAAAAAACAATGTATGTAGGGAGTTATATGGAGTATAGCAGCAAATTATAGTGTGTGTGTGTGTGAGAGAGAGAGAGAGAGAGAGAAAGAGAGAGTGTGTGAGAGACCTTTGCGCACTTACCTTGATGTATCTAAAATAATCAGAATATGCCCCTCAGCTATCAGAACTACATGGGGTAAACAATAAAAAAGAAGTGTGTTTATGCACCTGCTGTCTTTTGTTGGTGAAAAGTACAGACCAAAGAAAAATAAGTGGATTCAAACACTTGCATGCTGGTCATTTGATGGTGAGAAGAGCAGCAAGCAACATGAGAAAGGGATTGACTTGAACCGAAGTTTTAGAAATGATTGTGTCGCTTGACCCCTCCAGCGAGCTGCAGAATGTATTGTCTTCTCCCTCTGACACCACAGACTCAGGAGAGTCAGATCCTGATTTTGTTGTGGCACCCTCATCATCCTCTCGAGCTTGCACTGAAGCCGAGGAGGATTCAGAAGATCCTGTATCATGGTGGATTGGGAGAAACAGTAAAGTGTGGTTTTCCACCAACGTGGAGACAACTCACTTCCTTCAGCCTATCAGAGGTGTGACTCCAGGGATGATGTGTTATGCCATCCGAATGGTCCAGAAGTGTGTTGTGTGTATGTGTGAGAGGGAACGAGAGACCTTTTTCCACTTACCTTGATATATCAGAAAAAAAATCTAAATATGCACCTCAGCTTTCAAAACTACATGGAGTAAACAAAAACAAAGTAAATGTATTTATGCACCTAAGAATGGACAGCCTATGTGTGAAATGCTTGTCTTTAAGCCAATTTAAAACCTTAAAATCCTTCAATGATACACTTTTAGATTTTTGTGTAAAAAAAAAAAACTATTTTGCATCAGATTTATGAACATAATTTATTACGAACCAAAATGCAACACCAACTTCAAATAAAATGCAACTCGCTGGAGGGGTCAAACTGAATACTAATTTCTAAAACTTCGGTACACGTCAAGCCCTTTCTCATGTTGCTTGCTGCTCTTCTCACCATCAAATGACCAGCAGGATGGCATGCAAGTGTTTCAATCCATGTACCTTGTTTTTGTTTAGTCTGTACTTGTCACCACGATTAAAAGGAAGCAGATGCATAAATACACTTAATTTTTTTTCTCCATGTAGTTCTGTGAGCTGAGGTGTACATTTTGATTTCCTCAAAAATAAGAACCACCAACCATCAAGAATTCATCATTTTATGGTGTCATGGCTTTGCAATCAAAAAATTTAATTATGATGGAAGTCAATGGGGCAAAAACAGCCATGAACAATAAATGAGGGAGAAAAAATTAAAATGTAATGCTGCACAAAAACTAACAATGCATCAGAGCCAATGTTGTGACCAATCTTTGACATGCCCAAGACTGTGATAAAAGGTAAAAAAAAAATCCAGCCACAATTACTTTTTATATTGAAAATAAGTAATTTTGTTAGTTTTTTCCCCAAAATCAGTGACATTATTTATGAACTTGGCAATTAAAGATTTTTTTTTAACTTTTTTTTTTTTAAAACATTTGGTAGTTTTTATCAGGATTGAGGTTGGTTAATAAATACAGGTCATTCTCAAAAAATTTGCATATTGTGATAAAAAATCATTATTTTCCGTAGTGTAATCATAAAAATGAAACTTTCATATATTTTAGATTCATTGCACACCGACTGAAATATTTCAGGTCTTTTATTGTTTTAATACTGATGATACAGCTCATGAAAACCCCAAATTCCTATCTCAAAAAATTTGCATATTTCATCCGACCAATAAAAGAAAAGTGTTTTTAATACAAAAAAAGTCAACCTTCAAATAATTATGTTCAGTTATGCACTCAATACTTGGTCGGGAATCCTTTTGCAGAAATGACTGCTTCAATGTGGTGTGGCATGGAGGCAATCAGCCTGTGGCACTGCTGAGGTGTTATGGAGGCCCAGGATGCTTCGATAGCGGCCTTAAGCTCATCCAGAGTGTTGGGTATTGCGTCTCTCAACTTTCTCTTCACAATATCCCACAGATTCTCTATGGGGTTCAGGTCAGGAGAGTTGGCAGGCCAATTGAGAACAGTAATGCCATGATCAGTAAACCATTTACCAGTGGTTTTGGCACTGTGAACAGGTGCCAGGTTGTGCTGAAAAACGAAATCTTCATCTCCATAAAGCTTTTCAGCAGATGGAAGCATGAAGTGCTCCAAAATCTCCTGATAACTAGCTGCATTGACCCTGCCCTTGATAAAACACAGTGGACCAACACCAGCAGCTGACATGGCACCCCAGACCATCACGGACTGTGGGTACTTGACACTGGACTTCAGGCATTTTGGCATTTCCTTCTCCCCAGTCTTCCTCCAGACTCTGGCACCTTGATTTCCGAATGACATGCAAAATTAGCTTTCATCCGAAAAAAGTACTTTGGACCACTGAGCAACAGTCCAGTGCTGCTTCTCTGTAGCCCATTTCCTGCACACGCCTGTGCACGGCGGCTCTGGATTTTTCTACTCCAGACTCCACTGCTTCCGCAGGTCCCCCAAGGTCTGGAATCGTACCTTCTCCACAATCTTCCTCAGGGTCTGGTCACCTCTTCTCGTTGTGCAGCGTTTTTTGCCACACTTTTTCCTTCCCATAGACTTCCCACTGAGGTGCCTTGATACAGCACTCTGGGAACAGCCTATTTGTTCAGAAATTTCTTTCTGTGTCTTACCCTCTCGCTTGAGGGTGTCAATGATGGCCTTCTGGACAGCAGTCAGGTCGGCAGTCTTACCCATGATTGCGGTTTTGAGTAATGAACCAGGCTGGGAGTTTTTAAAAGCCTCAGGAATCTTTTGCAGGTGTTTAGAGTTAATTAATTGATTCAGATGATTAGGTTAGTAGCTCGTTTAAAGAACCTTTTCATGATATGCTAATTTTTTGAGTAGGAATTTTTGTTTTTTATGAGCTGTATACCAAAATCATCAGTATTAAAACAATAAAAGACCTGAAATATATCAGTTGGTGTGCAATGAATCTAAAATATATGAAAGTTTAATTTTTATCATTACATTATGGAAAATAATTAATTAAACTTTTATCACTAAATGCTATTTTTTTGAGAATGATCTGTATATGCAAAAATAATAGAAAAAGAAAATTATCTGATACATTTTACAGCAGTTTAATTTAGTGGATGTTTTCATCCTGAACATTACAAAAGGGTTGTTAATTTGAACAACACACAAGTGTTAACAACAAAACTTTGTGCATTTACAAAATAAAACAAACAGGGTGTGCTGTCTGCCACCTTGGTTCTGTGTGATCTTAATTTAGAAACATGTCATTAAAATGAATGGTAACTCAACGAGCAAATACTCAACGAATGGACATGAGAGATTTATATATAGAAAGTTTGACATGTCTGCTTTTAAACTAAGCAAGTCGAACAAGTCGAATAAGATTTGGATTACCTCAGAAAAAAGAATGAAGTGGCTTGATCCAGCAGAGATCATAAACATGAGTAAAAAGTTGCATTTGTTAAAGCAGTAATATTGTAAAATATTTTTACTATTTAAAATAACTATTCTATTTGAATATATTTTAAAATTTTATTTATTCCTGTGATCAAATATACATTTTCAGCATCATTCCTCACAATATACACTATACCATTCAAAAGCTTGGAGTCTGTATATATAGAAATTAATTAATACTTTTATTTAGCACACAAGTGATGATAAATACAATAATCATGTTACAAACGATGCTGTTCTTCTGAACTTTATATTCATCAAAAAACCTGGAAAATTATTCTCACCTCTTATCAACATTAATAATAATAATAATAATAATAATAATAAATGCTTTTTTGGAGGAAGCAAATCAGAATATAAGAATATTCTGAAGGATTGTGTGACTGGAGTAATGATGCAAAAAATTCAGTTTTGAAAGTCAGCTTTGATTGTTTTACTGCACTCACAAGTGAATCTCAAATTATTTTGTGGGATAATTAAATATATTCTAAATAAACTACAAACATTAAAATATATACATTTATTTTGTCCTCACCTTCTTTCTTGTAACTCTTCCCTCTTGGTCACACACCTGGCTGAAAGGCACATTATGAAGACTTTGTTTTCTCAGGTGTAAATCACACTAATATTCATGGTCAAACATGCCTACTCACATATTCCCCTTCCTAAAATTTTAATAATAATAATAATATATTCTATTTGAAGTGCCTTTCACAAAACTCAAGGTTACTTTACAACAAATAAGAAATAATACGAGACAATAGACAACAATAGAAATAGAACAGTGCAGTTACAAAGAATAGGCCTTTTTAAACAGTTGAGTTTTGAGTCTGGATTTAAACAGAGGGAGAGTCAATGTTACGGATGTCTGGAGGAAGAGAATTCCAGAGTTTGGGAGCAGAGCAACTGAAAGCTCTGCCACCCATGGTGCTGAGGCGGGCGAGGGGCACAGTGAGGCGGATGGAGGAGGAGGATCTAAGAGAGCGAGAAACAGTGGCAATATGAAGAAGATCAGACAGATTATGAGGAGCAAGGTTATGGATAGCCTTAAATGCAAAAAGGAGGATTTGGAATTTAACTCTGGATTTTATCGGAAGCCAGTGCAGATCATGTTAAACTGGAATAATGTGGTGAAAGAAGGGGGTATTGGTGATGATACTAGCGACAGAATTATGGACCAGTTGAAGCTTATGGCTGGATTTGTGAGGGAGGCCATACAGAAGAGAGTTACAGTAATCAATACGGGACGTGAACAGACTGAACAAGGATAGAGTGTGAGTGTGTGTGTGTGTGTGTGTGGGGGGGGGGGGGGTGTTAAGAAATCTGGAGGTTGAAGAAGTTTGTTGAATAGAGAGAACAGAGCTTTGAAATTTCTATCATTCAAACTGATTACGTCAGAGAGAAAGGTTGATTTGGTTTGAAGGATTGAATCCTTATAAAGCAGTAAGTGGGATTGATACATTCCTTTATGAATAGTGAGCCCTGATTTACAATACCTTTGGCTTTCATTGACCGGAGCTCTGGGGTATACCAAGGGGCAGATTTAGAGAAGGTGACAGACCAAGTTTTTACCAAAGCAAGAATATTAGTAACATTATTATACAGAGCAAGCAATTCATCTGGGGTGGAGACATTGTCTGGGATCAAAACATTAACAGTATAGGAAATGAGACACAGAATATCCTAAAGCCTTCTACACACTGCAAAATTTTTGGCTTTCCCAGAGGAAAGATTGGCATCATGAAGCAACTGTGGCGATTTTCTGTGATTGTGGCTCTTTTACGGTTGTCCTAGTCATACAAGACTGCGATTGTCATGGTCTTGTGACCAAAGATAATTTAGAGTAATTTGCATGTAAAACAGACAAAAACTCTCCTCCGGATTCACAAACGCTTTGAAAATGTCCAGATTTTTAATTAACCCTTTGGAGTCAATTAACACATATACGCGTTCTGAGTCATTTTCTCCTGATAACCCCGAAAAGAACTTAAATTACACTTTCAGTTTTAATCGTACAGATAAGAGCAATACATCAATCGGGTGTAAGAGGTGGGTGTAGATGGAGTAGAGCAGCAAAGTCATTTAAAAAGTAATTGTTAGGTTAAGGGGGACGATAAACAGTAGCAATGATCATGGGAATAGGTCTAGGCAGTTTACAAACCGTAACCTCAAATGAGCTGGAAGTAGGCACAGACACTGGCAGGACTTTCGTTTCTCGCGGTAAATTATAGCGAGACCTCCACCGCAACCAGAGCCACGGTGTTGGCAAATGTAAACAAACCCAGGTGGAGTAGAATCAATAAGTTGTGAAAAGTTGCAGGGCTGTTGCCAAGTTTCAGTGAAATACAGAAAGTCAAACTTAAGGTCGTTGAGGAGATCCTGGATGAGATGACCCTTGCTCATAAGTGAGCGGGTGTTAAGTAGAAAATTCTCCTAGCTCATCCAAAAACAAACTCCAGCATATATTCATTTATCAGACACGACTGAAACTTCAAATGGGACTGGCTTCAATGGGCAGATGAAACTAAAAAATTAGCTTTTTAGCAGCAAACACTCAAGATGGGTTTGGTGAAAACAGGGATAAAAAGTACCCCATGTGTAATGAAATTTACTGCTGTATTTTTAATGTCATGGGCCTATATTTCTGCTAGAGGTCCTGGACATCTTGTTTTGATACATGGCATCATGGATTCTATCAAATACCAACAGATAAAAAAATTAAAAAGTGACTGACTCCGTTAGAAATCTTATAATGGACCATGTTTGAATCATCCAACCGTACAGTAATCCAAACACAAACCTAAAAAAACAACACAGAAATGGGTCACTGAGCTCCAAACCAAGCTTCTGCTATAGCCATTCCAGTCCTCTGACCTGAACCCTACAGAAAATGAGAGGAGTGAACTGAAGAGGAGAAGCTGGGAATCTAAAGGGTCTGGAGTGATTCTGGGTGAATGAATGGTCTCTGATCTCTTGTCAGGTGTTCTCTAACCTCATCAGGCATTATAGGAGAACATTTAGAGCTGTTAAACTGGCAAATGGAGGTTTAAAAAAAGAATTCAATAAAAGGGTGAACTTAATTGTGGCCAATGTGTATTAGAGAAAAACCTTTATTTCATATTGATATTTCCCCCATTTTAAATTCATATTATACAATGAAAGGTTATATTTTTGTGAATACTTTAAATAAAAGATCAGAAGGGTTAACAATGCAGATTAATTGTCACAGCCTTCTTTGATCATATTTACCAAGGGTGTCCATATTTTTGTGCATGATTGTGTAAATATGGATAAAACTATTATCTCTCTAATAATCTCTATCTTTCATTAGACTGTGTTCCAGTCCAGACTACAGTCAGTGTTGATATAAATGCTGAAACAGGTGGAAGTGTAATTGCTCCTTTATTGACTGCAAACAACTTCTCAGGACCAGTAAACATTTATGGCTCAAATGCTGAAGGAAATGGTACATTTACATTACTATGACAATACACACTACTATTATTAACATAAGGGTAAAGACTGGTAATGTTACAACCTCATAGTAATTTTAATAAGACACATTATTTAGCAACATTTTAATACTGTGGAACAATATCTCACTTAATATGTATCTGTATTTTCTATTGATCTCAATATTTATGCATCTTTTGTTTCTCCTAAAAGATCATCTGAAATCCTCAGAGATGGCAGAGGAACACAGAGAAAAACAAGGTAAATCAACAACATGTACGACTGAGTGTTTTACAGCCAAAAAGTTTAACACTATAGTAATGCCTGAGCTTCAACTACACCACTGAAGTTTCTCATGATAAGGATATCCTAAAGCCTTCTACACACTGCAAAATTTTTGGCTTTCCCAGTCGAAAGATTTGCATCATGAAGCAACTGTGGCGATTTCTGTGATCGTGGCATTTTTACGGTTGTCCTAGTCATAAATTTAGAGAGGTTGTTCAAAGACTGCGATTGTCATGGTCTTGTGACCAAAGATAATTTAGAGTAATTTGCATGTAAAACAGACAAAAACTCTCCTCCGGATTCACAAACGCTTTGAAAATGTCCAGATTTTTAATTAACCCTTTGGAGTCAATTAACACATATACGCGTTCTGAGTCATTTTCTCCTGATAACCCCCGAAAAGAACTTAAATTACACTTTCAGTTTTAATCGTACAGATAAGAGCAATACATCAATCGAATCAGTAAAGGGTCTACTTTTTTTAAATACAGACATAATAACAACAGAACTTTGTGCACTTATAAAATAAAGATAACAAACAAGGTGTGCTGTCTGCAGCCTTTGTCTGCCCTGATCTTCATTTACAAACACGTCATTAAAATGAACTGTAACTCTGTGAATACTCAATGAAGAGATATGAGAGAGATATCTATAGAAAGCCTGACATGTCTATTTTTAAACTAAATAAATGCTGCCGAAAACATATATTCTGTGTTAAAGTAATCCATATGAAAACAACACGATGTCTGTTTTTCACGTCTCCCTTCATTATATCTAATGTGACCACGCCCCTACGCTGAACACGCTATTCAGATTCAAACTGAAGCGCGTCTTGAATACACCCATAACAGAAGACAACGCAACCAGACTGTTCTTCAAGTTCTTTTTATTTTATTGTTTGCTTTGCGATGAGAGGAATAAAACATAATTAATCCCGTAAAGATGTGATGTGGTTGAGGATTTGAGATTTGGATTTCCTCAGAAAAAAAAGATGAAGTGCTTTGTTTAGCAGAGATCATAAACACGATTTATTTATTTATATACTTGTACTAGTTTTCACATAAGATGTAAACATTTTACTAGTTAGACTTTTTCCAAACTATAATTCCTGACTAAATGTATAATCAAGTGAAACATTATAATGTTTCAGTAACAATATACAATAACGTGTATGTTAATCAATTGCAATCATTCTTAAATGGGGCTCGTACACGCTCGTTCACAATTAGCATAATCATGCCTATGAATTATAGATACACAAATTTCATGTCTAGGAATGCAGGGAAATATTCTGGTCTACTTTTTCAGGTTTGGCTCCAAGACTAGTAGACCATATGTCTAACAATAAATATTAAATAACGTATGTCCACCAAAGAGTTTTTAGCCATCTGAAAAAAATCAGCATGTAACCATGGTCCCCGAGAGAGAATGAGTTCACTGTATAAATGATATACAGCTTAGTTAAATTTTGATTTGTTGTTTGATAAATGTTAGAACTACCAGGTTTCCATCACTTTTAAAATGTTTGGGTAAATTTGACCCATTAGCGCTCATAGATATAAATGCCCCTTTTTTAATCTGGTTTTATTTAAACAATTAAAACACATTTTTTGTCAAATACTGTACATTATTGTAGGTCATCTATGCCCCGCCTCTCTAATGGGTTATTTTCTACAAAGTCCATTGTCTTGACAAGGGTAGTCTGCTCTGATTTGCCAACTGACCCAGTACATTGTGATTGGCCAAACACCGCAAGTACTTGTTGGAAATGTAACACGCCTTTCCATAATCGCAAGCTTCATCTTTCAAAATAAATGAAAAGATAGTTAATAATGTCCTTAGTTTTACCATCAGTTCAAGCCCGAAAGGTGACAGAGTACTCAAGTAATGGACGGTTAAGACAGCTGACTCCACTATGTGGAGGCCATAGACATATCACCCTGCAGCCAAAGACCGGTTGCCCACCGAAGCTAAGCAGGACTAAGCCTGGTCAGTACCTGGATGGGAGACCTCTTGGGAAAAGTAGGTTGCTGTTGGAAGAGGTATTAGTGAGGCCAGCAGGGGAGCTCATCCTGTGGTCAGTGTAGTGATAGGGACACTATACTGTTAACAAGCACAAGTCTTTCGGATGAGACCTTAAACCGAGGTCCTGACTGTCTGTGGTTATTAAAAATCCTATCACTTCTCGTAAAGAAGAGGGGTGTAACCCCAATGTCCTGGCCAAATTGCCCCCTTGGCCTTGGCCTCCTAATAATTCCCAACCACTTGATTGGTTCTGTCTCTCTCTCCTCTCCACCTGTAGCTGGTGTGTGGTGAGCGCTGGTGCCGATGTCCTGTGGCTGCCATCGGAATATCCAAGTGGATTCTGTACACTGGTGGTTGTTGTACACCCAAAGCGTTTTTACAATCAACAATGCACAAAAAAAATGCTGTATAAGGCCCAATCCCAATTCTACCATTCTACCCCTTAGCCCTTCCCCTTTTCCCCTGTCTCGATTCTCTTTTGGTTGGAGGGGTAGGGGTTAGGGGAATGTCAAGATAGCCCTTCAAATGAAGATTTTTCGGGACCACACTTGAAACGTAATGTAGTGATTCAGTATTTAAACTGTATTTAATAAAAGTCGTGGGGCAGCGTTGACAAATTTATTTTCTCCTGTATGTGTGAGCTGCACGATTTCCGATATGTGTGTGTCAGTAAGCAGCCCATTAATACAGAACAATAATTAAAGACTCTAATGCACACCAGCACACCAGTATGGTATGTGTGTTTTGTAAGAGCTTGACGACGAACGCTGATGACATCTGACGTCATGGTAGTGGTGTCCCAATCCTTAGGGGAATACCTTCTTCCCTACCGCTTGACACTTGACACTGTTTTAATGGACAAGGTGAAGGGGTAGGCAGAGGGGTAGGGAAAGGGGAAGGGGTATAAAATAGAATTGGGATTGGGCCTTAATCATTCATTCATTCATGTGACCCTGTCTCTCTCTCTCTCACACACATGCCTACGCACACACACAACGCACAAAACTTCACATTTGAACAGTCAATAGCAAATACTTAAACTAATAATAATAATAATAATAATAATAATACTTTTTAGTTTATAACCAATTCTTACTATGTGTTTCCTGATCCCTACAATCACTACCACTCGCAAACCACACATCACACAATGTCGACAGCGCAATCTTAATCACCATCTTCACACTTTGCCAATATTTCCAAATACATTCTTTCTTTTTCTATTGATCTCTGGAATTGCTAGTCTGCTGTAAACAAAGCCGATTTCATTAATTCTATTATTAGTCATTCAAAGCTTAATCTCATGGCCCTAACAGAGACCTGGATCAAACCAGAGGACACCTGCAGCACTCTCCAATAATTTCTCATTTTCCCACTACCCCCGTTTGACTGGAAGAGGTGGAGGTTCTGGTCTGCTCATCTCTAATGATTGGAAATTTAATCCTTTACCATCTTTGGGTATCAACAGCTCTTTTGAATCTCATTCAGTTACTGTTACCTACCCTTTTAAAATACATTTTGTAGTTGTCTATCGACCTCCAGGACCACTGGGTAACTTTTTGGATGAATTACATGTGTTGCTCTCAACCTTTCCTGAGGATGGTACTCCCCTAGTTATGCTTGAAGATTTCAACATCCACCTAGATAAACCTCTGTTTACTGATTTCCACACTCTGCTTGCCTCTTTTGATCTCAACCAAGTATCAACTACTGCTACTCACAAATCAGGGAACCAACTGGACCTTATTTATACGCGACATTGCTCCACTGATCATGTTCTGGTTACTCCACTGCACACGTTGGATCACTTCCTCCTCACTCTTAACTTCAACATGGTCCCTGACACATCACTTACCCCTCCACATGTCATTTTTCGACGTAACCTATGCACACTTTCACCCTCCAGGATATCTGCAATGGTTTCATCTTCACTTTCTTCCCCTAAACTGTTAGCATCTTTGGATGCTAACAGTGCTATTGATACTTTCTGCTCAACTCTAACATCTTGTTTAGACACTGTTTGCCCCTTATCTTCCTTGACCTTAATGTGTATCAGTCACTCCTATCTTCCTTCTCTGCTAATGTCTCCACTGCTCAAATGACATACTACTGTAGTAAGGTTCAATGATCAAAGAGGAAGGAGACCGGGGTCGGCGTTCTGAGGCTCATGGGTGTTTATTGAAATACATAAAATGACATAGAAAATAAAGTCGCGCCACATGCACATGCAGACTTGCTAAACCACGCCTCCCCCGCCACAACTACCATAACAAAATTAACAATTCGTCGAACTCTCGCATGCTTTTTAAAACATTTTCCTCACTTCTTGGTCCTCCTCCTCCCCCTCTTGCTTCATCTCTAATAGCTGACAACTTTGCCACATTTTTCATTGATGAAATTAAACACATCAGTGCACAATTTTTCACACCACAATCAGTCAAACTCATATCACCAGCAAACATACTCTCACTTACATCCTTCTCTTCACTCTCTGAGGCAAAAGTCTCAAAACTCAACCTTTCTAATCACCCTACTACTTGCCCTTTTGATCCTATTCCATCTCATCTCCTTCAAGCCATTTCTCCTGCAGTTGTACCTGCACTCACTCACATCATCAACACATCCCTCCACACTGGTGTTTTTCCCTCATCAATTAGACAGGCTAGTATAATTCCACTCCTTAAGAAACCCTCCCTCAACTCATCTCTTTTAAAGAACTACAGACCAGTTTCCCTTCTTCTTTTCATTGCAAAAACACTTGAACGTGCTGTGTTCAACCAAGTCACTACATTTCTCAAACACAACAACCTCCTAGACAGCAACCAATCTGGCTTCAGAAGTGGACATTCAACTGAGACTGCCTTGCTCTCAGTTTTGTAAGCCCTAAGGCTGGGAAGAGCGGAACCCAAATCTTCAGTACTTATCCTGCTTGATCTCTCCGCTGCTTTGACAAGGTTAACCACCAAATCCTCCTATCAACCCTACTGGCAAAAGGCATATCAGGAACCACACTTCAGTGGTTTGAGTCTTACCTATCAGATAGGTCCTACAAAGTATCTTGGAGCCCTGGGGTGCCTCAGTTCTTGGACCACTTCTCTTCTCTGTCTACATGGCATTATTAGGTTCTGTCATTCAGAAACATGGCTTTTCATACCCCTGGTATGCTGATGACACTCAACTGTACCTCTCATTCCATCCTGATGGAATATTCGCATCTCAGCTTGTCTAACAGACATTTCTTGCTGGATAATGGACCATCACCTTCAGCTCAACCTTGCCAAGACAGAACTGCTTGTGATTCCAGCAAACCCATTGTTTCATCACAATTTCACCATCAAGTTAGGCACATCAACCATAACTCCTTCAAAAACAGCTAGAAGCCTTGGAGTTATGATTGATGATCAGCTGACTTTCTCAGACCACATTGCCAAAATTGTCAGATCCTGCAGATTTGCTTTATTCAACATCAAGAAGATCAAGCCCTTTCTTTCAGAACATGCTGCACAACTCCTTGTTCAAGCTCTTGTTCTGTCCAGGTTTGACTATTGCAATGCCCTCTTGGCAGGTCTTCCAGTCAGTTCTATCAAACCTGTACAACTAATCCAGAACGAGGGCCATGAGCCAAAAAGAATACACGTCAAACCTCTGTTTATCAATTTGCACTGGCTTCCAATAGCTGCTCGCATAATATTCAAGACATTGATGTTTGCCTACAAAACTACCACTTGGCTCTTCACTCATTTACCTAAATTTGTTACTTCAGACTTATGTGCCCTCTAGAAGCTTGCATTCTGCAAGTGAACGTCGCTTGATTGTGCCATCCCAGGGAAACACAAAGTCACTTTTACATACTTTTAAATTAAATGTTCCCTCCTGGTGGAATAACCTACCCCAGCTCAATCGAGTCCTTAGCCATCTTCAAGAATAGCCTTAAAACACATCTCTTCCATCTTTATTTGACCCTCTAACTTTACACTCACTATTCTAATTCTATTCTTTAAAAAAAATCTAACTACCTTTCTAATCTTTTTGTATTCTATTTTCTTTTCATTTATTATGCAATTGTGTGTGTGTGTGTGTGTGTGTGTGTGTAAAGACCTCCAACACTAGCTTGCTCTATTCTATCAGTTTTCTTTTTATTTATTATATTATTGAAAAGCACATGCTATGTGTACTGTCTTAAGCTAACTGAGACTTGTTATAGCAACGTATATATCATTGCTCTTTTTGTTGTTTTGATTGCTTCCACTGTCCTCATTTGTAAGTCGCTTCGGATAAAACCGTCTGCTAAATGAATAAATGTAAATGTAATAATAAACATACTTAGAGTAGCTGATTCATAGGCGGCAGACTATCGTAGCAAAGTCAGTATTACCCCCTTTCTTAGGTTCACGAAAAAGTCATACATAAAATCGGTTGCTGTCCTACTTTCAGATGGCCAGATAAAGTGCTTTTGCTTTTGCCTAGATACACACAGCATCTCACTAACTTGGCTGCTTCAACACTAACTGTGATTACTGAAACCATTTTTTCTTTGTGTGAACATTTGGACAGCATTACACAAATTTTTCCACATCGTGATGTATCCATGTGGGGGTGTGTTAGAATGAGCCATTTTAGGGGGGCGTGGGAGAGTCTTAACTTTAATAAAGAATATCTCTTTGGATTTGAGACTTTAGTCTTTGCAACTTTACAGACATTCTTTATGCACCTAGAGCTTTTTACACTTCAAAAAAAAAAGGAAAAATGTAAATGTGTGTTGACATTGATAAAAGCTGCAGGTATTTGTAGGCTACTGTCCCTTTGAGACCAAATATGTGGATCCAATATACGTTACAAATATGATTTCACCACAGTTTACATTGATTTAAAACATATCTGTCTTTATTTATTTATAGTTTATCAGTTTGAACATTTCATACCTTGTCTTTGTGTTTTCAATTGAATATGGGTCAACAAGGATTTGCAGGTCATTGTATTCTGTTTTTATTTACTTATTTTCTCAATATCCCAACTTCATTGAAATTAGGGTTTGTACAAGGTACAAAAAAGACAGGTGCCGATGGAGAAAAAGGGTGAGATGGCATTTGATGGGCACTGAATTAATGGGATTGAGTTCTGTACTTCATGCAGTAACAGACAGGTCTGATTCGTGTTCACAACCAAAGAAAATTTCCTGTGCAGCTGGGGGGCGGGGCATTCAAACAGCGCTTTGCTTTGACAATAAAGCATGATATAAACCCGGAAGATTGTAATCACTCTAAGTTCATCTGCCTTGGGAAGGCTAGTGTGTCTCCGACATAGTGATAACTCTTGTTGCCTTCTCTAGTGCTTTTTTATGGATTACAAGATTTTAAAAAAATTTCACACATTAAATTATTAATAATTAGTTTCTCTGATTTATTTTCTTTTTTTCCTTTCTAAAAAAAATCTACTGTGTGCCGTATTGAATACAGTAAGTATTTGTAATATAGAAATGACCATGTAAATGTCATGTAAATTTATTTCCAATCTATGCATCTGAACTTGGGCACAACAGCACCTCATTCTAAACCATGTATATGTTTAATAATTAAGCAAGTTGCTTAACACTACCAATGTATAACTGACAAAAATATTTAAAACCTGGAAGACTTTGACCACTTCATTTCATTGTTTCCATATTTATGTTTTTAATGTTTATATATATTACAGAAAGTTTGAGGCTGCAAAAACTCTTGGAAACTCACAAAAGCAAAATGAAGAAGGAAGTGGAGTATATTTTTGAGGGCAAGAAAGAAAATGAAGCACAACTCAAGGCTGTTTATACAGAACTGTTCATCACAGAAGGAGATATGAAAGATGTCAATCAGGAACATGAGAGTCGGAAAAATTATGATGTTTTCAACCCAAAAAAAACACAGGACAAACCAATCAGTTGCAATGATATATTTACTGAACTGAAGAAAAACAATGAGAAAAAGATTGTGCTGACCAAGGGAGTCGCTGGCATTGGAAAAACTGTTTCTGTGCACAAGTTCATCCAGGACTGGGCAGAAGGAAAAGCCAATCAGAATATAGACTGTGTGTTCCTGCTTCCATTCAGAGAGATCAATGTGATTAAAGACAAAGAAGTCAATCTACATGAGTTTCTGCTGAAATTTTATCCTGAATTTAAGGATCTGGAGAAATCAAAGTTATTTAAGGGATGTAAACTAGCATTTATATTTGATGGACTTGATGAGAGTCGACTGCTATTGAACTTTAAAAGTGAAACATTGAACACTGTTGATGAAAGATCATCTATAGATGTGCTGTTTACAAGTCTGGTGAAAGGGAATCTGCTTCCATCAGCTCTTGTCTGGGTGACATCACGACCAGCAGCAGCCAATCAGATCCCTCCTCGGTATGTGGGTTTGTTCACAGAGGTGCGGGGATTTACTGACCAACAGAAGGAGGAGTACTTCAGAAAGAGAATCACAGATGAGAAGCTGGCCTCCAAAATCATCTCACATATTAAGACATCTCGTAGTCTCTACATCATGTGCCACATTCCTGTGTTCTGCTGGATCATGGCCACAGTACTTCAGGATATTCTCATTGAGAACAGTGCAAAGGATGTCAGCACAACACTCACTGAAATGTATATTCACTTCCTGCTGATACAGATGGACATGAAGAACCAGAAGTACGATGAACAAGAAGAAGTAGAATGTTCAGAGCAATTAAAATTAAATAGAAATATGATTTTTAAGTTAGCCAAGCTAGCGTTTGAACAACTGAAGGAGCAGAACATTATGTTCTATAAGGAAGATCTGAAAAAATGTGGTATTGATGAGAGCAAAGACACTGAGTTCACAGGAATGATTGCGGAGATCTTAAAGAAGAAATATGGACTACATGTGACAAAGGTGTTCTGCTTTGTGCATCTGAGTGTTCAAGAGTTTCTCGCTGCATTGCATGTGTTCATCTGCTACCTAAACAAAAACCTGCAGGAGCTTTGTTTTTTCTTTGATAAGTCAAAACAAAATGTCACACTGCAGGAGCTACTGCAGAAGGCTGTTGACAAAGCCATGGAGAGTCAAACAGGACATCTGGACCTGTTCCTACAATTTCTGATGGGCATTTCACTGAAATCTAGCCAAAATCTGCTCAAAGGGCTGCTCACACACACTGAAGACACCACAGAGAGCATCAGACAAACAACTGAATACATAAAACAAGAACAAAACAAGAATATCTCAGATGAATCTTCAGTCAACCTATTTTACTGCTTACTTGAGCTCAAGGATCACTCATTATATGAGGAAATCCAGAGTTACTTCACTTCAGATGAATATCCAGGAAGAAAACTCTCATCTTCAATGTGCACAGTGCTGACCTACATACTGCTGATGTCAGAAAAGGTGCTGGATGAGTTCAATCCAAAGAGGTTCACATCAAAACAAGCAGACTACAAGAGACTCGTTCCAGCTGTGAGATGCTGCAGAAAAGCCCTGTTAGTAATTTCACTAACTGCTATTTGATTATATGTTGTTGTTTTTTCTACATCAATAAACAATTAAATATCATACTACTTTTGAAATATTTTCCTGTTATTGCATTAAACATTCTGTTTTGGCAGATTTGATGGCTGTGGTCTTGATGATATATGTTGTGAAACTGTGTCTTCTGCTCTACAATCATCAAACTCACACCTGACAGAGCTGGACCTGAGTAGCAATCATCTGAGGGATTCAGGAGTGAAGCTGCTTTCTGTTGGACTGAAGAGTAAATACTGTCAACTGAACATACTGAGGTTTGACATTCACATTCACTGAATCACTATGTTCAAGTATGTGGATAAATAGGTATTTCATAACTATAGCTAGCAGATATTTCCCCCTCTCTATATTGTAGTTTGATTGTATCATTGGGATTTTCTCCAAGAACACATGACAGGCAATGCCTACTCAAAAACCTGATGAGAAAACAATCAAGGTTCTCAATCATCCTGGAAAAACTCTTGAGTTTTTGAGGCGGGTTTTGAAATATGAGAATGAAACAATATCTAAATTTCCTTATCACTTTAACTGATTTATGAATCATGCAGTGGATCTTATTTGAGTGTGAAAAATCTGTCAAAAGGAGGACATTTGTCCAAAATCTTCTACAGTTGTATTGCCCCACCCCCATCAGGTTTTGCCATGAATTGATATGTATGATTAACATGTCTGTAAAAATTACTGTTAAAGTAATTCGTTGTTGGCATAAATTTAAGTGTGACAATAGGAGCATCTGAGAGTGGATTATAAGGATGTCAATAGCCGCATTTCCACTGTCGGGCCAATGCGAGCCAGGGCTTAAAACGGGCCGGGCCGGGCAGGGCTAATAGCCTTGGGCCAGTAGCACCGAGACCAGAATAGTGCAGAGTTTCCACAGTTGAGCCTGAAGCTCCACTGCGTTTCACTATAACCTGCCCTTTACGCACCTCTCAGAAACAACGTCATGCAACCCCATCATTTCACCAACAAAGAGAAGTTATCGGAAAACTAAGAAATAAGTCACTGGAACATGAGTGATCACACAGGAACATGATAAAAACGGCCGTTTGTTTGCATGCTTTGTTAAATATTCAACTTCAAAAGCATCAATGTTTTACTATAGAATAAGTGATACATTGATCATAATGAATTAATTTATCAGGACTCAAAATTAATCACACAGAAATATATTTATATTTATTTATTTTATTAATTTATATATAAATATTATTTTATATAATTATTCAGTCGAGTCTGTTTCTGTTTATTTGTAGTTGCAGTAGCCTATATAAGTCACATTTAGAATAATTGATAATATCTCTATTTTTATAAAAGCTCCCGAACAAAAATCATTATTATATTTTGATGACATATACGCAGAGCTAAACTTATGACAGTCTCGAGACGAGACTTATGACAGATAAAATATGTTACGGGAAGTCGTGGACTAATGGTTAGAGGGTTGGACTCCCAATCGAAGGGTTGTGAGTTCTAGTCTCGGGCCGGACGGAATTGTGGGTGGGGGGAGTGCATGTACAGTTCTCTCTCCACCTTCAATACCAAGACTTAGGTGCCCTTGAGCAAGGCATCGAACCCCCAACTGCTACCCGCAGCATAAATGGCTGCCCACTGCTCCGGGTGTGTGCTCACAGTGTGTGTGTGTGTGTGTTCACTGCTCTGTGTGTGTGCATTTCGGATGGGTTAAATGCAGAGCACAAATTCTGAGTATGGGTCACCATACTTGGCTGAATGTCACTTCACTTCACTAAATAAATACACAATTGTGATTGAGAATAAGAAGCTGACGTCTGATTTCTCCAAGTGGTTGCATTTACCATGTTTACTTTGGTAATGTTAATGTTTAGTATGCATAATCTTTTACATTGCTTATAAATATTTCTGCCTTGTAAGGTTAATCCACATCAGATCAAGTTATTTCAAACACTCGCTGCTGACTGAAAGTGAGTCTTGAGCGCAAGTTATTTTAAAAAGTCTTTTATGCTGGTATTAAAGCTGTTATCTTTCTGAAACGATCTGCGCTGACACTCTCCAGACTCGGAGAAACTCCGCCTTTGTTCATAACCCCTCTTCTAGCCCCAGCTGGTTCGCTTTGGCCTAAGGTTTTCATCGGGCCAAAAAACCCTGGCAGTTGGCACAGAGGAAGCCCCGACGAGGCACGATCAAGCCTCCGAAGTGACAGTGGAAACATGACTGGCCCTGAAACGAACTAGCACGCCTGGTTTAAGCTCGACAGTGGAAATGCGGCTAATTGGAATTTTCTTCCCCAAGCAGACAGTCAAAGAAGGGGGATTAACACATTCGAGTCGATTAATGCATATATGCACTAGGAGTCATTTTCTCCTGATAACCCCGAAAAGAACTTATATTACACTTTCAGTTTTGAAAGTGTAATACATCAATCGAATCTGTAAAGGGTCTACTATTTTTGTATACAGACATAATAACAACAAAACTTTGTGCATTTATAAAATAAAGATAACAAACAAGGTGTGCTGTCTGCAGCCTTTGTCTCAGGTGATCTTCATTTAGACACACGTTATTTAAATGAACTGTAACTATACTCAACAAAGAGACATGAGAGAGATATCTATAGAAAGCTTGACATGTAAACTAAACTAAACAAGTGCTGCCGAAAACAAATATATGATAAAGTAATCCATATGAAAACTACACAATGTCCGTTTTTCACGTCTCTCTTCATTATATCTAATGCAAACACGCCCATGCGCTGAACGCTATTTTTAGATTATAATGTTTCACTGAAGAGCGCGACCTGAATACATACAGGTGTCACTTGTCTCTCACTTAACCCACTTACCACTGCTGATCTCTTCACCCTCTCTCCCGTTGCAGACCTTGCTAAACCACGCCTCCCCCGCCACACACAGTTATACTAAGTAGTGCAAGTATCAAGGGAGATGGAGATAGAGCAACTGAAATAAGGTAACAAGACGAAAGGGCACAGACAATAGGTGCATTCAACTTCCCTCAGCACTTTGCAGACCAATCACAATCTGACCTGAAGCAGTGCTTGTTAGAAATCATGTGTGTCGTCAAAGTACCGCAAGAGTGTTTCGAGACCATCCAGCTGACTCAGTTTCTCCAGAGTGACTGCAGGAGCACTGATGGCGACACAGCTGTTTCACAATTGGCCAGATTCACCACATCACAATGATCACGTGTGTTTCGGGTTAGATGAACATTTTCAGTTCTAAAATGGCAACAAATCTGTGTTTTTAGAATGTTTAAAACATTTTTGTATTCTAGTTGCACTGTTGTATTGAGTCATGTTTATCATACAACACTGATAAAAGCATAATTCACCCACTTTATTAGTAATAAAATAGTATATATAATTATGTTGAACTTTATTCTTGAAAAGATGGTGCTGTATTAAGCAGTATATAAGAATTGTTTGATTCTCATGGAAATGTTTCTGAAACGTCTCTGTATATGACAAATATTGCATTAAATTCACTTCATCTGTGATAAAGTATGCAAACGCTGTGTGAATGTCACTAATGGGGGCAGAAAGTGTCTGGCCTGACAGCTCTGTTTTAAACTCCGCCCCGACTGCAAGCGGCTACTCTCACCAGGAAGAGCCAGCAGAGCAGTAAGCCAGGGCAGAGCCTGTAGAACAGAAGCCCACCAGGGCGAAGCAGGTGGAGTAGAAGCCCACCACAGCTGCTCAAAGAAAACAGATGGGAAAGAGTGCCACCATGGAGCTAAAGTGAATACAGCCGCCACCTTGGGAGGTTCTGCAGCAAAAGCTGGTACCTTTTAGCTTTTACCCAGGAACTGGAGTAGGCTCTGAATGCTCCTGGGGTGGAGCGGGCTGTGGAGTGGACTCTGAAGGCTTCTGGACTGGAGCGGGTTCATGAGTGGACTCTAAAGGCTCCCATGCTGGAGTGGGCTCATGAGTACTTGGCACAACCAGAGTCGGGTCCTCCAGGACCACCGGAGTCAGGCCCTTAAGAACTAATTGGGAGCACCAGACTCAGGTCCTCCAAGGCCTCCAGACTTGGTACCTCCAAAGTCAGGTCCTCTAGGACCACCAGACTTGGGACCATCAGAGTCAGGTCCTCCAGGACCAACTGGTTTTGGACCACCAGTGTCGGGTCCTCCAGGACCACTAGATTTGGAACCACCGGAGTCAGTTGGTATCACCAATCATGGCAATGGAGTAGGAGCTATCCTCCTCCTCCTCCTCTTCTGAGAACGAGGCAAACCGGTGGGATTGTGCAGAGGTTAGGAGGTGGTAAAATGGGGAGGAACCCACTCTTTCTGTATTTAGATTTGCATTTTCCCATTACTTTTTTAATTCAAAATTTTAATTCAATTATATAATTTACATTTGCCATTTCCTACACTAGTTTTAATATGTAAAAACATTTAAACACTTTATAAGTTGCTAAATTAAAATGAAAAACAGCATACCCGGTCAAGCTAAATAATGTCTTTTGGATTACTAGAAACCTGCAAGCAGGTGTGATTTAGAGCTGGTTGGAGCTAAACTTTGCAGAGCTGTGGCCCTCCAGGAATTGAGTTTGACACCACTGTATTAAGGCACCATACTTTTTGTGTGTTGTGGGATGTGACGGCCTCATTTACAGTCCTAGAATAATATTATACAAATATTATTACATACCATATTTAACAAATGGCACAAGTAAGTAAGAATATTTAAGCAAACATTACCTGATATCAGTAGAAGGCTTTCACATTGATGTTTAGTGATTATTTAGTGACTATGTCACAATGTTTTCCATCTGTCACGGAGACGAACCCCGTGATTCCCTCTACTGGCCAGCAGAGGGCTCCATCTCCGGAATATTGACACTCTCGCACCCACTCACAACTACACTTCCCATCTACCCCGTGCATTGGACTCTGATCACCACAGAGGTGCAGCTCATTTGTACTGCTATATAAGCTGCACAACCACTTCAATTTAACGCGAAGTCTTGTTTTGCTCCGGCTGACATTTCCAAGCGTTATTTCCCGTGTTTGATTTCCCGTTTACCAGTTCTGTTTGTTTGCCGTTTCTTGAACCATTGCTGCCCGCCTCCTGACCTTGGATTGTTTATTGGACTCTGAATATTGCCTGTGATCCCGATCTATTGCCTGTGGTTGACGATGATTCTGGTTATCTCTACTGTTGTGTTTGCTGGTTTTGACCCCTGCCTGTACGACCACAAATTGTTTATTAAAGCTTGCAAGATGGATTCCCCGTCTGGTGATGACTCATTACACCATTAAATTGTGAGGATTTAAAATGAATTTGAATCACTCATATGAAAACAGATGCTTTTGTTTATAAATGTTTATTTTATCCAATTCTATATTTAATTAATTTGACAAACTTTACATAAGTAAATAAACAAATTTCCTACTAATTATATATATATATACTTTGCAACAATATCTAAACAACATTAGACAAAATATTGGAATGGGGAGAGAAAATTTAAAAACACCAATTCTTTACATATAAGAAACTCCCTTTGTTTTACAGAATGTATCTTATTCAACATTATGATATACACCTTTGTTCATCAATGTTACAAAAAGCAAATAGTTAACAACAAAGAATAACTAAAAGCAAGAGAATCTGCTGTAACGGTCCTTGTAGCATCGGGAGAAAATGGGGTTGGTCACACTGTGAGCATATGCCTCACACGTGCAGAAAACGCTTCCCTTTCAAAAATCTAACTAAACTTAAAGGGTACATATATTGCCTCTTTTTAGAAGATATCTCGTGAATAGGTTCCATATGCAGAGCGAAATGGGAACGGTCCAGCATTTAGCAATAATTAGTATTAACTCTGTTATTATTCTAGATTTTTTTCCAAACTACCAACACTTTGCATTTTTGAATTATGCCTTATGTGTGTCCAAAAATTAAGTATTATTTGTTTCTGCTGTTTGATCGCGCTTAGCTTTAAATTATTATTAGTAGTAGTATTTTTATTACATGCTGCAATTATATTTATCCACTAGAATTATATATTTTTAATTCTTGTTTTGTTCTGATAAAGGTTTTGTTGTAAAGTGAAGGGAACTAAAAATATCTTGTTGGTACATTATAACATTATTAAGCCAGCCGTTATTATTTGTTAATGTAATATTGTTACAACCCTATAGTTTTTGTGTTTTGGTTTGTGTGTGTCTGCCCAGGTTGCTGCTGATTGGTTCTTGCAGACTCATTGCTGTTGCCCTCTGATTGGTCTTCGCCCCTTTAAAAGAGATGACAGCATTTCCTTTGGGGGGGGGCATTCTGTGAACCATGCTGTTTGTACAGTGCTTGTGTTGTTTTACCCCCATTTGTTGGATATTCCTCTGAGTTTGATGTTTCTTTGTAAATCTTTATTTTGAATATTGTAAATAGTTTTGGGAAAGTAGGGAGTTAGATGCCACCTTTTGTTTTTGTAACGTTTGGGTCTCTGTTTCTGGATTAGGAAGTTAGGTTAAGAGAATTGTATTTTTTTTTTGCTATATTTTATTTTGGATAGGTAATTTAGAGGGTTTAATATTTAGTACATTTTGTTTATTATTTTGGCACTTTCAGCTCCAGAAAGTGGACTCCCAAATAAAATTCAAAAGAAGTTGATGGTTCACGCTTGTTTTTTCCCATGTTACGCTCTACCCCTAGACGGGGCGTAACATGGAAATTGGGGGCTCGTCCATTCTTGCTAAATTGGTAGCTTGTCTATTTCAGTGTAAAGTAGTTAGTCATTTAGTTGTTCTGTTGTGGTTTCTCTTTGACTGGGATTTTTCTTTTGGTAAGGGAGGAGTTATGGTGATTAGTATGTCATCCAAATTTGAACTCGATAAATTTACGATCGCGCAGACTGTAGAACAATTGGAAAAATGTCGTAAAGATGATTTGTTAGTGATAGCAGATTTCTATGATATAGTTGTATCTCGAAATGCGTTAAAGAAAGAGATTAAGGCGGTACTGCACATGGAGCTTGAAAAACAGAACATTTTACCTAGTGAGAGTGTGGTTACAGGTGTTGCAATAACTTCGCTATCTGAAGATTTGGAAACTGCGGAGGCAGAATTCAAGTCCCAGGAGGCAGCTCGCATAGATCCTGTTGATCTGTCTCTGGTAAAAGACCCCTTACTGGCCATCCGGTTGAAAGAACTGGAAGTGGAGCTAAGCCGAAGCCAATACCAAAGTCAGCTGTTGCATGTCCGAGCTGTAGAGCTTGAGACACGAGATGTTCGAGTGAAAGAGCTGGAGCTCGAATTGAAGTTTGGGCAGGCTAAGCAGTTACAATCTCCAGTGTTACGGGGAAATACTCCTGTGCAGACGCCGGTAATCACTTCTCCTTCTCTTCCTGCAACATTGCCTGTGTCTAAGGTAAGTCCTGACACTGATGTTGATATTAGTAAACAAATTTAATTAGTCCCTACGTTTAGAGAACGGGAAGTTGACACGTATTTCACTGTGTTCAAGCACATTGCAGCCACGTTAAAGTGGCCGAAAAATATTTGGCCTTTATTGTTGCGGTGTAAACTTTTTGGGAAGGCGCAAGAGGTATGTTCAACAAAGCATGAATTATGATTTAGTTAAAGTGGCTGTATTAAGAGCATACGAACTTGTTCCAGAAGCGTACCATCAAAAATTTAGGGCTCATTTGAAAAACCCCAGTCAAACATTTGTCGAATTTGCACGTGAGAAGACTACATTGTTTGAGAAATGGTGTGTAGCGAGCAAAGGCACTACGTTTGAGCAGTTAAAGGAATTAATTTTGATGGAAGACTTCAAAAACTGTGTTTCAGAAAAAGTGGTAGTTTATCTCAACGAACAAAAAGTTTCATCTTTAACTGAAGCTTAGGTTTTTGTGGATGAATTTGTGCTTACACACAAAGTTGCTTTTCAGTCCCCACGTTTGTCACGTTGCACTGTTGTGAATAGCAACTATAGTTCTAAGAGTGCAGATGCTGTTTCCCTAGATAATCACACAAATGATTTATCATTGATGTCAAGAGAATGTTTTTATTGCCATGAAAAAGGATATTTGATTGCTGTTTGTCCTGCATTACAGCGGAAAAGCCAGAGGAAGGCTCAGAATGCGTCAAAGTCTGTAGCTTTTGTATGCGCTCATTCTCCTAACTCATTACCCTCTATTGATCCTACCTTTGAACCTTTTATTTGTGAAGGTGTAGTGTCATTGTCTGAATCAGATTCAAATTTTAGAACCGTACGTATTCTTCGAGATACTGGTGCTGCTAAAACCTTCATCTTGGCAGATGTACTCCCATTTTCAGCACAGTCTAGTTGTAACTCAGAAGTTCTAATTCAAGGAATAGAACTTGGGGTTGTAAGAGTTCCTTTGCATACTGTGTACTTGCCTTCAGACATTGTGACTGGTTCAGTTAAAATGGCTTTACGTAATGAGCTACCAGTAAGGGGTATAGCTCTAATTCTTGGAAATGATTTGACTGGAAGTAAAGTTGTTTGTCTTCCTGAAGTTACTGAAGTCCCTAGTGTACCTCAGAATGATGTGTTGATTCAAAAATGTCCAAGTGTATTTCATTCGTGTGTTGTTACTCGTGCACAGGCACGTAAATTCGACAATGAGATTGGTCTCTCTGATTCATTCATGAATTCAAATGTTGGTGGCACTGAAGACACAAATTTGGAAGCTTGTAGGCCTATACAAAATTTAAAGCTGGAACCTAAATTCGATTTCCCATTTGACAAGAGACAGTTGATGGAGCCACAAAATGCTGATGATACTTTGAAGTCATGTTTTTCTGTTGCGGTTGACAAAGCTGAGATAGCTGACCATACAATCGCGTATTTTATTGACGATGGAGTCCTAATGCGTAAGTGGAGACCTGAGAGCTTAAAACAAGATTGGAGCTCTGTGTTCCAGGTAGTCATTCCTAAGTCATATCAAGAACATGTACTGAGTGTGGGGCATGACCATGAGTTGTCTGGACATTTGGGTATTAAGAAGACCTACCATAACCTTCTTAAACCTTTTTTCTGGCCCGGAATGAAGTCTGCTGTTACCCAGTATTGTCAATCGTGCTATGAGTGTCAGGTTGCTGGAAAACCAAACAAAGTTATTCCTCAAGCTCCCTTGAAACCCATTCCTGTAATGAGTGAACCATTTGAGAAACTAGTTATTGATTGTGTTGGTCCTTTGCCAAGAACTAAATCTGGTCACTCATATCTGTTAACGCTGGTGTGTTCTGCTACTAGGTTCCCTGAAGCCATTCCCTTACGTTCACTAAAGACACTGATCATCGTGAAAGCCATAGTGAAGTTCTGTACAACATTTGGTCTTCCAAAATTCATTCAATCCGATCAAGGATCCAACTTTGTCAAGGCTTTTCTGTAAGGTAATGAAAGAGTTGAGTATTAAACACTGTACATCTAGTGCTTATCATCCACAGTCCCAAGGTGTCCTCGAAACATTTCACCAAACTCTTAAAACCATGATCAGAACTTACTGTCTCCAACATGAGAAAGATTGGGATGAGCAGATTCCTCTTCTGTTGTTTGCTGTTCGTAACCACACCCAGGAATCCCTTGGTTTTGCTCCGGAGTTGGTCTTCTGACATACCCTTCGTGGTCCATTAAAATTGTTGCAAGAGCAATTACTTTCTGGAGGTCTGCCAGGGTTTTCTTCTAAGAGTGTCCTAGATCATGTAAGTTCATTTTGTGAGCGCTTGCATTCTGTGTGGAAGTTAGCACGACAGTCCTTGTCAGCTTCCCAAACCCGAATGAAGGGAACATTTGATAAAAAGACTGTTCAACGCTCATTTGAAATAGGCGATCAAGTTCTTGTGTTGCTACCTTTGCCTGGCTCTGCACTACAGGCAAAGTTCACCGGACCATATGTGATTGAAGAGAAGTTGAATGATACTGATTATGTAGTACAAACCCCTGAATGGAAAAGAAAGACTCGTGTTTGTCACATAAACATGCTCAAGTTCTATGTTTCCCATTCTAATTCTAAAGACTCCATCAGTGTTCCTGTAACTTCTGTGACTCCAGTTGTAGTAGCCTCTGTAAATGCAGCTTCTTCTGATTATTCTCCAAGTATGGATGATCTTCGGTTAGGAAGTGCCTGTCTTTCTGGTGCACGCCTTCAAAATTCTGAAGCTTTAGTAACTCTCGATTCGAAGCTCTCTCATTTATCTAGATCAGCTCGAAGTGAAATTGTGCAGTTGGTTGAGAAGTATTCACCTCTTTTCTCGGATGTACCTACTGTGACTCAGGTGCTAATGCATGATATTGATGTTCGTGACCATCGACCCAATTTATTTATTTTTTTTTTTTTTTTATTTTTATTTTTTTTTACATTGGCTTGCCAGCAGCAATACACACAAGCTAAGAATTTAGTGTGGAAAAAATGCAGGACAATCCTTCCAGTACCACAATGGAGAGGCAGACTCCCAAAGGCAACAGATGTAAAACATCCTGCTGAATACTTTAGAGGCCTCCTCACTAGTAGCTGTATTGAAAATATAGTAGAACAAACCAACCTCTATGCCATACAGTGTGATCCTAGCAAACCACTCAAAGTCACATTTGAGGAGATTGAGCAATTCATTGACATTTGTTTCTTTATGTCAATCTTCGGACTTCCAGGATGTCGAATGTACTGGCAGTCAGCAACAAGGATCGACTGTGTTGCAAACACCATGGCCTTGTATCGCTGGGAGGCTATCAAACACAATCTACACTTTTCTGACAATTTAAAGCAAGCTCCTATTGGAGAACCAGCTTATGACAAGTTGTATAAGGTGCGCCCACTGCTGACATCCCTCTTGGAGCAGTTCCAAGCAATCCCAATTGATGAAAATCTTTGTGTGGACGAACAAATTGTCCCATTCAAGGGGAAACACCCCATGAAACAGTACAATCCCAAGAAGCCAAAACGCTGGGGATATAAAGTCTTTGTTCTTGCTGATAGCAGTAGCATGGTCTACAACTTTGAGGTGTACACTGGGTGTATCTCTCCTTGCAATGGGCAGCCTGACATAGGTGCTAGTGGTAACATAGTGCTTACCCTTTCAAGCATCATTCCAGACAACATCTCTCACAAGTTGTACTTCGACAACTGGTTCTCCAGTGTTGACCTGCAGATGCTGTTGGAAAAGAGGAAGATCCCCTCTACAGAACAAAGATTCGATCCAAAAAGTGGTATCACCGAGTGGTCTTCCACATGTTTGATTTTGCTGTTGTTGAGGCCTGGCTCCTCTACCGGAGAGACAGCAGAGACTGTGGCATCCCCCCAAAAGATGTGAGTAGCCTTGCAAAATTCAAAGCTGAAGTTGCAGGATGTCTCTGTATGGAGAAGAAGACCTTGAAGAGAAGAGGGAGACCATCACAGCACACTGAGGAAGAACAGCCTGAGAAGCGTCCAAAAACCCCTGTAGAACCACGACCATCAACGCTGGTTCGCATTGATCAGACCGGTCATTGGCCTGTTTGGGTTGAAAGAAAGGGGAGATGCAAATACCCAGGTTGTTCAGGCATTGTAAAAGTGCGGTGCTCAAAATGTGTTACCTACCTGTGTTTTTCTGTTGAGAGGAATTGCTTCCTCAACTTTCACAAACAGTGAGGTGCCATTAGTGAGGAAGGAGATTTTGTGTGTATGTGCTTGTGTGTACATGCAGGTCCTTGTGTGTGTGTATGTGCATGCTTGTTAGGATAAGGTTCATATTAGGATAAGGTTATGGTGATTGTTAATGTTTTACCTTGAAACAACACAGATTGTAATGTTTTGATATCATAATTTGATGATATGATGGTTTGTGTTCCATGGTGGTACAATGTTGCCTGAGGGCAACGGCTGGATTATAAATGTTACTTTTCATTAAATATGAAATGTGTAATTCAGTAAAAACTTGATAAATCTGTTTGTTCAAGTGTTTAGTTAAAGAAGTTGATGATTTCAATAAATATATAAATTTTTTCTCAATGAAAATGACAAATGTTTAAATTTTTCCATTGTGGTACACTGTTGCCTTGAGGCAACAAACTTTTAATTAATAAATACATTTAAAAATAATTATGATTTTTATTGATATTGTTATAGTGTCCAATTTTAAGCAGGAAAAACATAACAAATATTGTTTTCCTCACTTATATCATATTGCGTACCATAGAGGGTTAAACAAAATGCTTACCGTGTAAACCCTGTGAAACGTGAAATCATGAAGAAGGAAACTCAGTATTTGATTGAAAATGGTTTGGCTGTACCCAGTTGTAGTCCGTGGTGTTCTCTGTGTGTGTTGGTCCCAAAAGCTGATGGAACCTCACGTTTCTGTACTGATTACCGAAAGGTTAATCAACTAACCAAGGCAGATTCCTATCCTCTTCCCAGGATAGATGATTGCATTGATCGCATTGGCAGCGCTAAGTTTGTAACTAAGCTAGATCTACTTAAGGGGTATTGGCAGGTGCTGCTGACAGAACGTGCTTCGGAGATTTCAGCATTTGCTACCCCTGATGCTTTCCTTCAGTATACGATCTTAGCTTTTGGGCTCAAAAATGCTCCAGCAACCTTTCAACGTCTAATGAATTGTGTCTTGGCTAATGTACAGAACTGTGAAGTGTACTTGGATGATGTGGTCTGCTACTCAAATACTTGGAATGATCATTTGAAAACTCTAGAAGAAGTGTTTACCAGATTTCGAGATGCCAATCTAACACTTAATCTAACAAAATGTGAGTTTTGTCATGCTACCATCACTTATTTAGGCAAAGAAGTTGGTCATGGTACTGTTCGCCCTGTGGAAGCCAAAGTGCAAGCTATTGTTGATTTTCCTGTACCTAAATCAAAAAGAGATCTTAGACGATTTCTTGGGATCGCCGGGTACTATCGGAGTTTCTGCAAGAATTTTTCTGTTGTTGTGAAACCCCTCACAGATATTCTTCGCAAAGATGCCAGTTTCCAGTGGAATGAGAACTGTCATTGTGTAATCGTCATCAAGTAAACTATAGTACCATTGAAAAGGAAGCCCTAGCTCTTTTGTTTGCTCTACAGCATTTTGAAGTATATATCGGTTCTAGTCCACAACCCATTGCTGTATACACTGACCATAATCCCCTTGTTTTTCTCCAAAGAATGTGTAACAAAAACCAGAGACTCATGCGTTGGTCACTCATCTGTCAGAGCTTTAATTTGCAAATCAATTACAAGAAGGGTGCTGACAACGTGATAGCAGATTCTCTGTCTAGGTGTTAATTGTAAACTATGTAAAACATGTTTACTCTTATATGTGGGGGTGTTACGACCCTATAGTTTTTGTGTTTTGGTTTGTGTGTGTCTGCCCAGGTTGCTGCTGATTGGTTCTTGCAGACTCATTGCTGTTGCCCTCTGATTGGTCTTCGCCCCTTTAAAAGAGATGACAGCATTTCCTTTAGGGGGGGGCGGCCATTTTGTGAACCATGCTGTTTGTACAGTGCTTGTGTTGTTTTACCCCCATTTGTTGGATATTCCTCTGAGTTTGATGTTTCTTTGTAAATCTTTATTTTGAATATTGTAAATAGTTTTGGGAAAGTAGGGAGTTAGACGCCACCTTTTGTTTTTGCAACGTTTGGGTCTCTGTTTCTGGATTAGGTAGTTAGGTTAAGAGAATTGTATTTTTTGTTTGCTTTATTTTATTTTGGATAGGTAATTTAGAGGGTTTCATATTTAGCACATTTTGTTTATTATTTTGGCACTGTCAGCTCCTGAAAGTGGACTCCCAAATAAAATTCAAAAGAAGTTGATGGTTCACGCTTGTTTTTTCCCATGTTACGCTCTACCCCTAGACGGGGCGTAACAATATAATGCAACTTATACCTGATTAATCCGTTAAAATGAAACCTATACACGACTCGTATATTTTTTTCCTCTGACAAACCTAATTTATTTTTTAGCGCGTTTAAAAACATCCAGCAAATGAAAATAGGCGATTAATTCGTAAAAATTTGTTACTCTGGGTTAACAGTAATCATAATTATTTTATACTTCAGAACAGAGCCTGGGCCTAATCTAGGCTATCCAGGTTGGTTTTTTTTTGTTTTTTTTCATTGCATCTGAAAATGACTTCGTTCATCAAATTAAAAAATGTTCAATATAAAGGTGCTGTCCCATTTTATACAGGAATTGTTCATTTAAAAGAAATCTAATTATATTGTTCTAATTATATTGTTAACACAAGTTCATTTAGGCTATTTAACATGCACTGTGACATTTTACAATTTTTTACTTATAAACTCCTTAAGAATTTAAAGTTAGTTTAAAAGTATTTAAATTCAAGTTTAAAAAAAGGTTTTAATTGCTTAAATTATTTTTTTAATTAATAATGTTATCATGTTTATTCTTGTAGAAAATACGTGTTTATTCTTTAAGAAAATAAGGGGAAAAATAAATCTGAATATTTGTTTTGCTTTAACGATTTATGTAGGCTACAATTATTCAAAAAAAATATAGAAATAATAAAATAATGTCATTAAAAATACCATTGGCCTGAGTAATTTTGACCATTATAGAATTGTGACTTTAAAGGTTAGTGATTTAGGAGGTGAAAATACTGTGAAATTAGTAATGGCATGGATTTTAGAGCATAACAATTGAAGATCTATGAAACATTGGCCAATAAAGCATTTTTTTAAACAACGGAACTTAAAGTTGTGAACTAAAATATTATTTCAACCATACAGCATGTGAAAAAATAAAATGCATACTTTTCATAACATATCATTATTCATAAAATGCATAATGTTTCTGGTGTTTGGATTTGTACTTCAATAAAATGAGCTCCAAGTTTAAGAATAGCCCTAGACTAAGTTTCTCTCTCTCTCTATTTAACAGCATTAGCTCAATGAAATACGTCTTCCTTCCGTTAGAATGAATGTTTTCCTGGCTTGCTAATTGTTGGGCTCATGATCAATAACTTTTATTCACCTCAATCTGATTCAGTAAAGTCAAACCGCAGACAGTGAAGCTGCTTCACTGAGCGCGAGTCCCACGCGCTGTGAGGTGGGAACAGAGGATTTCGCTTGGTCTTAAAGCCTTCCGCAAACACCCACGGTCACAAATAACAATGATTTTCATAAAATAATTATTAATTGATGATTTGTTATTATCATTATTGTCTTGTGAAAATAATAATATGGGCTGCAAGAAAATAATTAATACAAAAAGTAGTGATGCTGAGTGCTGGCATGTTTCAGCCCAGTAACACACTGTTCTTCACAGCCAAAAAAAACAGACCGAATTCAGTTCAGCTGGAGGGGGTTGGGTTTTAGGGGGTGTTATGTCTGGCTTGTTGGGGTCGAGATAAAGGTGTGAATTGCTCTTTCATATGGACAGTGTCTTATGAGGCTTTCACTTGCTGAACTGGTTTATAAAGGACTGTTGTTTTGATTATAGACTAAGATTTTTCTAGTTTTAGTCTTGCGTTTTTTATATTCAACAAATCAAAGATTTATATTAAATTTACATAATCAAATCTTAATATATCCCGCGCTCAAGCACATCCATTAAGTTAGCAACAAAGCACACACAGAAGTAGCCTAATAATTGTGAAAAATTAGACATTTTAATTATTTATTAATAAACAAATGTTTTCTTGTCGGCTGCAGGATGAAATTCACAGTGCTGGCTCTCTCCGACGAGAGAAATGCAACATTCACAGATTACGCAATTCATTTTCGTTTAAAAAATATTCCAAGCTTTCTGTAGATATATTTTTAATAGAAATTCATTATCAGGAAAAAAATTTAAGTGATGAGACGGCGCCTCCCTGTCATTAATGCGCATTAATAATTTTTGCACAAACACTTGAATATGAGCATCGTGGTTTTCACTCACTTCAAGAGTACTCCATCACGAGTAGAATTCATGCCAACAGCCCATAATATAACTGCATATTCAATGTTATTAGTTTGGCATGTGATATAGGGAAAAAAGTTTACACAAAATAGCTTAAGCCACTTTGAAACGAACATAACATTTCAAACATATGCCTACTGAAATACTTTATTCACGGAGTGAAGGCGGAGCGTGTTTCTGGTATCAGTGCGCGCGGAGGGGAAGTTGTTGCTGCTCACAGACTCTGCTGTGAGTTAGAGAGATGTTTCACCCGACGATATGAAGACGAGTGCGGCTGCAAAAGTAGAGCACATCCGCCAAAAATCAACCTACAGCAATGCTCGTTGATCAACTCGCCAAGCTTTACTTTTGTAGGTTGCATGGCAGTAAATAATTTGATAATATGACCATGCAGTCAATACAGATATTTAATAAAAACATTGAAACAAGCAGGGCTGTAAAATAAAACTATAAAAATCGCACGCCAGGTCTACACCGGACACGAGTGGAGCGATCCAACAAAAGACAACAGAACACAGTGATGGATACACTGGACACGATCCCCATCAGTGAACTGATGCTCGTTCTGTTTATGATGAAATGTTCTGACACTGTGTTCAGATGATTTGACACTATAGTGTGATGTCATCAAGTTTAGACACAGACAGTGACTGCTCTATTTACAAATAAGTTATATAAGAAAAAAAAAACTAAACCAGCGGCATAACGAAATGGAAATATAAACTAGAAAATATATTAACAGGTCCTCCATCCATGACACTGACTCACTGCTGTTCTGCCAGTTTTAATCTTAACAGCTCTTAAAGCTGAGTGGATGTTTAGATGCATGATGGGCTAGTATTAAATAAATAAATAGCATTAAGGTAATAACATTACTGTTTTTTTAATCATCTTGTTGCAGTTATAAATCTGACTGCTAAATGAATGAACTATATTAAAACTTGTTTTGTAAAATTTCTTTGTCATTTGAATATTGATTTAAAAATCGGTTTAAATCATAAATCAGATTTTTTTTTCTAAAATATGCTTTTTGCCAAATGCTATTGCCCTACTTTAAAAGCAAGTAAAGAAGGCTCCCTTTAAAATCACGTAAGTTCAATTACTAAAGCTATTTTTTTACATCGTGTGAATTTTGTTGATTATAATGAGATAACTTGGGAACAGAGACGCCACGTCGGTGACCAACGAATATGGGATATTGCTTCGATAGACAAATCTACTTAGAGTGTAAACTAAACGAGCCAATGCACAAACGTACCCGGTCCGCTTGGAAGGAGGTCCAGAAGGAGGTCTCGGAGGCAAATACACATATAGCATCCATTTAGGAGTATACAGAGAAATTTAAGGTGATTAAAAACCCTCCTGGGAAGGCAGAAGTCTGCCGGGGAAACACGGGCTCTAAGGCTATACCATGGACTATACACATACGAGTACCGCTTAGGTCTCAATATGGAACCCACCCTTCCATGGTTCTCACGGATACATCATGAAGGCCTGGCGCCGGACGTTCCGCCCCGTCCATCTGCTTAGGGTGATGGAGGAGGGTCTTGAGGAGAATTTGGGATGTTACAAAACAAGGGGTTTCTCTCATTAAAAGTCATGTAATAACATTTGTGTTTTCTATCAGTTATGTAGATTATTTGTCAACTTTTTGGCTTGTGGCTGTTTTGAAGACTTTCATTATTGAGCTTATTTTCAGTATTCTATTCTATAGGTTCCTTCATACAAGGCATTGTGTTGTTTAGTGTAATACAAATGATCTATGTTACGTTGTCTCTGTTCTACATCACAAAGGAACAAAAAAATAAAATAAAAAGGTCTAAAAGAAAAGCATTTTGACTTTTTTTTACTTACAGAGTTTACACATTGCACATAATTGATACAAAATGGAAAACTTTGAGTTTTGATTTCCATTGTAGGAGGCAATAAATTGAGTAGCCTGTTCCAAAGAAATTATGAAATTTTTGGGTCTTAAATTATATTTGTTGAGGTCTTAAACAGGTCTTAAAAGAATTACATTTCACTTTCACTGAAATGGTGCAAGAACCCTGACTTAAGTAAAAGTACACTTTTTTAACTATTCAAAAAGTACAATTTCCGATTAAAAAAATACTACTTAATTAATGTAACGTGAGTATTTGTAATTTGTTACTTCACACCCGTTTACCATCCCATGAGGCCTTGGGAGAGGATTCATAAATTAAATGCTAGCAACACAAGTTGCATTGTAGGTAATATGAAAAAAACCATAATATATTGAAGAAGGATGGGCAACTCTAGTCCAGGAGTATTATTGTCCTGCAGAGTTTTACTCTATCCCTTGTGTTCTCCTCATAGGCTGTGTGGGTGTAATCTTAGAGCTCATTCCTGTGAAAGTTTTTCATCAGCTCTACAATCCTCTAACTCTGTTCTGAGAGAGCTGGACCTGAGTAACAATGACCTGCAGGATTCTGGAGTGAAGTTTCTTTCTGACGGACTGATGAGTCCAAACTCTAAGCTGGAGATATTGAGGTTTGAGTTTCAAATACTTGATTCTTTTTTTTTTGGAAGCTAATTACTAAAAATCACACTCTTAAAATGTATGTAGTCTGTATGCAATTACTGTGTTTTTCTTTTCAGATGTTCCATTTGTAATCTCACCGCTCAATCTTGTGAGATTTTGTCATTGGTTTTACAATCATCAAACTCCATCCTGAGAGACCTGGACTTGAGTAACAATGACCTGCAGGATTCAGGAGTGAAGGCTCTTTTTGAAGGACTGAAGAGTACAAACTCTAAGCTGGAGATATTGAGGTAATTAGGTTTACATTACATAATTAACAAAATGCTCACACAATTTATAGCCACTAAGTTTTGTCTCTCACTGGAATGACAGAACTAGAGACATAATTTGCAGGCTTATATATATATATATACACATATACAAGCACTTTACATTGAATGAGGACAAGACAAAGGCAGTGTGCCAAATATGTGATTTGAAACTGGCCTACCACAACCGAACATCAAGTTTGAAAAATCAAACTGCTTTAATCCGGCATATTAATCAGTAGTGAAGTGAAGTGAAGTGAAGTGACATTCAGCCAAGTATGGTGACCCATACTCAGAATTTGTGCTCTGTATTTAACCCATCCGAAATGCACACACACAGAGCAGTGAACACACACACACACACTGTGAGCACACACCCGGAGCAGTGGGCAGCCATTTCTGCTGCGGCGCCCGGGGAGCAGTTGGGGGTTCGATGCCTTGCTCAAGGGCACCTAAGTCTTGGTATTGAAGGTGGAGAGAGAACTGTACATGCACTCCCCCCACCCACAATTCCGTCCGGCCCGAGACTAGAACTCACAACCCTTTCGATTGGGAGTCCGACCCTCTAACCATTAGGCCACGACTTCCCCTAAACATGTACATTTACACATTAAAACGTGCACTTAATATGCTTGGAAATACTTGCAGATATGGCAGTCATAAAAAACGTACAGTAGCCCAGCCTAATAATAATTTGTCTATATAAAAGTATTGCTTTAAATAGACTTGTGTGTTTTGTCTCACTGCAGTGTCCATTCTCTGAGCATAAAAGCCCTGCCTGCGTTAGGCACACTGCTTCTGGCTCGTGCTGTTCTGTAGTTTATTAAAAGTTTACTAATTCTGAACGTCGCATACACCCACCATGCGTGAAATCAATTGGATGAATGGTTCTCAACATAATAAAAATGCAAACAGACAGACAGACACAGATATTCCAGCCTTTACTACACAATGTCTACATTTGAGGTCTGTCAACACTGGATGTGACAAAGCAACTGTTGAACAACACATCATTTGTACCCACAGTGTGTTGAATACACACTGTATTCATTAACAATCAAGAAACTTGTGTCTCAGCCAATCAGTTTGCAGTAAATGCTGCTCACATTAAATCCTTTTTGTAGGAAGAATGTCAAATTATGTGGGGACTATTTGTTCATTTTTAATTATTTGTGAGGACATATGCTTCCCAGTGTCAATGGGGGGGGGGTGGATTTGAATCGAAGTGAAGTAAACAATGTTTTAAATTTATACACATTTGGATTAAATATGCCTCTCTTATGAATGGAGCTAAGCTCACAAAAGACTCACATCATTATTTGAAAGGTAAAAATTTTAATCGTTATTGCATCCAGAAGCGATGTTTAAACCAGCCTGACCAGTTAAATGCATGAGAACTATGGCTAAGGTCTGAGGATGTCAACATATTAACACAGTCGGACTGAGGCTTGTGTGCATAGCCTGTTTCTATGGTTCTATCTCTTCAGTGCATTGCTCGGTCATGTTTAAAATTACATTTTAAAGAACTGATGAAAAGAAAATGAACAGATTTTTAGTACATAAGCTAATCA
Source organism: Carassius gibelio (assembly GCF_023724105.1). Lineage (NCBI taxonomy): Eukaryota > Metazoa > Chordata > Actinopteri > Cypriniformes > Cyprinidae > Carassius > Carassius gibelio. Next base: position 4,993,264 of record NC_068399.1, on the reverse strand, counting down.
TACATATTCATAAAGTTTGGTCTGTCTCTGTGAATATTACACATTTGACCTGACTTACAAGCTTAAGTTGACAACAAATACATTAAATACATTTTCTGGTAACTTAAACATCAGATTTGTGTCTGTAACTAAGTCTAATTAACTTTTTGTAATAGAGCAAACACAGTGTGACTTACATAAGCAAGACATATAACACTCTATATACAGGTTAATAGATGGCAGCTATAAGGTGGAATATGCATCCCCAATAGAGAAAAAATATAGTGAAAATCTGAGATTGTGAAACTTTATTGAACAGTGTAAAATCATTTAACTGGGTCTGCACTATGCCACTTTCTGTACTGGAAGCACAAGACACCAAGATGAATGCCTTGTGTGTAAATAGATTTGGCAATAAATTCAAGATTCAAAGTGTTTATTGTCACGTGTACAGTGAGGAAAAACAAATTTCCCTGTACAATGAAATTCTTTCTTTGCTGTCCACATTGAATGCCAAGATGAGTGCAAACTATGTCAAAAACAAGAAATATAGACTATGTACATCTGTTTGTGCGAGTGTGCAGTATTGACATTAGAATACTGTTTAGTGCAATACTGACTCCTCAATATTGACTCCTCGAGAGGAGACACGTTGTAAGGCAGCGTGTATCTGAGCCTTATACAGTCAATGATCCGAGCACGAGCGTCTGGTTTTGTTAACAGAGCAAAGGAAATCTGCGTGCGAGCGGATAGATTCGTGCTTGTGCATTATTTTAATGTGTTTTCACGTTACAATAATGCGCTCTCGTTGCTGCTTCTGAACCGCATACACAAAACTTACTGTATACGCACTGCAGACAGAGTATGTGTGTACCTTGGGCAATAAATACATTGGGCAAAACATATAACACCTGAGGCACCGCTACAGTGAGCTTTATGACCTATGCATGGCAAAAAAAAAAAAGATTCCCATCCCTGAACACGGGTTTTATTTTATTATTATAATTTTTGCCATATGTCTAGATTTTGTTGACTTAAGTCTGTTCTAGAGACGTGTTACAACTTTTTGATAATGCTCTTATTGGTTTTCTTTTGGAAATATGTTTCAAATTTATACTGAATGCATTTATGACTGTTAAGCATGCCTGTGTGTGTCAAAATTGTGATTAAAATCGAAATCACAAAATTGATCAAAAAATCGTGATAGGTTTTTTTTGTCCATATCGCACTGCCCTAATGTTGGGTACAAAGTTATCAACACAAGTGCTAATGTACCCAGTCACATACTCTGCATAATTCTGAATGCTGACAGAAGAGTCATCCAAAGTGGCTGCAGAGTCAAACACATCCACATGTTGGTAATATTTGGGAAATACAGACCATTTATTTCTTTCTGATTCTTCTATTTGATAAAGGTTTGCATACAAACTTTGTCCAATCTTGCTTGATACGAAACTTAAACTGGTCATCATTCTATAGTCCATGTTTCCTGATTCTCCTTTTCATGATGGGTCATACATTTTCAATACGAGACAATTCTGCTGCCCAGTCAGTCACATCCACATTTCCCTATGATTGTGGCACATTTGGAAAGAGACCTAGCAGTGTCTTGATCTAATAACCATGGACTTCCCATGAAAGACATCATATTGATGGCAGTACATGTCTGTACAATCCTGATATATGGCTCCATGTCAGTGGTACCTTTGCACATATTCCAGTCACCCATGCTATTTACACTGATGCACCCATAAACCATGGTAGTTGTTTGCTTTTGCATCTGACACTAATGAAAATCTGCTTTGTCCTTTATTAACCAAAAGCAAGCTGAAATGTGGACTCATCTAAATACAGCGCACATTCCAACTTTTTTTTTGATTATCTGAAATTAGCTCCAACCCAGACAACCCAGTGACAACACTGCATAGGATTGATGTATAGTTTTCCCCTAGAGTATAAGAGATTGAAGTTGCTTTTTCTTGATGCAGCAGCCCACGTCTGAGGGCTCAAAGGTCAAGCACATTCACCAGTGGATTCCTGCCTTGTGCTAAATGTATTGAGATTCCTCTGGATTCCCTGAATCTTTTCACAGTATTAGGTTAGTTGATTGATTAAAGACCTTAAATTGTTTGCAATCTTACATTGAAAAACATTAGTTTTCATTTGTCTGACAATTCTGTCATGAAATTTGGTACAAAGTGATGAGCCATTATCCAGGTTTTCTGGCAAAGACTGAGATGCCCCTTTTACACCTAATCATGATTCCCTCACCCATTACCAATTCAATTGCACATTGTGAACTGTTTAAAAACAGTTTAACATGGATATTCTATAAATATTTTATTATATTTTCATTTTTATTATGCCTCAGTCCCAACATTTTTGGAGTGTGTTACAGTGAAATATTAGGAACCTTTTATTTGTATTTTGAATTTTAGTGCATTTACAAAATGTAAAATGTCCCAAATTGGAAATTTGAGTTGTAACGCACATGAAAAATTTAGAAACATTGGGCAAGACCATGGGGCACATTGTGCAGCAGCAAACATTACAAAAGAGATTAAAACATCAAGTTGATTCAGGTAAATGTGTGCAAATTTATAGGCCCGCATTCTTATATTTTGCCTGGGCCCCCCAAATGTCTTGATCCATTCTATGCAAAAGAACCATATATGTGTGCTCTTAGGGCACTGATCACTTATAACATCATATTTTTGCTTGGAATGTTGTCATCCTTTGAACAACAATGCTAAAGAATATCTTTCCTTCAGCATTCAAGAGATTAATTTCTTAGTTGGTGGATGTTCAAGGCATAATTTTGCTTTGGAATTAGCTCTCCATGTTTATGGTATTGTTTGTTTCCAAATCACTTTAATTTGCCTCCACATGAACCACTGGAATGTTGGTTCGTGTGGAAATGGAAAGCGGAAACCTGAAGTCAGAGCAACATCACAAGTTAGAGATTAAGAGTGTGTGCATGTATTGCGATTGTTTTGTTTTGGATATAAATAAATTACTCACGAGCCTCAGACAGCCAACCCTGGTCTCCTTCCTTCCCACACACACACTCAAACAAGGGAAAAACACTACAAAGCTTGTTCTAGCCTCTCTCCTTTAATTTGAATCTTTCCATCCTTTATGAGTAGATCAAATTGCTCATTTAATCCAGCTTCTTCACTGCTGTTCCTCTGAGTTCATTCAGGGTCTTACTCAGGTCTGCATTGACCGTTGTCCACTCTTTCTTGCTGCTGGACTTTGTCCACTTCATTTGAAGTCTGAAGCCTTGGAAATTTTTTTCTGTGGCAAACTGCATCCAGTTGGGTTTCAGGTTCTCAGAACCCTCCTCAGCCACTGGCATACAAATGATTTGATCTTTTCCTCAAGAGGTAAGTATCAATGTAAGGTCCTGGCCTCACGTCCTTCAAGCACTTCACCCTTTATGTAATTTTAGGCCTTCGATAGATGTTACCTTGGACCAGCCGCAGCTGCAAATTTACCAGTCTTGTCTCACAGCTGATGCTATAGGTGTCATGGCGATTATCTTATTCGTTGTTGTGTACATTTCAGGGTTAATTACAGAGTTGTAAATCAATGGTGAATCTGAACATGGAGGTGCAGATTTCAGTGTTATGTTTACAAGTGTGCATGCACCTTATTTCATTTTAGGACATGAAGTTAGAAGTTTTGTATTTAAATCGCATCTTTGTCATCCTTCATTCACTACTTTGTTGACTAAGATTTCAGGAGCAGTATTGTGCCACTATTGTCTGCATGAGAGATTTAATGCCTTATTTAGTGTTGTATTTAAATGCAAGGTGTATAATGTCCAATGATTTTAGGGAATATTTGTTTCTTTCTAACAATATTAAATGAGCGTAAAATTAACTTTTTTGTGAACAATTGTTCTTATTGAATAATCAGTCCAGTACAAAAAATTATACAATATATAATATATGCAATAATTAAACTAATGTGATGTGTTTTTGTAGGTTGTCTGGCTGTATGGTGACAGAGAAAGGCTGTCATTATGTGTCTTTAGCACTGACTTCAAACCCCTCACACCTGAGAGAGCTGGATCTGAGCTACAATCACCCAGGAGATTCAGGAGTGAAACTACTCTCCTACAGCTTCCATACAAGGTAGAAACAAACATCTTCAAAGTGATAAATTAAGTCACAAACATTAACAACTTGTAAATGTAGAACAAAAAGTCTTAACTTTAAATACTACAAGTTACAGTTTGGAATCATTTTCATAATAAATTAATTAACATTACCTAAGATTATAGAGCAATTCAAACAAACTCAGACTCACCCATAAGAATACACAACCGTTTCAACAGAAAAGCTAAGTGCAATGACAGCACTCTGGAAAGTGTTTATCAGATTCTGTGATCAGCTTCCAGGAGCCAAAGAGGAAAACACAGAGAGAAAACACAGGGAACACAAATGCCACCAAAAAATAAGCTAAATCAATTCACCTATATTTCTATCGTGCTTTATACAATTAAGTTCAATACCAGTCTCTATGCAATTCAGCTGCAAAGCATCCATTCAGAAGATGACAGTGCAGCTTAATTCAGTTCAATCTTTGTTCTCATCCGATTGCTGTTAGTCAGTGCAGTCATATTGGTACATTTCTAAAAGTTAAGTGACTTTTCAGGCTCTTAACTAAACAAGCCAGAAAGATAAGGAACCCAAACTCCATCAGGTGACAGAAATGGAGAAAAAACATTGCTGCACATCAGTCCTAGTTGATCCTGGAATAGCTGGCAATAGGGTTTGGTTCTGTGCCGGGGACTTTTGTAGTCACAGAGGGTTTCACTTAGGATCTGTCCCAAGGGCTCATCTTAATGAGGCCTTTTCTGACCATGAAGCGATTTATTGAGGTGGGTGCTGGTCCACCTCTGTCTGAATACAGATATGGACTGGGGCTATCTGATTATTTTAACCTCATAATAATGGTGAGACTGGGAGACCAAATATAGTCTCACCATTATAAAAATACACGGGGTGTTATGGGAAGTTTTCCCAGTTCCAGCTGATCTAATTAATGCCGGCCAACAATCCTTTAATGATGTGGGTCTAAATGAAGATCAGCTTAGACAAAGGCAGCAGACAGCACACCTTGTTTGTTATCTCTATTTTATAGATGCACAAAGTTTTGTTGTTCTTATGTCTTTATACAAAAAAGTAGACCCTTTAAAGATTCAATTGATGTATTGATCTTATCTGTACGATCAAAACTGAAAGTGTAATTTAAGTTATTTTCGGGGTTATCAGGAGAAAATGCCTCATAACGCGTATACGCGTTAATCGACTTCAGAGGGTTAAGTAAAGATCATGTTCCATGAACATCTTTTTAAAAATTCCTACCATAAATATATTCACCTGTTAAATGTCACTGTCCTGTATACGGGACGCCTAAATTTACTTCAATATATTACAATTATATCCTAATCAAATCATGACAAACTATATATCATTGGAAAGGTCTAAGACTCCTAAATAGATATTTGACCACGTTATGTTGTTAAAAATTATGAAGGAACAGTAAAAGATTAATTTATAAAAAGAGTGCACCTCAAAACATATACATCATAACAGGAGTTCTGACCTTTGTCACAAAAAATCTATTCCGCTTCCTTTTTCCCTATCACATGTTTTAGTAATCATCATAAATGATATATCATTTGAAAGCTTATATACTCCAAATTCATCTTATGGAAACCATTTTGAAATCGGACACTGCGTTACCATGGAAATCGTACTTTAAAATGTTTTAGTGTGGTCCTCCCCCTTAGTGGGAGGGGTCATATTCCAAATATATTACGGTCTTTTAGAATCTAAACTTTTCATAATCTTGACAAAATACATATCGTTGGAAAGGTCTGAGTCTCAAGATTCCATATTTGGTGGTTATTTTGTCATAGATACATTATATTGAGAGAGAAATTGATACATTTGTGACAAACAAATGCATCCAAAAAATTCAATGGAGTTTCAATGACCCCCGGTGGCTTTTTGTGGTATAACGCCTAAACAAAATTGCATATGAACCTACATTTTTTTTTTATATCAACTTCAAATTTGGAACACAACTTATTTAGACATATGGCTTTAATTTTATAGCAATTTTGGATTAAAACATATTTTATAAAATATTTATTTTATATAAAATATAATAAAAATAAAATAATAAATGTATTTACAGTAAATTTAAACTTCTATAACTTTTTAATGCTTTCATTTTTTTTTAATGATTTCACTTCTGCAATAATCTGCAGATTGTCTTCTTTAAAAAGAGACCAACCTGTGGTCTGTATTCAAAAGCGTTTATGAATTACAGCAATTTAAGTGTGAATAGTTTACTTTCACTTCTATGTTCAAAAATGGGGGTGACAGTTAAAAGGTTAAAAGTTAATATTTGATAAGTAATATGTATTGTCAAGAACTTCATTTGAACAACTTAAAAGAACATTTTCTTAATATTTAGATTTTTTTAGCACTCTCAGATTCTAGATTTTTAACCCCTTTACGTGCGAACATCGCCGACGGCCCCAGTTTATTATTGTTTCACTTTCACAGCACATTAAACATCACTGTCTTACTTCATCTGGACAAACTGTGCATCAATTGAAAGTTTAAAGACTCTAGTTTCGATATTTTACCAATATTTTGATAAAACATTGTTGCAGTGACAGATATTTAGTGATTTATGTCAGAAGTGCAAAATAATAAATCCGTATTATGCCACATTTTGAATAGAAATTAATCACTCACTCATATTCAGTCACGTCAAGAGCGGTTTATTTGTGTTCACATAGACTCACTGAACAGCGTCAATAAGGATTTTTAGACCAAAGATGCATATCTGCGGAGATATATGGATATATTTACTGATGTTTACTTCATATTTCTTCAGACAGAATCGTCATTTCTATTCATTTTCCACGGATTTACGCGATCTGATGATAAACAGCCTCTCCCAGCGATCTGTGTGTGTGCGCAGTGGTGTCAGCTCGTGCGGTGTGTGACTCAGACTCTGATTGGGCCTTGCAAGTGTCAATCTTACAGTGTCATATATGGACACCGCCACATCGTGTCACATGCTTCCTGCACACTTCCTGGTAGTTATCTGGCCAAAACAACACTGAAACACCTCTGTACACACGAAATATCCAAATAATAAACCCGCGATTACGATAGTAAAGCTTGGTATGAGAATTTCTTGAGATCTGGGGCGTTTTTATTAAAAAAAAATCGAAAATGTACATGGGAAATGCTAACTTGTGCAGCGATCAAAAAGGCTACATATAATATATTTTTACAACAGTAAACGACCAAATTCCACCCCTGATCGCTAAAGGAAGTTATTATAAACACTCGATCGGCGTTTAAAGTGAGTTTTGAGTAAAAGTGTATTAATAATTTCATAAATTGTCTGCTGTAGCTAGATGCTAACGTTAGCTACAATGCTACTAATAGCAGGTGCTTTTCTTCTTCATAATGCATTTTTGTCTCAATAATTCACGTAAGGTCGTAAGAAAATGTTTTGTTGTATTTTTATAGTAAGACTTTTGATAAATAAGGGCTAAATGCAAAGAGAGACTGAAGTGAGATCGCTGCTTTGTTGCTTTGTAAAGCCTGAAAAACCACAATCAAGGCTAATAAAGGTGGAATAAAAACAAAAGAATAATGATAAAAGAATAATGCGGATAATGTGTCATACCTGGCGGAGGTGTGAAAGACTCGTTTGGTGAGAACAATACAATCATGAAACGGGCAGTTTTCACAGCCAAACACACATATAAAACACACATCAGTGTTTACATGTGAGATCTTACAGAGATGACAAGGGCCATAAATCAATCTGATTTGCCTTCTCTAAAAACACACATGACATGGCCTTAGAAAATATTTCATAAAATTCAAAATTTTACAGATTCGATTATGACATTTTTTATGAAGTTTTGGAAGACTTGTGGCCTTAGCTACACTGTGTTTTCAAACTCATTTCCTACATCAACAATTTTTTAAATACATTTAAAACATATGTTTTTAATATTTTTATTTTTGTTTTTATGTTTGAGCTTATATATCTCTATTATCATAACAGTCTGAGTGATTCTGATTCCTGAACAGTAAACTTTAAAGTGTCAGCTTTGTGAACAAAGGTTGATTATGTATCTAGTCAGAAAGAATCATGAGCAGAAACCTTTTTATTTTGGGTATGTCATTTCTGTCTCCATGCCAAAAAAGGGGGGTTACTAGTAAGGGGTTAAATAGTTGTATCTCGGCCAAATATTATCCTGTCCTTACAAAACTTACATATATAAATGTCAATAAAAATTAAAAAAAGACCCTTACAACTGATTTTGTGGTCCATAGGGTTTCAAAGCATGTACTCTCATTTTCCCTGATTGTTTATAAGCAGTCAAGCTTTCTTAAACTGTGTAAAGTACAGACTGAACAGAGTATAAATATTCCCATTAGATTTGGTAAGAATATGATGGACCTCGGCCCCTTTACAGTAGGGTTGCCACCCATCTAGTAAAATAATCGTCCCAAATTTCAAAGTAAAATAATGCGTCCCTACCAATCTGTCCCACATAGGCCTACACATAGCAGAATAATCATGTGTATTTTTTGCAGTGTGTAGAATATTAATAACATATAAAAATAAATCAATTTCATAGTAATTAATAGATTATCTCATCTGTATGCGTTTTAGGGTCTTTGCTTCCATAGCAAGTCTCAAGATCACATGCCATAAACCCATGTGTTTTTTTTTAGTTGGCAGTGTGTATTATTTAGACAGATTATTTAAATGAATTAAGACTCCAAAACTCCATTCAAACTCCAACAGTCACAATTCATTTTTAAACTCCCATGAATCCCTAGAGAATCAATCAAGTTTCCCTTTTATGTGATATTTCTAAGCCATATAGACTAATTTTATCTAATGTTTTAGTCAAGACCATCTAAACCGAGACCAAGCCGAAACCAAGACAAGACCGATACCAAGGCAGGCTGGAACAGAGTAAAGACCAAGAGCAAACCAGCACTCCTCAAATTCATTTGAAAGATCCACATTTACTGCCTGAAAAATCAGTAAATACAATTAGGTTAATAAGACCCTATATAAAGCTGTTACCAACCAGTCAGAGGTGGCAAAGAAGCTGCATCTGAACTGGTACAATTACATCTGCATAAATTTTGTTGAGATTGTTTAAAAAAATAATACTTTGAATATAGAAATATAATGGAAACATAAAATGAATATGAATATCAAACAAAAGACGCCAGTAGACTATTCAAAGATTCTTTCAAAGCTGCTGATTCCTTAAAGGGGGGGTGAAATGCTATTTCATGCATACTGAGTTTTTTACACTGTTAAAGAGTTGGATTCTCATGCTAAACATGGACAAAGTTTCAAAAATTAAGTTGTACGTTTGAAGGAGTATTTCTGTTCCAAAAATACTCCTTCCGGTTTGTCACAAGTTTTGGAAAGTTTTTTTTCGAGTATGGCTCTGTGTGACGTTAGATGGAGCGGAATTTCCTTATATGGGTCCTAAGGGCACATCTGCCGGAAGAGCGCGCGCTCCCGTATAGCAGCGCACTGAGAGGCTGAGCACAGACTCACTGATCAGAGCGAGAGCGTCGCGAAATGTCACAAACGGAGTGTGTTTTTGGTTGCCAGGGCAAGACAACCCTGCACAGATTACCAAAAGAGAAACAGCATTAAGGGACCAGTGGATGGAGTTTATTTTTTACACAAGTGTTTGTGTTTGTTCCCCTGCATTTCGAAGATGCTTGTTTTACAAACAAGGCCCAGTTTGACGCTGGATTTGCACATCGTTTATTTCTTAAGGATAATGCAGTTCCAACGAAAAAGGCTCACGATCGTGTGTTGGAACCGCATGCGGTGAGTAAAACTGCTTTCCTCACGGTAAAGTCACAGCTTCCAAACGCTCTCAACTCAAAAGCCTACTGGCGCTCGTGATTCTTTAGCTCCGCCCACACATCACGCCTCCAGCCGGTCGTGTTTTTCCGGGAAAAATCGGTACAGACTATCTTTCTCTTATGAATATAATAAAACTAAAGACTTTTTGGAGTTATGAAGGATGCAGTACTACTCTATAGGTACTCAAGATTAACAGGATATTGAGTGAAAACGAGCATTTCACCCCCCCTTTAAGTAACTATTCACTTGTGCCTTGGAAATGCACAACAGTTTTGCTATGGATTTGTTTGGAACTAGTTTCATTACTGAAATAGCAAAATAAATAAATTAAATAAAAAATTGTGTCTAAAATGTAATTCACTGTATATTCACTTGTTTGTTGATTGTTTGTATAAAATCGATATCATGTTTTACAATTGTGCTCATATTCGTAAAAACATCTTGTGATATCCTTGGTTTATATATACATATATTATAATATGAAAAAAAGATCATAACTTACTTTTTTGAGTGGGGGGGGGGGTTAATTCATATTAATTTTGGTGAAA